>NC_066343.1:1232328-1562237 GCF_022539315.1 Serinus canaria
ATCCAAGGAAAGATGAATAAAATGTGAAGGAATATGCATGTATATTCTATAGTTTGAGCAGCTGCTGCGGACTATCAACATCATCAGGAGATTTCAGTGCATTAGCATAAATTCAAATGACAAATGTACAGTGCTATTCAGAGACTCATTAATTTGCAATGGGTGCAGTGCTCATGACATATTAGTGAAAAATTCAAATGTCTTTGTAGCATTGTGAGTTTAGTTGCAGGACCTAAGCTGCTAAAATGAAAACGTGTGCAATTTTTTAGCAGTTTATTGAATTATGAAGTGTGATTACTGTATATGCGCATCTTTTTAAGCAGATGAAGTCCAGTGTGCTCCAGCACCAAATTGCATAGTTTGTGTTGAAATCTCCCTGTCAGACAAATTCTGAGCTGGAGCTGAAATACCAGTTAGGTACTGGCTGCTGCAGCATGCAGGCTGAGATCTCCCCCTTCTGGTGAATGGCATTGCCACAGAGAAAAAAGAAAATTTTGTCCTTTCAGGTCTTTGTTATTCCCGTCTTGTCTGCCACATAAGCCACTGGGTGTGTTTTACGATGCTTAGAAGAGCCATGACAGCAGAAATAAAATAATGCTATATTATTATGTGTGAGCATGATGGCTTCCTCTGTCATTCCTTATGCAAAACAATAGCCTATACATGTAGAATAACTTAGACATGTAGTATATGAAAAATCTTGGTTGCAAACAACACATCTTAAGCTATGCTTTTGTTATCTGTAAAAAATGGAGAAAGAAAACGTTTACTTTTTTATATGGGGAACAACCCATCCACAGCATTCTTTCATAACATTGAGATTAAGCTTGCAATTACAGCATCTGACAACTGAAATATACCCCAGTGGTGTTTATCCTCAGTGCCCTGACTCTGCCATGGGTGTGCAGCTCTGACACACTGCTATAGCTTTCCAACCTCAATGAGCACTGTGAACTCTATTGCATATTTTTGCTTCCTCTTGGAAGGTCACAGTGTTCATTTGGACCTCTGCTATATATTTTTCTGTCCCTAAGTTTACTGTCCTTTCTGTCTACCTGGCTGTCACATCTAGTGTGGGTTTCTTTTACCAGAAAAAAAATATCCTGTAAGTTAATTGCTAGTACTTTTTCTGAGGAATAAAAGCCCTAGTTTTGAAGTGCAGGAGCCACAATACCTAACTGGTAAAAAAAAAGCTGATATTTTCAAAAATACTAGGGTTTAGCAGCACAACCTCTGAAAAATTTTGAAGCAGTCTGAGTTTTAGAGACAGGGAAATTAGCTTCCAGTTTCATGTCCAAACTCATCAGATGCTCTTGAACATTTGAATGTGTCTGTAAAATGAAATAATGTTTTATATATACACATCAGTCATTAGGTAATAATAAGAGCCTTAATAAGGTCTGCAACACCTCCCAGCATATTTCACACCTCCAAATAAAAGGAAAGCCATTTGTCAGTCTTACTTCTCATCTGTGCCATGCCACCTCCCATATAAGCTATGGTATGTCACAGGTCAAAAAAAGAAAAACAAGCCCAAAAGAAAAAAAGCAACAGAAAATAAGAGAATGTCACATCTTCCCATCCCCATGAGGAGGATCACATTCCTCTGAATTCCCAGATTCTTGGTGTTTTGATAATCATGATACTTGCCGGGTGACCTAAGCTGCCAGTGAACTACGAGAGCATGTGAAAAGTGCTTTTCCTTATCCACATAAGGAAGAAAAGAATCAGCACATCACCAAATAAAGACTACAAATTGCTATTAACTGGCTTAAAACTATGGTTTCCAAATCTCACAAAAGGATTAGGATGTTTGTCTGACCTCAGCTTCCACCCTCTCCAACGGCTTTCCAGGTAGATATTCAGGGTGAGATCATAAAAACTGCATGAGCTTCCCAACAGCCAGTTGAACTTCATACCCTAACATCATACCCTAACATCTTCATTAATCTTGCCCAAACCTGACCTGAATGCCCACATGATTTGGATGTGAGCTATTGGAAGCACAAGAAAAGATTTTGAGAATGAAAGGGCAGAGAAAATGTCATGTTGTGATGCCAACAAAGGATGTGTCTTGGTGTGGAGATGTCAGGATCCACTTGGAGCCAAAGGTTTCAGCCATGGGAAATGCTGAAAACCTGAAGCAAGACCCAAGACTGGACCTACAGCTATTTTAGACGCAGAAGGGCAAACATTTAGCCACAGAGCCTGCCCTGGTGGATTGATAAGAGGGAAGGGACAAGAACAGTGAGACCCTTGTCTTCATGGCCCCTTAGGTTGGGACAGCATAGCAGCCACCCCCAACTTTCCCCTTTAACTTGTTTAAAATGGGAATTTCAACTGAAATTCCCATTTTAAACAAGTGAGCAAAGCCTTAACACATGCCTACAAACATATCCACATAGAGAGTCACTGTCTTAACCATAGCTTGTGGGATGGCTAAAGGTCTCTATCTGGCAAAGAAATACTTCAGTAGCCCTCAGATGCCTCTGTCTCTCAATCATTTCTTTCCCTCCCCTCTGCCCAGGATAAGACCAGAGCCAAATGTGTGGTTCCATGGATGACTGCCTTATCTGATCGTTGGTGCCAGCAGGACCCTAAAGTTTAAATGACAGGTATTGGATCAGAGGAGCCTGGAAATTAATTTGTCACCCTTCTCCTCCCACTACCCACAAGATAAGTGCTGAGCATTGAGTCCATTAGCTAAAAGTCACCATGAATTCTGTGGAGAGATGAAATTTCATTTTGTGAGTGACTCTCAAAAGCCCAGTTAAAGGAAACAGGGCACAGATGGTATTTCTTATGAGAAATATCTTTCCTTCATTAGTAGGCAGCACTGGACAATAGGCCTTGGTTTGAAATATAGCACCTACTCTCTGAAACCAATTGCACAGGTTTCCAAGTGCACTTGATATTTAGGCATGAAGAGAGAAAGCATTTTGTATCTAATCAAGAGCACAGTCAAAATAACCTTCACTGCAAGAAATTGATTTCCATACTGCAAACGGGTTTGCTTTTCTTCCAGAAAAGCCCCAATCTCTATTTCTCTTTTTGTGGTTCTCTTATATCACACCACTCAAGAGGCAAGCTGCTCTGGACACTGCATTTCCAGGAGAGACACTGATTTCAGGAACATATTCCAAAAAGAGGTACCTCCCAGATGATGACACAGATGACAGTCTGGGTAGAAACAGGACTCCAACAGGGAAGTCCAATCTTAAAATCTTGCAGAATTTTTACTAACTGCAGAAAAATCATAGCAGAGGGAGTTTGATAAGACTAATGGAAATTTAGATTATGTCTGAATACTGGCAGAATCAGTGAACTCCCTCCTCAAAAAAATCTGATAATTGGAAAAAACTCGGGTCTGAATTTTCAAACCAGTGAAAATCCAGTCAGTCTGTCAGCTTCAAAAGTAAAACTTGGTCCAAAGTCATTAGGAAAAGGAAGGTGATAATATTCTTAAGCTTATGACACTCTTTGTGTTAACATCTTTTTTTTTTTTTTTTTTTGCACAGAACATGTTTGTACTTCAATTGACAAAGTATTTACAATGAGAAGATATATATTCACCCTTAAGCCAATTAATTCTGGGTTACAAAGCTTGTATTTCAGAACAGGCATGAATAATTCAGTGTTAGGTTGTTTAAGTGTGTTTTGTAAAATAGAGCTGCAGCTTTTGTTTTTCTTGAAAGCTTCTGAGAAAAAAAATATTATTTTTGATTTTTTTTCTTTGTCTTTTCAACCCTGGGGAGATCAGTGGCCTTTTCATGTTCCACATTGACCTGCATTTCTTGGTTTTTTCCTACTAAGTTGAAGAAAATACAAATTAAAGTGGAAGCATTAAGGAGTAAGGAGTATGTCACTATACCTGTGTCTCATAGCATATCGAACAGGTTGTGGTGCTTCAGAATGCTTTAATCATGACTAGCATTGCTGGATTGTGAGCTTTTATGATGCTGATGAGCAGAGGTGCATCCACATGTGCACTTTTGAGTGCAACTCTTAACCAGTAAATGAGTTTATGGAGCTGAAGGGAAGGCGCATGACTGGTGTCTCTCCATCGCCTCTTCAGGTACACCACACTACCTTCATGCTGCCCCATGATTAAACCTAAAAAAAAGGCCTGACTTTTTTTAGGTTTAATCATGGGGCCAAATTTTACCTAAAACTTTCTTTTGAACCCAGATTTAAGAGACAGCAAAAAGGAGGAATTTTTTTTTCTAGTCCTTGCAAACTAGTGGCATAATTGAACTTGTGTACAAACCATTTACAGTCCCTGTTAGTGTCTGGGTTGGCAGGGCTGTAAGAAAAACTTCATTTTGACTCCATCATGGTTTTGGGAATGTTCATATTTGAAGTCAGTCATTGAGGAGTATTTTAAATCAAGAAACAGCAGAAAACCAGGAACATTACAGCTGGTGGGTTGAAACTGTCTCAAGTGAAGTAAGGTATAAGCTCAGATAATCAACATTCCTAATGCATGTTGATGGAATTGAGGGACTTGAAGGTCCTGCTAAAAATGTTCTCACACAACAGGGCAGGCATGGCCAATCATACCAGTCCTGCTAAGTACTGTGTGGTGAAAAGCAAACCACCTCAAACTGGTAATATGGGAAACTGCTTTGTTCTATTTTTTCAATAAGTGCCTAAAATTTCTTCAGGGGGTTAAATCTTATGGTACTTCTGTGGTAGCTGAATTGAGTCTTCTCAGTCTAGGGCAATAACCACTGGATAGCAAGTTGGACCTAATCTCTGTATCTGTCCAGACCTCTGCAGTCAGAGAGGGAGCAATACATGGTGTGGCTTTGTCTTGGTTTTAAAGACAGGTGTCTGCTAAGGAAGGCAGGAGCTTCCCTTGAAACAGAAAATGGAAACCCTCTCTCACCGAATTATTATAATTTCAAGGGGCTCTCAGGCAAAAATATGGGAGTAGGAATAACAGTTCATTATTAGAGAAAAAAAAAAAAATTAAACTGCAGTAATACAAAACAACACTTACAGAGTCAGTATATGATCTGACACCCTGTTGGTCAGGGTGTTGATAGCAGTCCCATTACATGTTGGCTGCAGTCCTCCTGGAGTGACAGATGTGGTTCTGTCACTCCAGAAGTGATCCTGTAGAAGGGTGCAGTTTTCCTCTGAAGGTCCAGTGGTGGTGTAGATGGGCCTGGTCTTCCTCTGGGAATCCAGAGGAGAAGAAAGCTGCTCTTCTGGGAATCTAGTGGAAAAAGCTGCTGTGGTATTCTAGCCTCAGATTATATCCAGGTAGGAATGTTTGACTCCTTCCCTTGGGCAGAGCATCTCACAATGGGATGATGTAATTTTATTGGTCATGCAGCAAGACTCAGTGACCCATTAACAGAAGTTATCTCCCCTGAGGGAGGATGGGTCATGGAAGAGTTGAAGAAAACTGTCCCACCTGGTTTAACAGGCACAATTAACAGAAGATAACTGCCCCACTTCTAACAGATGGCAATAGAATACACACCCCCAGCCACATCTTGCATTTGCAACCTAAGATAAGCTTAACTGCTGTATTTTCACTTCTTTTTGCCAAAACTCCTTTATGCAAGTAAGCTATAGCACTTCTGAGAAGGAAGGGAGGAGAGTATGTGCACATATTTTTTACCATGACTCACACCATGTCAAGCTCACATAAAGCTTTTCCCGGGGACTTCCAGATAGAGGTATAGAACCCTTTAGGTTAGAAACAACCTCAAAGGCCACCAAGTCTAACCATTAATGCACCACTGCCAGGTCCATCACTAAATCATGTCCCTAAGTGCCACAAGGAATAACATATGCTTGCATGAAAGCACAGCCCAGGAAGGTTACAGATAAATGTGGAGCAGTGTTTTCAAAATAGTGTCTCATGTTTCTATAAATGAAAAAGAGAATAGACAGTAGGGATGATAGTATAGGGATCAAATGTTTCTAAAATCATGGGATATTCAGGGGAGTTGGAAAGAAAAGTTGGGCCTCATAGGCCCTGGGAAAATGTTAGGCTTTACTGGATCATGTAAAACTGCCCCTGTATAATCATTTAATGACTATGATAAATGACATGATTCTTAAATACAATGATTGTTTGGTAAATGGATATAATTATTGTTTAATTGTAACAAGAGAAACTATGTTTGGGGGGTTTGATGGAAATCACAAAATCCATGCTTGGATGAAATCAATGTGTACAATAGATCAATATAAGTTTAATAATTAATATGTAGTTATATAACAATAAGAGTATAAAAACGTGTTCATGCCGAACCCATGTCAGATTTGTGTCTGTACCCTTGACACCCGGAGCTCTTCAATAAAAGCACCTGCATATAATCATCCCGAGATTTTGTATTTCTGAGCACCAATGGGGACAAGCTCCACATCAGTTTTCTGCCATGG
Organism: Serinus canaria; assembly: GCF_022539315.1. Taxonomy (NCBI): domain Eukaryota; kingdom Metazoa; phylum Chordata; class Aves; order Passeriformes; family Fringillidae; genus Serinus; species Serinus canaria. Next base: position 1,238,731 of record NC_066343.1, read on the forward strand.
GAAAACGACAAATGAGAAGATCAATACTGAATATTTAAAGTAGGTTATATAGCTTATACGGGCTGTCTGCAAGGTTATTGTGATTAGAGATTATGATTCAAAGGGGAAAAAAAGATGTATGCCCCAAACCAACATTTCTCTTTAGAAAAAAGTACAACGTACTTAACATCTTAATTGTTACCCCACTACCACTTCTTGCAAGATTTACTTATTGTTTTCCGTAGAGTAATAAGTCTTGAGCAAGCTCTTTGTTGCTGTAGTGTATGGCAGTGTAGATCAGATTTCTTTTCTCATTAGTCTTCTGTATTTCTCCTCATTTGTGCAGCCACACGAGAACTTCTCAGTGAAATGTCCAGATCTTGTGGATGTTAGGATTGCTGGCTTAAGGAAGGATACACCAAGTGCTAGGATAGTGTGGGAAGGAGATAAATTGAAAATCACCCAGTGAGAAACAGAGAAGGCATTTTTACTGCACTATGTTTCTAACTTGTACTTTCTCAGATACTAAAAATCCACTGTTTTTCCTACATGTCTGTAAGACATTATAGTTTGCCATGCATGTCATGTGCAGTTATTAATGTAATAGCTTCCCCAAGCAAATGTGTGCTGAAATTCAGGTTTAGAGTTGCCTGTAAATCCCAGCAGAATGGAAGATTTAATAAAAAGTTCTGTAAATAACGGAATCTCAATAGCGAATTTGTGACCAGCCTCTTTTTTACTGCTTTTATTTCTGAATGACACTATTTTATAGTCTGAAGGTGGATTAAAGGCTTGTAATTGAAGAGCGAGCTATCATAAAAAGGAGAATGTATCTGTGTGTCTGTGTGTCCTGAGCCCACTTGTCGAGTTTGGAAAGCTGACCTACAAAGCACCTGAGGATTTGCAGCAGGGGCAGTTCAAAATATTCTTGGGTACATGTTTTGGGGGAGAAATAATATTTACAGGACTATCTCTTTTTTTCTTTCTTTTCCCCCCAGTGAATGGTGTTAGTTTTTGTTGACAGACCAGGGGTGGCTGTGGAAGGGTTGAGTGCCCATAGCACTCCAGTTAGCCCTTTGGAGGTCACAGATCAACTGCATCTATCATCAGGCACATGCCACCAGTTTCAACAGATGTACTTTCTTTCTCACACTTTTAGAATTACTATAAATTTTAGAATAAGACCAAGTTTTAATAACTACAAAATGCATTTAGAAAACTTAATTTGCAGCTGACACATTTTCCAAAAAGAAATAAAGACACTATTTATTATGTATGTCTAAAAACATTGAACAGACCTTCTGTAAAAGCTGTTTTATTTTTTGACAGTTTGTTTTCATCTGCCTTACAGTAGATCTCTCATCATGGTTTTGATAACTATGCCATTGTCTTTTTTTTCATTATTCCTTCTCATTATATTAGTTATTTTCTGTTATTCTTTACCCGGGTTTTTTTGCTGTTAAGAAGCTCCTCTGTGATTTGCAATGTAACAGCATTGTCAGAAAATCACATATTTGGTTCTTTATTGTATTGTTTAAAAAATATGAACTCCTCAACAATTTGTAATACTGTAATTTCCAGCCTGTAAGACTGACACAGTGCAAGAAGTCATGGGAGAAAGAAGGCTATATTTACTATACTTCTGATAATAAACCTGGTACAGAACTCACATTAGAGTCAATCTAAACATGACAGTAGTTAATAACTGAACCACAAAACATAAACAGGCAGGAATTATGAATTTTTTTTATATTTAGCCATTTTATAGTCCTTCTGCTACCAGCTGAAATATTGGAAATAGTGGTGGAAATAGTGTAATTTCTTACTGATTTTGAGCCAAAAAATTTTCATAAAGGTACATGTCAGGAAGGAACAGTAGTTCCACTTTAATCCAATTAATCATGTTTATTGGGTTTTAGTTAATAAATAATTACAAATCTGACCGTGGTAGATGCCAAGAGCAGCTAGATTACCATCTCTTCAGGCTTGGTCCAGATATTGCTTTTGTAAAGACACAAAGGCATGAGCCCATAAGAGGTAAGTCAGAGGGATAGTTTGGGTTTGAACTGTAAGCACACCAGCTGTTTCATAGATGCTTCCCATACACATGGACTGACATTCCTCATTCCTGCAGTAGCAGAAAGTCTTAATGCTTCCACAGGAAGATTAATCATCACAAATCTTGTTTTCTTTTCAACCTGAGGAAAGAGATTCAGACTGGTGTCACCAGAACAATGGTGGCAAAGATGCCAGTAGATGTTTTCTTCACAACAGTGCCCAGTCTTTCTGATCAAAGAGATTATGTACTTTCTTCCATAAAAGATAAAGGATTATGAACGCTCATCCAGAATGTAGGATAGTTAATTCAAATAGTCTGGGCTTCCTTAGCAGGGGCTGGATGGCCTCTGCATGGTAGCCAAGTGACCAGGATGGAGATGTCCAGAAAATGTTGATTGAGCATAAAATTTGATAATTTCTTCCATTTCCACACTGGAATGTGTGAGCACCTTGTCTTTGGAGAGAAGTGGACAGTTTTACCTTCAGTCCCAGATGAAAGATACAACTAAATCAGATCTAAGTGAGTGAGATCAGAAGGGGAAACTTTTAGTTTTTAAACGGAACTCTAGCGTCATGGATAATTTTAATCTGTCTTCTCATCCCATTCTTTTGTTTTGTAATACTTAAGTCTGCACAAAGACTGTAAAACTGTATTTCATGCTTTGACCATGCTTTGACACCAGCTACAAGACAGTACTTGATAAACAAATGCAGAAGGTGATGAAGATAAAGGATACAATGTTTATCTTTTAACTTAAGGAGGCAATAACTAAGACTGCCATATTTTCTCAAAAAAAATCTCTACTCAGTAGTTCACAAAGCCTAGTTAAGTCATGTGGGCATCTTAAATTGCATGTAGACTGCCTATTAGTCTCTATTTTCTTTTCTTTTTTTTTTAATTTCAATCATTTAAACTGAGATGCTTTGCTTCAGAGAGAGGAACAGATAGCAGAGAGATACAAAGTTTCCTGAGTCTCTATTGTATAGTGGAGTATATAAATGTTTGGAGCTGCAAAATTGTGTAAAGGGACTTGATTACACAACTACATTAAACATCTCTTAAAATCTTCTGAAATTATATTATAGTAGCCACATAATTGAAGGAAAAAAGGATCATCTTTGAATGCCCATGGTCTATTCTATTTGCAGAAACAGGTTTTTCAAAAAGAAAGAATGGAAAAAGATCTAAATCCAGGTAACAATGCTGGACTTTGAGTTGTTTTATGAGATAAAACCCAGGAACATTTAACATTTGTCCTCTAACCTTACCCCAGCTTTCACACAGTTGTCTATTTCCCGTGAGGCAGACATATCTAAGCTGTCAATTAATAGATAATGTAAGTTTACTTAGATGTCATGTAATGCTGCTATCCATGTGGAGATACATCAAATGTCCTAGTTTGCTCTAAAGGCTGTGGCACACAAAAATCTTCTCCCATGGGAAGCCAAGGCTTGACAAATGCCTAAGGATTAGACATAGTCAGCCGACTCTTTGTGATGCAAAATGGCAATCTTTGGCTTTTTCAAGTAGTACTACATTTTTATTTTCTCCAAATAAAGAACCAAATTTGCAGCAGTTTAGGTTGTATAAATTTGTTATTGAATAAAGAGGTCTTGTTAAATCCCAGAACTGAAGAAATGCCATAGCTGAAACACTCATTTAAAAATTTTAATAAATTCAAGAATGTCTAAATGCAAATAGTTTCTTCCAATATTTTTCATACTTTATACCATATTGCTGTAGCACTAGGTAATTGATAGCTTAGACCACCCTCTCCAAAGTCATCCTGACTATATACTAAAAGCACTAAACACAGGTTGATATTCCATTGTAATAGGTGAGAAATTTATGTTATTTAAACAGGAGTAAGGCATCCTTAAATTAAAATTTTATATTTTAAATAGGGCCAAAAAATCCATTAAAATGCTTATGTTTTCTAAAACCCAACATCTAAAACATATGGAAAAAATTGCCTCTAGGTACTGAAAGCTGTCTTTATCACACTGTGCATCTAAATTCCCAAGGATGATTTAACGAAGTTTGCACATTAAAAATCTTGGTTTTTTACAATAGAGGAAATCATAAGAAATATTACTGCTCTCTGCGTGGTGCCATGGAATTCAAAAGTCTTTCAAATGTCTTCACTCCAGGAGCACTTTGCTGTGCAGGCCTGTACTTGGCAAAGATTTTCTCAGTGTAAAGAATTTGTTAGTCATGGCAGATGATGTTGGTGTGCTATACCCTAAATCCCTGGAATATGCCTATATTAACACCAACTAGGTACTTCAGAAGGCTTTGAAGAAGTCTTTATTGTTCAGGCTGATATAATGGATTTCATGTCAGAAACACATGAGGCTACCCAAAGGTATGACATTCAGTCTTGACATACTTTTCCATTGCAGTAGTGACATCTGCCACCAACCAACATGCTCAGACTGCGCAGTCTCAGAGAGTTTACATCAAAGGTCAAGGGACACAGTCCTTGTTGAATGTGCAACTCTTTCTTGAGGGGGAGAACTTGAATCAGGGAGGCAATACAAAAGACTCTCAAATGGCTGTTTAATCTTACACCTTACTCAAGAAATACATAGGTGCTATGTCATTCATCTGCTCCTGCAGACCCAAACCACAGGTCAAGAGGAATCACTCTGCTATCATAAATTCAGCCCACGTTTCATCCATGGAAAAGACCAACATAACTTTCCCAAGGACTTAATGCACAATTACAATAGGAATGCAAGAGAGAGAATAAATACAGTCTTGATAAAAGATAAAATGCTGGAAATATAGACTTGAACTCAATAAATGGGCAAAATGAAATGTTAGAGAAAGATTTCAAGCTAAATAGTATTGGGAAATGAAATATCAAAAAAAATCTTAAAAATTAGAGGTATGTTTCCAACAAATGTGGGAAATGCAAGCACAGAGAGGTCCCAAGGATTCAAACATTCAAGCTCAGAAATAGAGATGGATACAGTGTTTGACCAAAGACCTCAGAGAAGGCTTGAAACTTTAGAACAGAATAGAGAAACAGACATGAAGTAAGAATAAAGATTTGTATTTTAAGGAGAAATATGTTTTAAGCAAGCAGAAATATGCCTCACATAAGCAAATAAATATGTTAAGCAAGATAGTAAAAAACAATTAAAATCTAACAATAGAACTAGTTATAGAGTTGGTAAAAAAATCAAAGATAGAGCAAGAAGTTCCTGCAGAGTTACATGACTGGATAAAAAGAGAGGCATTGCAGCAAAATAATGTAAAATGTAGCAATTAGCAATTGGTTTATGAAGATGCTAGTTAGTTTTGTGGAAGTAGCTGATTGGATAAGAAATTTACAAGAGGCATTGTAACTAAAGTTATAATGGCTTCTGATGTACGGCTTCTGATGCGATAACTTTGGATGTAACAACCTTACAGTCTCACCCTTCCATGAGACTGATTTTGCAATAAACCGTCTTTTACCCACCTCATCAGTCAACCCCATCTTTCTGAATCCCAAACAAACAACAAATATAGTTCTTCAGATAATACATGAAAATAAGGTGCACTCCGCCATCTGCTGTATTTACTAAAACTCATTCATTATTTCTTGTTTAGCAATATGCCATGAGCTCCACCCAGGCACTTTCCCATTTTCCTTCATATCCTACAAACATAGTAAGAGACAGTTCCTGTCATGACAAGCCTCAAATGCACTAGGTAAATGATAGGAGAAAACATGGAAAAGAATCACAGAGAGAGACAAGTGATTAGGTTTTTTTTTAAATAGCTGAAGTGATTTTGAATTCTTTCACATTTATTAGCATTACCCTTAGTGACTGGCACAAGGACAAATGGGAAGTCTGCTGTAGATAAGTATTTAGCAAATATGTTCTAAGTCATCATCCAGAGCCTTCAACAAAGACCAAGCACCATGAAACATCCTGGCTGTGGGGCAGGGCTTTAGCATTATGTCCTTGAGATCTTTTCTTTATTCCATTTCAGACAGGTTTCTTTAAACAAAGACACTTAAAAAAAAAAAAAAAAAAAAAAAAGCAGAGCTGCCCTCAGAGTGATGAGATGGACAGACACCTGCTTTCCTATTTCTTTGTTATTTCTCACTACAAAAAAATCCTTAAAATAATCGTTGCTGTTTCCAGAATCTCGATTAAGCTAGATATAACATTATGTTCCTATAATTAAAAATGTTTTACAGAATAAAATGAAAACAAGACATAAACCCCTAATTTTGCACATTCAATTACTTTTAGCTCATAAATGTTAATTATAAATATGTTTTTAAAAGTAAAAACATTGAAGATTATTGATATCAGGCAACAAGATGCCTTGTGGATATAAATGGGGAGAATTATGATTTTTTGATTCTCTTGTTTTCTGACCACCAGTGCAGAAACATCTGAAATACTAAAACCAGAAACTATTTTGTTTGCAAAAATATCAAACCTGTGGCTTTTCTACCTGACAAAACCCATACAATATGAAAAACATTGATCATCTGCCTTTTTTACTTGGGAGCAGAAAGGGAAAAGAAAAAGAGGATCAGGAACAACTTGTGCATCTATCCTTCTCCTTCAGTGCAAGTGAAATAAATGTACTCTGGAGAGTATGGTTGTCCAAGAAGGAGGGAAAGATTTTAGGAGAAACAGAGGATGTGAAGGCAGGAAACTGGTAGCCCAGTGGAAGATGAGAGTAGAAACAAGATGGGAAGAAGATGGAACATTGGCATGACTAATATGCAGTGTGGGATCACACATTACAGATGTGCAGAAGGAGGTGGATTTTGTCTCTGGTCTCTGTTGCAGGGGACCAACAGAGCCAGCAGCCATCATTCCAGAATTCTACTAACATTATTCTAACTAATAACTCCTATTTAAATTTACTCTGCCATGGCCACAGAACTGAAGGATTGGTTACACAGATGGTCCTCTAATTTGAATTAAATCAAATACAAGTACACTGCTTCCAGAGTCAGCATAGTGACAAAGACAGTTCTGGGCACCACCCAATTTCATGCACCCTGAGCCAGCCATGAAAACTGTCTTAGGCAGCCTGACTGCCCTGTAAAAGCTGACTGCCCAGCTTTTGGAAATTCTTCAAATCACTGTATTTCCATTAATCACCTTTACCAGCCTTGAAGAAGGGGTCAGTTGTTCTTCCAGACAATCCAGATAAACCAGCCTGGCACACAAGTGCATGACTGGAGTGGGGTGGGTGTGAAACAGTACAGAGCTCTAGAACAGCCAAAGCTCAGGATCCCCATTTCTAACCACAGAAATGGGATGGGATTTTTTTGGTACCTATCTCAGCAGCAAGATGCTTGACAAACCCCATCTTGAAAACCAATTTAAGGAATGTGAGCTCTCTTCCCTCAAAGACAAAAATCATAATTTCGATGATACACCAAGCAGTGACAAATATCTGGTATCCATTTCTTAAAAAATGCTCCCTAGAAGGTAGTACAAATTGTTCCCTTCTTTTTCCTAACACAGGTGAAAGGGAATTTTTCTCATGATTCATTAGATGATTTTTTCAGCAGTGCTTTCCATATCACTGAAATATTCTCTCTTCTCCTGGACATCTTTAACCTCTCCTCCAACTGGAGGCAGTCCCACCCTTTTAAAGCCATATCATTAACCTCATTACAAAAAGTGCATTCTTTTTTTATTTTCCATTGTTTAGAAAAACCTCAAAATATTCCACAGACTGTTTTTAAACATTCATTCAGTTCATATACAATTGAGTTTCATAACAGTTTTTAAGATGATAAAGCCCATTCTTCCTCGACATAATTCCACAGTACCTGTAAGCTCCTCTTCATTTACTGGTACTTCCAACCCTTGGAAAAGTATGCGATGCATTCAATTTTTGTTGTTTTTTTTTTTAATTTTGGGGTTTGGGGTTTGTGGCTGTTGTTGTTTTGGTTTGGTTTGGTTTTGGTTTTTAACATGTGAAGCAGGTCTTTTGGTATTTCCCACATAAAGTAAGCTTTTAATTTTTAAAAAATTGCACTTTTGGAAATTTATTTCATGTCTATCATATCCACACTATCACAGCTCTTAATTGTGCACTTAGTCTGATAAGTTCTTTTTTTTCTTTTTCTGTCTACTTGTTTCACTTATTCCCCTTTTTTTCTCACAGTGTTTTGTTCTAAATAGGAGATAGTCGTGATATCTCTAAAAATGATAAATTTGCTCTAGAACATCAGACTATGTCCAATTTTCTTTGTTTTTCTGCCTTCTCTTTGTCTTATTGATGTTGATCTGTGTCATGGGCAATTTTGATTTTCTGGTAGTGGGTTCTCAGGTGATGGCTCTCCTGTTAGTAGCTGCTGTCTTCTATAAAGAAAAGTCCTTACTAAATGAAGTACTTCCAAATGAAATCATGTTAGAACAATTCAAGCCTTTTTATTGCATGCCTTTTTGGTGGCCACCATAGATAAAAGCCCTTACTGTTTTCTTTTTATTTTCTCAATATATCCAGATGGTTTTAGCACTGGAACTGTTTTTTTTTTCCATCTTTCTTTCAGGGAAGCAATAACCTTGCCTTTTTCCATTGTTTTTTCTCCATGTTTGTTTCCAAAGCCACACAAGTAGAGCTCCCAGGCATGCATGCAGTACCATGATAAACAACTTGTGACACACAGTCAGCTCATTTATACTACATTTTTGGAGAGGAAAGTGCCTCTCATCCTATAATTTTCAGACCAGGAACCAAGAAGATTTCAACAGGTGGTGCAATATTTGGCCTAGACCTGAAATGAAACTGCCTGAGCTGGGCTTAATTGGGATACATTGAATAATGAGGACAAAGATGCAAGTGTTGTGCCATTAAATACAGCAGGGAAGACAAGGGCTGGTACTCTCAGTATTGGGCCTGTTGGAGAAAGGGAAATGCTTGTCCACTTTGTTGCTAAATTTAACTCCCTGGCTTAAGATATGAGAGCCACAAGACCTGAGTAGAACACAATGACACCAGTAGAGCAGAAGATGCTGCAGAGGGTCTCTGCTTAGCTGTGGGCAGACTGGAGCAGATGTGTTGGCTGGGAAATCTGCTCCAAGATGCATCTGAGCTCCAGTGCCCAGCTGTGGAGTGTACTGTGCACTGAGAGGTCTGACCCTGTGGCACCACAAGCTGGGCAAGCACAGCTGGGCATGGGCACAGCACCGCTGCTGCCACTTTACCTGACGTCACACTTGGAACCCTGGAATTTACATGGAAGGTCCTAGCAGTGGACATCTTCAGGTGGAACCATGTAATCCAGCTGCTTACCAAACTGGGAGGAGCTCCTCACCCTGAGGTCTCTGTTGATGCTGCTGCTCCTCAGGAACCCAAACTTCAGAAAGAATCTGAATGTTAGATTTATGTGCTGGCAAATAAATATCTCTATTCTCACAAATATACTGTTTAACTTCAGCTCTGATCCTTTTCTCTAAATGACCAAAAAGAATAACCAAGGCAGAAGCGTGCTTCTTTCTCAACATTTCAATACATTTAAGGTTGTAATAGTATTTTAATTCAGCATAGCTAATGTGTCACATGGAATTCATGGAAAAATTGTACCATATGTAGCCCCAAGAAAACACTGACAAGACAGCTGTACCCATTCTGTCTCAAAATGAGATATTGTCACGTTCCAACTAAGTCTTTTATGACAGTGATTATATCTAGCATCCTGATAAGTGAGTATTTTGTGGAACTAGCTCTCACATAGATTTTCGTGATAATAAATGGTATTTTTCTTTTTCACATTGTTTCATACTTGCAATTTATCTGTGATATATTCAACTAGAGCTCAATTAATCCAACCATGACACTAAACAGCTTAAAAGAACATCATACTCAGCACATGAAAAAATCTCTTGTTATCTCCTGCTTCCTCCAAGCCACAAATTTGCCTTTGTGTTAAAGATTTTGAGTTCAGAAATGCTTCTTCTGAAGATGGATTTTAAAGCCTACCATTGTCTATACATTTCCAACAACATCAGCACTACGATGTTGATGGAAATGGATACCAAAAGTACCCCAGAGACAGAAAGAGGACAACTCCTCAGTTTGACATAGAAGGAGGACCAAACACCGGATCATTTCCCAAATGCTGAATTTTCATTTAAAGTCACCATTCAATTTTCACATTTTTAAGTTTCCACCAAAAGAAAATATGTAGATCAAGTCATCCAGAAAAGGACAGGTCCTCTAAGTTCCCAAATTCCTATATTTATTTTCATTTTGTCCTAAATACTTGTTCTTAACCTGGAATGAATATGGGAGGGTTGATAGAGACACTTTTCCTATAGCTAACTAATAAGTTCACATTCTCTCACCCCTCTAGCTAGTCATTTAAGTCCTAAAAGACATGAAGGTAGAAGAGGAAAGCGTGGTCCAAATTTCTCTGCTCTTGGCCTCATAGCAAGGCCCAGATTTCTGTTCTAAAGAAGAATAGCTGATGCCACACACATAAATAATGCCAGATTAGCTGAGAATTCAGAAGTAATAGTAAGTTTTCCAAGAAAGCAAACTCAACCTTACAAAGCTAGTTTGAAGAAAAGTGTCCCTATTACTATTGCCCGGATGATATTCTACTACAGGTAGTAGTTTTTACTGGAAAACTCCAAGCATAGATAATAAAATCTATTTCAAAATACCCTATGGTAAAGACCAGGTTTGTAGGAGAGGTGAACATAGAACAATAAAATGGTTTGGTTTGGAAATTAACCTGAAAGGTTATCGAATTCCAACCCTACTTCCATGGACATCTTCTACTTCACTAGGTTGCTCAAAGGCTTATCCAGACTGACCCTGAACGCTTCTAGGGATGGGGCAACAACAGTTTCTCTGGGCAATCTGTGCCAGTGTCTCAGCACTTGAACAAGAATTGTTCTCCTGTAGCCCCTTTAGCCACTCTAAAGTCTCCCCAGAGAGCTTTGTCCTCTCTGCAAGTTGTCAAGTAGTCTGTGCTAATGCTCTCTTTCCAGCAGCCTCATATCTTCTCTGCTTAAATCCTGCAGGCCAGGCTCCTCAGTCTTCTTTTTCTTCACTCTGGAGCTTCCTCAAGGAGTGTGAAGACAAAATATGAAAAATTATATTCAAGAACTAGGATTTAAGCATTTAAATGCAAATTTTAGTCTCTGAAGTCAGATCAACTGTCCTGCTGGACTGGCACAGACTTGAGCAAATGTTTTTTACCTAATCCTGGGCTTTATGCACTCTTTACTCAGTGCCCTACACTCCTCGATTGCATGAGCTACTTTTAGGCAAGTTCATGTGATGCTTGCGTGTATTTCTGCCATGGCTTCTGCACAGCACTAGCTGAATCTGTGTGGCAAATGGGGCAACAGTAAGTAGGAATCTACAGTAAATGCTCTGCATTTTTATTCCCTTGCTACTGATCCTTTAGCATTGACTTCTGGGCCACTGGAAAACAAAGTATGTATTAATACATCTGTATGCTAAAATAGAAGGAAAAGTGTCCCACAGTTTATGTGCTGTCAGTTTTATTTGAAAATAAGTAATTTGAAATTATTACAATTAAATAAAATAATAATTTTTTTAAAAGACCAAAACCTTTGGCTGCCGTTTGTAATGATCTGCACAGATTATGGAAGACTTCATTCAATTACATAATTTTCATTGAAGAGTGGCCCTGTACAGAAGCCAGTGAGAAATGTTATGCATATGCATTTGGAATCATTATACTAATCAGAGAAATATAGCCTTGTGATATGCAAGCAGAGGACATCACTGTTTTTTTTTACATAGGAGGACAAGGAGAAGACCAGACAGCTTCCTGTGATTTTGTATGTGACTTCTATAGTATGATCTTATTATGGTGTCTGAGTCCACATAGAATTAAATATATTCTCGCAAGACATTTCTCAGATTAGTTTTGGCCTCAGGATTCATAGACTTCAGTCCCCAGCTCCTAGGACTACAGAGGTCCCTGTAGGTTCAGCCCAGAACACACGACTGTGCTGGGATTGTTCGGCAGCAGCACATGAGCTTGGAAAATTTAACCAAGCTCTGCCTTGAGAGCAGACCTGACTGCTTCTAGCTGGGGTCTTAATAGGGGAGATGCAATAATTTAGGATAAGGAAGTAACTTTTTTAGTAGCTATTTTCAGCTTCTCCAGTGGTTATCAAAAGGGATGGGTCAGTTGCTCAAGTTAGAAGAAATAACATTCTGGAAAATTAGTGAAGTCTGACAGAGTAGCTACCTTTTTGTGAAGTGTGACAGAATACCTACGTTTTTATGAGCTTTTTATTTTGTTTTGTTTTAGCAGCTGAAATGTTATGGATCATTTTGAACACAGAAATTTTAAATAATATAAATAATAGCTGTTTCCAACCAGAAGCAGTTACTACTAGAAATCTCCTGAGATCTGGGTGGAAAATTTTCCGTTCAGAGACATTCCTTTTTACTAGACCTTCACTGAGTGGTGACTGTAAAAAGAGTATCTGGCCAGGGTTTGCATAAGTGCAGTGAAAGGGTCAATGGTCTCTTGCAAATAGGCACCTGTACAGTCAGGTGCTAAATCTGCAATCACACGTTTAAAATTGGTTATTGTTTCTACAGGAAGAAATTATGCTTTACAACACCAGTGAGCCTCTCCACTACACCTCTTGCCAAAAAAGGATGACCAAACTTCAGAAAGCAAGGAAATCCTTCTGGATGAATCACCATGGCCTCCTGATGAAAATCACACAAAAAAGGTGGTGGGCAAAGAAGACCTCCTCCCTGGGAAGCCTACTGGCCCTCATATTTATTTAAAAGGGGAAAAAAATCACCTTGGTGACTTTTTTCAGACTGGTTTCAAAATTAAATAATTGTAATAAACTCAAAATTATACTTATTTTTCTATCTTTGGGAAAAAACCAACATGGCTGATTTACCGCCATGTAAGAACCCATATTCTGTTGGGTCCACAGCTTGGCTTCTGCTGCCTGTCAGGTACCCAAATTTAATGCTGAGTGCCACTGAATGGAACAGGACTGAGCCTACAGGAGAGATCACTCTGGAAAACAGCTCCTGAGTATTTTGTAGGGCTTGTTATAAGAGAGGCCTCTGCCTGCATTTAGTTGCAAACAAGACCATGTACAGAAGTCAATAATAGGGATTTTTTTTTATCCTTATCCCTGTGAGGTAGAACCACAGAAAGAAATGAGAAAATTAGGGGCATAGAAGGAGAGTGAGAGAGAGAGTGATTAGGTAGAAAGATATCACTTGTGGATTCCCCCAGCATCTCACTGGTCCTTCTTCACTCTCCTAAATCTTTGGTGGTGGGGGTCCTGGAGTTGTTTTTCTGGAGGAACCACTTTTATACAGCTAAGTCCTGGGAACCAATGGGATGAAAAAGCCATTCCCACAGCTTGGGCTGGCATCTGTGTAACCAGTTGCTTCCTTTCTCACAGTTTGCTGCCATGGGAATTTTTGTCCTAATAGATCTTGTTTTAAGTTCCCACAGTCTGTACAGCAAAATTTTGACCAGTGTGCTAATTCCAAATCTTCATCTTTGTTAGACCTGGAATCCATGCCTTCCTGTTTTGTTATCTGTGCCTGTCTCAAGTTCCTGTTGTGGTTTATCCTACGGGAACTTAAACAGTGTTTTGAGATGCAGCTGCATTCTCCTTCCTTACACAGCTCACACAGCACACACTCCTCACAGAGCTCACCTGTGCTTCTCAGGCTGGTACCACTGTCAAGGCTGGTATTATTTGGGGAAGGCTTTTCCATTCTCAATTTACCAAGCTATTCTTTGTGAGTAGGGAGAATGTTTACCTTTTTTTTTAATGCTTCCAGTATCAAGCTATAGCTACCCTTATGCAACCAATATACCCAGTCACCAATAAAACAGAAGGAAGCTTGGCAATTCCCTCCTCTCAACCTACTGACTGCAAGGACATTTAGGAAAACATCAACACCTGGGTTTAATACCTCAGTTATTTGTATTAAGAAATATATATTAATTCTGCTTTGGTTCTTTATTTTTTTTTAATCAAAATGAATTGTAGAACCTCATATTACCAAAACATTTCATTTTTTTCTAAAACGAAAAAGAAAGTAAAAAAAAAAACAGGACAGGGTCTTTCTCCTGCCTCCTTTTTTGGAAGCCAAGAGACAGAGCAAGCCAAGGAAACTGGAACATGTCTGAAAGATATTTTAAGGCTAGAGGAACAGTCAGCTAGTAATGCAACTGGCATTGACATAACCACTGATAAAACAATAATTTACAGAAAAATCACAGGTTGTGTAATCCTCCAAAAGTTTTCTTTGAAAGGAAAGCAAAGGAAGTTCAGTGAAAGCTTCCTCTCTTTTCAAGGGTGGATACCTTAGGGCAGGGTTCAAACAATTTTTTCCACAAGTCCTTTTGTGGGCTCCTTTTTTTTTTTTCTTTTGTGGTGGTGTTTACTCAATATATAATTTTATAATGATGTAACTTACATCTCTGTAAATCATATTCCATATGTCAGAATCAATGCTCCTAAAATATTCTCAAAAGGCACTAAATATATTTCATACATTCCTTGCTAACTCTATGTTATAAATAATTGATACACAGCCCACAAAACATCTAAAAATACTCCCTCAGCTTAAAAGAGACCTGCAATTTCATCAGATGTACATAGCTGCAGACCACAGAAACCAAAGAAACCAATCTGAAAATCCAGTTACGGCAATATTCAGGAAGTTGCAGAGAGAGAAAACATAACCTCAGTATTTGCTTTGTTTTACACCAAATGGTCAACACATTCAAACAGCTCAGCAACAGAATGAATTTCCAGTACATTGTTTAAGGATGAAAAATATTTTTCCATAGTTCTTACCACTATTGGACTCTTTACAGTTAATATTGTATAAATCTAAATAAAATAGGAGATACAAGTTTTTATAAATTGCTGTTGTATATGATAGTCTATTTCAAGCTATTTACAATCATTCCAGAAATATTAATACTATTTCTAAAATGAACAGAGATCTATCATTTATTTTCTGAGTGATCACATGGTTGGTTTTGTTTCTTTTTTCTTTCCTTCCTTAGAGTTGTAAGAATGGTGGTACATCCTTAATAACTCCCAAATATCAATAAGGAGGCCCACAAAAATGAGTTCATGAAGACTTAAACCATATCAGTATTAATTCTTTTCAGCAGTAGACTCTTTCTGTGATCTCAGATTTATTACTGTTGTAGAGACATTCAGCCAAAAGAAAAGGGCAAAAAAAAAACTAGATGAGAAGCGTTGAAATTTACTCCAGATGCTCACCTACATTTTGAGATGTAGGAAAGGGACAGGGGGAACATTTCAGAGGTTCACAGGGCACAGGATCCCATGGAGATAAGGTGGGGAACATGACAGCAGCACGGTGACAGCTTGTCCCTGCAGAAGCAGAAGGGGAAAGAGCCAAGTGTGCCCAACAAACTGAAATGCAAAAGGATACAGCTTCTCCAGTGCCTACAGAACCCAAAAACCACCCACTCAAAAACCCATCACATGGCTGTTGGTCTGCTATAGAAAAGGTCGAGAGCCGGGTGCCAAGCCTGGAAATGTGGGAAGGGAGGAAGGACCACCACACACCACACTGAGCAGTTTCATTCACAGAGAGAAGGTGGAAGGAACAATTTCAGGAATGACCTGGATCTTCAACATTATCAAATGCAAAACTGACTAGATAGAAAATTCAGTGCTTGGGAAACATTTATCATTTGTGTAGACATCATTAGTGCACCTCTGGGGACACCAATACAGCAAGGAATTTCGGTAGAGAAACTGTCACTTCCCTACTGATCACATCTACATCTTATGTGTCAGGGATTTTATTTTGATAGTGTTTACTCCCAAAGAGGCATTTGCTCCCCATTACCTGCAAGGCACTCAAAGTCCACCTTTGAAGCCAATGGCATACTGCCTGTGACAGAAGCAGCCTGGCCTGTGGGTAAAAATCACAAGCCCACTGACATTTGCAGTGCTGGCCTTTGAGAGAACTTTACTAAACCACACATGCAGACAGCTACAGCCACCACACAATATAGCCTGTGTTAAACCCTCCCAAACCACCAGTGATATGAGTAGTCTTATGAGTGCATGGACAAGCCGTTGATCCCTGGAAAAAAACACACAAATCTATTTGCAACTTGGGGAGGGACGAACAAAAAAAAAAAAACAAAAAAAAAAAAAAAACAAACAAACAAAAAAAAAAACACCTATAGAAAAGTCCTTTTTTCTTCCAGTGATAATGCTCTTAACCCTGTGAACAGATTGCTGAGATTAACTGCTCTCGTCTTAGAGAACAGTCTTACAAAGCCACACTTTTTTTTCTCATTGTAAGAAATTACTTAGTTTGGGGGTTGTGTCCAAGAATGATACCCACATGAGCAGACAGGAAGTTGACAGTGTAATTTAGGAGGCCAGCTGTTTTCAGCATGCTGTCATTAACTAGCTCTTGAAGGTGACCAAGGAATCTAAAATAATGTGGAGAAACACTTTGAGTTTAACATTTTGGTCTTTTTTGGTTTTTTGCTTGAAAAGAAGTGTTTTTTAAAAAATCCAGGATCTTTCAAAAAGTAGAGCGGCTGTGTAATTGAGATTGAAAACTATAAATTAACAGGAAAGGGAAAACCCCCCACCCCAACTTCAAGTAAATGGAGAGACTCCTGTGTTTTAAAACCTGATTAAATATTTAAGGTTGCATTGAACAGAACCACAAGGAACATCTCAGGGCAAGCTACTGTAAAATCTTCATGTAAATGGAGAGGCCTGAGTATTTCTCCAGAGAGGCTTTGATATATATTATTTTGAGAAAAATGTTTCGTGAGACCATTTCATGTGATGATGTGCATTTTGTTTAGAAGACCAGGGTTAAGAGAATATTGCTAAATAAACCCGCTTGGAAAATGAGTGCCAAACCTAGAGAGGGAAACTTTCACCTGGAGTTACTGGATGCAGCAACCATGGAAGAATTTTGAATGAGCACAAAACAGGCAAGGGAGGGGAAGAAGCAAACCCAATAGAACGTCTCATCACAAGATCTTTTATCTTTTTTTCTTTCCTGTGGAAGACCCTTAAAGAGTTAAGAGCCAAAGAAAACAGGCTTTTCCCATGCATTTCTGATGCATGGACCTCCCTTCCAACTGGAAGCATGAAACAGCACTATATCCCATCCTTTCTTATTCCAGTTTTGTGGTCAGATGGCTTAACTGACTGCTAACTCATATCCTGACCTGGTTCCAGGTGAGCAGACAAAGGGAGGGCTTTAAGAAGCAATTACTACTAGCATCTGGTTAAAATATTTGTAGTTATTTCTTCTCTGCATGCAGCTTTCAACTTTTTTTTTTTTTTTTTTTTTTTTTTTTTTGTGAGAAACATCTAGTTCAGTATATCTGAACAGTTTTGAATATAACCTTGGCACCATCACTGCTGTCTCAGAGGTAAATGTTACCTGGAACACTTAGAGAATCACAGAACCATAGAAAGATTTGCGTTGGAAGGGACCTTAAAGATCTGATTTCAAAGCCCCTTCTACAGGCAGGCAGAAGATTGGTGGAGCAAAATTTATCCCTAACAATGTGGCAGTCAAACCTGTGAAATCACAGTGGAAACCATCAAAGGCAAAGGAACAATATATACAAATCAACAGTTGAAATCTGTGAATTTCTCAAATTATCCCCTTCCCAAAACTTCTAAAATTTCCATTTTGATATTAGCTGCTTTTGAGCTTAAGTTTCCAAAAAAAATGTTTACACCACTGAACTGAGATATTTTAATTTTAAAAAAATTGTCAAATTGATTGTCTAGCAATTTCAAAACTTTCTGTCAAAAATATTATCTAATTAAAGTGAAATTGAAAAGCAGCTATTGACAGAAAATGGTTTTGTTGTAAAAGCACCAATTTAGACACTTTCTAAATTTGTTTTAAGGAAAAAAAATCACAAAATCTTCAATGACTTCTGTTCAGAACCACAGCAAGTGCAAAACTGCAAATCTTACACTGCCAAACAGCTTCCCACTGATTACAGTTTAGAATATTTAGCTTCTGCAGCTCCTTGTCTCATTACAACACTTTTAACTTGTCCTTCCATCTTTTAACTCTTTATCCCTCTTTGTAATATTGCACATCAGTGTCCATCTTTATCTTCAGCATGTTTCCTATTGACCTCCTCTCTTTCTTCCTGATTTGACCCAGATTATCAGATACAAGTTTGGGTTATCACAGGCAGGCTTGAGTAATCCCAATGGATTTTTAATTTAAATATGAATACATATATATATGTGTGTGTGTGTGTGTGTGTGTGTGTGTGTATATATATATATACACACAAATACATGTGTATATATAACCAACAGCATATATAACCAACAAAAAGATATACATATATCTTTTTTATATATATAAAATATATATATATGTATACATAACAATTGACTATATATATAATGTAATATATACACATGCATCCTGTTCAGAAGGTGTCATGAATGATACACAGGCAACTGAAAGCTCCAAGATAAGGAGATACATTGACTGACATGTATCAGACAACATAAGTGGCCTTGGAATAGTACATATAATAAAATTAAAATTGAAACTGGTAGCATGACCCAAAGACTGGAAAAAGACCAGATAAACATTTTCCATGGTATCAGGTTCCTACCTGATACTAATACTTCAGAGAATCACCATCCTTTCCTGAGTTGGAAAGGACCCACAGACCATCATCAAGACCAGCTCATCAGCTTGCACAGCACCATCCCGAGAGTGACACTATGTGCCCGAGAGCATTGTCCAAACACCTCTTGAACCATGTCAGGCTTGATGCTGTGAGCACTTCCCTGGGGCGCCTGTTCTAGTGCCCTCTGGGTGAAGAACCTTTTTCTAATATCCATCCTGAACCTTCTATGAATGACTTCACACCATATATTCAAGTCCTGTCACTGGGCACCACAGAGATCAGAATTGCTCCTCCTCTTTCCCTCATGAGGCAGCTGTACACTGCACTTGCTCCAAGCAAGCCATGACACAATAAAATTAGGGGCTTTGTTATTGGATAATGTGTCAAGAACTCCTCTTTTAATAACTACTTGATAACCTACTTACACAATCTGGAGAATATTATGTGTTGTCTGGTAGTGACCACTGGGTAAATTAAAGAAACTGAAATATTCATTCTGAGGATTCTTTTCTCTGCAAAAAAAAGAACAAGCGAAGACTAAATGAAGTGCCAGAGGTGACACATCTACTAAAGATTGCATTCAAACAACATGTGCTGAGAGACAAAAGCCAAAAACATTTAAATTAAGGTTGCAATATCTGTGCTGACACATAAATTATCCTTAAAAAAAAAGAAAATAAAATTTATGAGGGTGGCAAGAGATAAGGAAATGATATGAGAATTATTTCTAGAAAATCAGCCCAGATTTTTAAACTTAATTCTAAATGTCCTGATTCATATCAATTAAAATGTTATATGCTCTATAGTCATAAAAATATAAACTTTTACTTCCTACAGCAGTAGCATGTCACTCTATTAATCCACAGTAGACATTTCAGTTACATGACAGCTGGGATGCATGTGGCACGATGCACTATAATCTGCTTTTCTATGTGCTCTTCAGTGGCACCACAGTGGGCCAAACACAGTCACTTTGCTGTAGTTTCACATGTTGATTCAGTGATAAAGTACTTCACAGATTAGCTTAGTCTGCAGGACTTAAAGGTAAGGGTTTATTTTAATGTAAATTACAAAGCTTTTTTTTTTTTGACAGAGATTACATACATTTTAACATTTCTCGCTGAATCCAGAGATGTGTTTGCTTTTTCTCTGCAACTGCTGTGGAAAATTGGACTTCAGCCCAGAAAAGAAAAAGGGATGGCAGCCTGTTTTGTTTTCCAGCAACAATCTAATTTCTGTTCAAAACAAAAAAAAACACAAACCAAAAAAAAAAAACAAAACACCAAACCAAAAAATCATTACCAAACCTCTTCTATTAATACAAGAAAATCTTTAGGATGGAAAATCAGTTTGTGTAGATGTTCAGCAGGACATTCTTGGAGTTATACTTGGGCTATCTGAAATGATCTCATCACACAATGCTGAAGAAGCATCCTGTCATGTCTTTCACAACTCATTAAAAAAAAACCCAAAACCCAACAACCTGGCATTTATAGTCTAACTATGACTGAAATGGCAGTGAGCCAGTGCTCTAATATCACAGGTGCTCCACTCACAGGTGAGCTGCCTTGGGTTATGCAGTACCAGGACTGCACAGCACTCTCCCCTTCTCAAGGGTTGAATCAGCTCTTTTGTACCATGTTTACAGACAATAAAAGTTCTTGTACTTTTGCGTACTTGTGTGTTACAGCCAAGTGTACTTGTGCACTTGTGTGTTACAGCCATGGCCTTAACAAACACAGGAACTTGCACTCATCTTCAGAGTGGCATTCAGGAGTCACAGATGGACTCTCTATGTCTTGTGAAGGCACTTGTCAGCAAAGACTTCAGGGTTGCCTCAGGTTTCTATTAGACACATTCCTCCTGTTCATTCAGGCCTACTTGTTCCCAGTAATGGGACTGTGGTGGTGCAAATCCATCTAAAAAGCATCTTGCAGGATGAGCCAAGCTGGTGGCACTGGAAGGCTGATGGAGAAGGATTTGCTAATGGTGAATGACTCCATTAACAGAGCCTAGCCTTAGGTTAGCAACAAGAAAAGTACTTCATTCATTTGAAAGCCTTGCTGTTTTCCCAGTCTTTCTTTCAATGCTTAGTCATTTGGGGAGAAACCAGGCACTTCCATGAACTCCCTTTTGTGAGGAAAACAGAAAGGAGGAAGACAAGAAAACACATTATAGGGTGGAGAAGCTTGGAGACAAGGCAGCAGCATTTTTATAGTCCTCACCACCACAACCCTGGACTGATGTGGTCACTTGGTAAGATGTTGAATTATGCAACCATTCCCACAGATGTACTATTGCATCCATTTTGGGCCCTTGAATGTAGCTAGACTTGCTGACCTCAGACTGAGCTTTTAGATAGGATAAACAAGTTGCTGTGCCAGTGTACATACCAAGTCTGGAATTTGAAAAGTCATTGAGACAATAAACATGATGCTAAGTTTACAGATTCACTTTTTCAAGCAAAATCACACTTCAGTCTATATTAAGAACGCTCTCTTTTCAGTCAAAAATGTGGAGCTGTATATAAACATACAGTTGCACAACTGCTGTGCCTATTTTGTATTTAGATTAAATGGCAAGTTAGTAGATCCTGGTGGATTTTCCGGATTCCTTTCACTGAATTCCCACCATTCACATTTGTTTGTCTTTTCTACGAGAGGATTTGAAAATGCAAATATAGCAAAATATGCAAATCTATCATGCACTCCTAGATCAAGCCCTGAGGAAGGATGCCAGTTACAATTCAAAAAGTTTGCTTCTAATGAGCAGAAAAAACAGGTGTTCAGGAGAGAAAAAAGGCAGTTTCACATAATTCTACAGTTTATTGAACTTTGCAGTTATTTCAAACTGCAGTTAACATTATAGCAATTTAAAAGAGGGATACTGGAGTCGTATTACTATGTGTCTCAGAATATGTAACAAGCATAGGAATCTGTCATACACCAGGAACGGTTTACAAAATAAATTAGTAAGAATTAGTAGTAATTATTTTCTTGTTTGTATTAGTAGCTTTAGGATGTTTTAACTATATACTCTGGCCTTAGTAAACAGTGCTGTTGACCTTGCTAGTTTGGATTTAGGGTGCAGTGCTTATTTACACAGAGATTTTGTAAGCTATGCAAACAAAAAAATAACAAAATTAATCTTTCATATGAGTTGGAGACCTTTTTTTGGCATCAACTCACTTTTAGACAAAGAGAACACACTTTAATAAATTTCAGAACACACAAATTTCTTTCAGTCATTCCTTAGTTTATTAATTTTAGTATCATTACCCTTCCATGTAAATACTTCTTTCCAAAACTAAAGAGAAAAACAGCCACCAGATTCTTGGGATCTCTAAAACACATAGTTTACAGGCTCCAATCAAATTAGTTTAGCAGCACATTTAGGTTATTTTGATTTTTCGATCTGCTAAAGAAAAGAAAAAGTAATTTTTTGATGATCTCAAGTGAATGAAGTCTGATATAAATACTTACTTACTTCACATTTTTAGGTGCACATTGAGCAATCAGAAAAAAACAAGATAAATGCTACAAGCCTGTACTAAACTACAAGGTCATAACTATTATTATCACTGGGGCATTATACGTCATTTATTCTATCTCTTATTGATCACTGATCTTCATAGCAGCTTAAAAACTGTAATTTCCCAATAGATTACATATATTGTCCTTAATTTTTTTCAAAAACAACATTGGAATTACACATTTCTTTGCACTGAAGCTTGTGTTCTAACACAGACCAGCCTGATGCACTCAGTACAGCATCATGAACTCACTATCAGATGTCTGCAGAAGGTTCCCACGGAAGACCCTTAAAACTATCATTATACAAGAATTTGGAGCCTCCATACCCTGTCCAGTACTCAGCTGCACTGTAACAGGAGATGCAACAGCTCCACTGCCTTCCATGAACTTTAAGAAAAAGCAAGGGAACAGGCACCAGTTTAATACAGCTGAGCCTTTAATTAGCACAATGCAAAGTTTCAAAAGACAAATACCTTGTAGGTGCAAAGACTATAATTTCAGATGTCAACATCCCTTGTGTCTCTGATGCCCCTGTGACAAAAATAAAAGAAACAAATGCTACCCTAACAAAAAATGTTGAGGAGGTGTCAGTTTTCACCTTATGTGACTCAATCCACCCGAGAAAGTTAGGTGAGCATTGAGATACCACACTTTACAGTGGCAGCAAGGAGAAGACAATGTCCCTTCTGCTGGTGTATGCAGCAGAGCCCACAGCACACGGTGACAGTGGCGCCCTGGAAAATGCTAAGATAAACTTTGAAATGTCAAGCCTTGTGTTTTACCTGCATAAGTAGTATAATTGCTAGCTGAAATGATTGTTTAGTAATTAAAATAATTATTGTATGATCATAAGAAGAACAATGAGAAACTGTATGTTCCTATTCTCAGGTGGCCATGCTTGGCTGAAATCTATGTATACTATTGAACAATATAAGTTTAATAATTAACATGAAAGTTATATAATGATAGAATATAAAAGCATATCCATCCCGAACCTATGTCGGAGTCAGATTTGGGTTTGTACCCCTGACACCCAGAGCTCTTCAATAAAAGCACCTGCATATAATCATTTCTTGTGATTATGTGTTCCTGAACACTAACAATGGGACAAAACCTCCTCCACTGTGTTCCATCCTACCATTGCCTCTCCAGCTGCTCCACTGCAGATCTCAATGGCAGCTCTCTGGATAGATCAAGCACATGAGGACTAGAGAACTTATACAAATTTAATTTCCACTCTGTTTGCAAAATATTAGCCATTCTTCATGATTCTGACATGTATCATGTTGCATCTCACTGAAGTAGAGGGAAACGCCTGGGAAATGCCTGCCTTGCACTCTGTATTTGGAATTATTAGGTGTGTTGGATTCACAGACTAGCACAGAAAGGCCAACATCAGGCTCAGCTCTGTAGGACACGTTAATAGGAGAGAAGTGGGTACAGATTTATCCTTCACCTTTATTCACAACCACACAAAATTTTCTGCAGTTTGTTTTCATCCTCTTTTAAAACTCTCATGAATAATAAATACATAGTAAAAAAAAAAACTACCTGGAAGTCTGCCACAGGTAGTATATCAGGATTCCAAAAGAGAATGAGCATAATAATGGCAAAAGCAACTTAATGATTTAGGAAGTGAAAGTCACTTCCAAGGGATGCGTAGGTACTTATTTTCCAATTGTAGCAGAGGAATTTGAAAGTCTTTTGGAATTTGAAAAAATGAGGTTCAAGGGCCAAGACGCTGGTGACTGAGAAGGCCATCTCCTGTTTTTCACTATGGAAATCAAGCTGCAGATCCATTACTTACTCAGATGTAACCTGAATATTTCATCTCAGTGCTCTGCACAATGTGCCAAAAAGGGCCATTGAACTGGACCAAATAGGCCCTTTGCTGGAATTTTTTTTAATGGTTACACAGCACAGTTGTTTATCAGTCTTTGATAACAAGAGAAGAAGATTTAAGAAGATAAGAAAATTTTCCTTCAGTATATACTAATTAAAAAATACATTTCCACTCATTTGAGCACATTTAAATACAAAACCCTTGTTAAAAACAAAAGAAATGTTACTTCATCACATTCCCACCTCAACTGGGAAAGAATTTAAAATAATAAATATGTGAAATAGCGAGGGTAAATAAAGCTTTGCATCCTTTCTGAGAAAAAGAATAGTTACTGATAGCATTAGAAATAGTATTAAAATAACTTCACTCTAGGCATACAGAAATAACTTACATTGCTTTTTACTTCACATCTAAGAAACACACTGCTTTAAACTTTTTAGAATTTGGGTGACAAACTGATCTTGACAAAAGGCAACAGGACAAAGAAAAGTTCCTCCTCTTCTGCCTCCCATGCAGACAGACGCATAGGAGGATGAGAAAAGGTGTAACACCCCCAGGCGGGAAGACCACTGATCAAGAAATGCTGCCATGTAGAAATTTCCAGAAGAAATTGTTTTTTAGAAATCTCCTCCTTACTAATCTACCTAAGCAAGGTAAGGGCTGTGAAGGAGGTAGTGAAAAGAGAGGGGAGGATCAGAGACAATCCAAGCTGTGAGGTCCTTGCAGGAGCTAAAAGGGGTACTGAGGAGTGGCATGGTACAGGGGACAAATCATGAGTTAAGGGTCAGGGGCAGCCACAGATCCTCTTCACTGGACCACCTCAGAGCCAGGAGACAGGAAGAAGAGTGTGATGGACAGCACAATCAGTACTAGGCTGAGCCTAGTACAGGGGAAATGCACACAAAAGAAGATAGAGCAAGGAGCCTTTGTAAGAGCAGGGCACCAAGTTGCAAAGCCCAGAGTAAAGCAAGGTGACTGCTTGAGGCAAGAAAAAAATTAGGACATGAGCATACTATCTGGCTGCCAGAACAAAAAAAAGGACACATTTTCCCCTCCATTCAGATATAAAATCAAATAAAATTACCAGTGTATCTTTGAATAAGTACATATTTTCTTAGTAAATTCTGCACACCACAGGCAACCAAATATTTGTATTCTGTCTATTTTTATATATCTGCAAAGTGACACAACACAGAAACATAAGTCTTCACGCAAAATAGTTCTTATCTGAGCTGCAGAGAAGATGCCTCTTAGGTGGAAAATTTCAGGTAAATGGATAGAAAAGGCCCACAGATTTTTTTTTTATGGTGTGCGTGCATACCAAGAGTGAGAAAAGATTCAGGTATGAAAATTTCACGTGATATTTGATCGTGCTGGTTTTACTTAAAACTTCAGAGTCCACTTTTAGTCGTAACAATGAGTCCCTCTAGTGGGTAAAACCATAATTGACGAATTCTGTCCTTCGTTTCTCTGAACACAGCTAAGTATCACAATTGATTACCAAGTGGAAGTTGCTGCTTTTAGGAAAGCGAACATGAAAAGACATGGTTAACTTTTGTGCAACTTTTTAAAAACATAATGCATAGACAGAATGATATATATTCCTACTAAACTGGCACATTAAGCAATCAAGTAACATCTTGAACGTCTACGTTTTAAAACAACAGTAATATAAATAAATTTTCCTGTGAAGATTGTCCTGGGTAGGGCATAAACAATTTGTCAAACAAAAAAAACATGTGAGAAAGAAAAATGAATCCTGCTAACACTTTTCCAAGTCAGGAAATTCAGTGTTTTACAGAGAAATTAATTAGAATGCTGTTAGCACAGCAACTGCTTCCATAAATGTGGCAGCCCATTATAAACTAGCATAATTAATTAACTCACACAGCTCCAGACATCAGCACTTTATTAACTGAAGATGTCTTCATTAAGACAGTGGAATTATGGTTTACTCTTTTAGAGTACTGGGGAAGTAGCTAACTTCCTATGTGGGCTGAATAACTGAATTGTTGCCTTTTTTAATGCCTTTTTAAGGGTGGCCCAGTATGATCTACATTTAACTAGCATTTTTTACTGACTTCATTTAATTGGGTAGTTTGGATGTGATTTTTTTTTTTTTTAATTTACATATATAGCTATCAAAAATACCATACAGACACTTTACTACTTTTCCTTTCAGGTACAGCACACTACTCTTGTTTTAACCTCTATGTGTAGCTCTGCTTTTCATTAACTAGGAGAGCACAAATTTGCTGTGTTATGGACTTTTTTAAGCCCATCAAAACTGGGTTAAAATAAATCTTTTAATTTTAAGAGTTTTCACAACTCCTTTTTCAATGGCAACTGTTCCTGAACATATTTCTTTCTTTCCCTATATTTTCACTTACAGTTGGGATATTCACTGTGCTGCAATGTCTCTGACTCCAGCAGAGGAATGGGAAGAGTGCCTGGCAACACCTGGGAAAGAAGGAAGAGGCTACAGAACTTGATGTGAATTGCTGTAAGCCTTTGCTAACACAAATTGTCAAAATCCTTTCTATGACAATAAAGTATGCTTTAAATCAGTCAAACTTCAAGGTCACTTAAGAAAAAGATCCAAAACCATAACTAAGAAAAAACCCCGCAAACCTGAACAAAGAAACCCCAACCAAACAACAGTATTTAAAAAAACAATTAAAAGCTAAAAAAAAAATCAAACAAAATAAGATATCTCAGAAGTTCATTTCATTAAATTATAATTAAAATAGAGCATTCATAATTAAAGTTTGCAATTAAAAAATTATCCAGATGTTATAACATCATTTTGGCTAAATATTTTAAATTATCTTATTTAGAAAAGCAGCCCCTTCCTGCTAAACCCATTCTTTATCCCTTTAAGAGGAATATTTTAAAGGAATTATTCCTTTATTTCTTTCCTGAAATTCATTTAAGTACTCTTTTATAAGTATTTTTCAAAATAGTAAAGGCTAAAAGGTGGAAAATACAACCTACACCACCAATACGCTCATATGTCATTTCAAAAAGACCTACATATGGAAATTTCCTACTTATGTATTCTGAGAGCTATCACTTCTCACTGCTGGTAATTGCCAATGTGTTCCGTTTGCTTAGCAACAGTTTTGCAGTAGATGTACCATTTGTGCAATCATAAAAGTAAGACACTTGCATATTCTCTAGAAGTAGATGACGCTTCTACTGATTTTGTGCTAATATGTGTAACATCTTAGTAAGAAGCATCTGAATAGATTTGTCCAGATATTTCCCTTGCTGTACCTTAGGGAAGCACCAAAAACACTGTCCCACTTTTTCCCTCTACAGAATCGTTTTTCTTTCTTTACTTAAAAACAGGAACATTCTAAGCATCCCTACAGACTTACATCTGTGGTAACTACAGAAAGTGAGTTATA
Source organism: Serinus canaria (assembly GCF_022539315.1). Taxonomy (NCBI): domain Eukaryota; kingdom Metazoa; phylum Chordata; class Aves; order Passeriformes; family Fringillidae; genus Serinus; species Serinus canaria. Next base: position 1,266,218 of record NC_066343.1, read on the forward strand.
CAAAAGTTTTCCTAGCGCAAGTCGGTATCTTCTATAACCTATTGACCTAATTAAAAGGTCGAAGAAAACGCAGCTCTTGCTTCAATCAGGGACCTCGAGCATTAAGGCAAGTTGCGGTCACAACCATTTACTGCTTAATAGTAGGACCCAGTCCAACCAAAACAAATAAAGGGCTGCTTATATAAGTGTGTCTTGGTTTATGATCCCATCCCACTTACGGAGTTTTTGATCTGTTTTGCGCTGAGGGGTGGCTGCTGCGCCCATCCCACCACCTCCCCCGTGGTTTATCCTGCTGTTTGTGTAGGGGTTTTTTGTTTGGTTGGTTTTTTGTTTTGTTTTAGTTTGGGGTTTTTTGTTTTGATTTGTTTGTTTTTGTTTTTTTTTTTCTTTGACGCTGTGACTGAGCTTGCCGGCTTGGCTTCTTTCGCCGCTCTGCTGTGGGAAGCCAGTGTGTGCTCCCCAGGAGCCCGGGTCCCCATCGTTTCCCGCTGGGGGCTGCCCGCCCCTCAGGGCCCGGACCCAGGCTGCAGCCAGCGGCAGACAGAAAGGCGGGGGAGCCTCGCCGTTTCGCTCGGCAGCCGGGCTGCGGCTTCCCCCCGGCCCGCCCTGCCTCTGCAGGGAGTTTTGCTACAGCTCTTCACGGCCGTGCGCCGTCCGGCTTGAAGCTGCCGAGTTTCTGCTGCCGTTTGCTTGCTACCTCCGGATGAGGCCGTCCTGCCGCTCCAGCTTGCTTCTCCTGAAATTCCTGCTACAGCTCCTTCTGCTGTCCACAGGGGCACCACGGTCAGCTCTCCCTTGGGGTTCGTCAAGGAAGCTCCATCTCCATCCCTTCTGCCAGCTGTGTCAGCCATTACCATGCGAGACCTTGACACTCGCGCTACAACGCCCCCTGCAGCCGCGGGGGAATCGCCGCACCTGCCCGGCCTATCTGGGGAGCCACCAGCGCCCCTGCCGGCTGTGACTGGAACTGCATCAAGCGGGAAATGGCCTGACAGCCGGGAGACGGCAGTTGTTGGGTCTCTGGGGGTTAAGGTTCCGCAATTTCAATATCTAGCATTTATTCAATTTTTTTTCCTTTCTTTTTCTGTGCCTTCTAAGCACCCCTTTTTATTTTTTTTTGTTAATAAACAGAGGTTTTTTTCACTTTCACGCCCGGGTATCCAGTTTTCTTACTGGCAGAAGAAAAGAGAGTTATTGAAACTCTTTCTCTTCAGAGGAAATGGTAATTCCAGAGTGTTTTCTCCTGAAATTTGTCTCAACAGAGCAGTGCATCCATCAGATACGAGTCCACAAAAAACCTCCAACTGTGTGGGGGGTTATGAGCAACTTCAAGCAATCTGTGGGGCAAATGGATTTGGTCCAATTATCCTTTGTTCTTCTGTAATTTGTGATAAAAACTTCTGCTACCAAAGTTTACTTTGTAATATCCTAGAACTGCACATAGGCTGCAAAACTTTCTTAGGCTAGGGATTTAACAATTTAAGGATTTCTCCACACTCTGCTTTATGGCTTAACCACCACACAATCTCCAACTATGCCAGTCACAACATCTTCCTGAGCTGCAGCCACAGTGCAGGAAGAGCAGCTGTATCCATGAGCTCTACTATGAACTAGAGACACCAAAGACAAAGAGATCAACATGGACCCTGATGCCCTCCCCTTTGGGCTGCCATTCCTCTCATGCAGGCCTGTGACTTAGCTTTAGAGCTCAAGGCCAGCTATGTCCCTTCCCGGTGGCTCTGTGCTCATCCCTTCTGTCAGAAACTGCCTCTTTGGCTTCTGCTCTGTAGCCAGACAAGTTGTCAGTTTCCCTTTTCCTCTTTGCCAAGTTCCAACAGCACAGTTAAGCACAGCTCTGTTGTACACGGTGAAGTCAAGCACACCAGCATAACACTCAAGATGGTCCTCAATTCAAGCAGAGCCTTCATATGATGTAACCTTGTCTGACTGTTGATGACTTAACTATGCCATGGAAACTTTTGCATGAATAAACACAAACCAAATATGATTGAAATAAGCCAGTAGAGTAGTATTTGGTGTACACTGCATTCCAACATGGTATTTTTATTAATTTGAAAGTTTTCCATTTCCTCAAAGTTACATGCAATTAATTAGGGATTAATTAATAGTATTATTGATATTTGGCACAGTTATAAATAATTGTTACTATAAGCTCTTTAAAAGATCTTCCAGTGATTTCAGTGCAATGGATTACAACATTTCCTAAGCTGCCATTTTTAACTTCCACCAGACATCACTGTCCTCCATAGCAGAGGTGACAGACGAACATCTGTCCCTGGTACTCCAAGCCAGACCTTGTTCATTTAACACTAACCCACTTTTGCAAACCTAGAAATAAAGGACACATTCAACAGCACACCTATTACATATGTAGTGATGACTGCTGAACCTTGTCAGTATTCTACAACAGAGACGATAAAATGTGCCACCAAATTACTCACTTCCTCTATGATATCAGGCAAAGTATAAAAAGAAAAAACTAGGAATCTGTATCCTATGACACACCAAGAGAACTATGAAAAAAGTAGCAGGATAGATGTGAACCCTACAAAGCACAGAGAATTAAATGCAGCATCAATGCTGGGGCCGAGCTGATAGTTGCAAATTTAGAGATAATATCTTACCGTGCTCTGCTCTCTGATCTGACACAATTAGTCAGGTTGGTGAATACCAAGGAAAGTCAACAGGAATTGCAACAACCCCAGTATACAAAACTGCGAGATCAACAGTCAGGAGCACAGAACAAGAACTGTTTTGAAATGCAAAAATCTCCAGAACAACAAAATGAGGAAAAAAAGGAAAACCAAACATTGAAACACTAGTACCAGTACTACTGAGAAAATAGTATCACTATTCTGATTGTTTCTTTCTCCCTTCTTCTGTGATACTCCCATACTCTGAGCTACTTACAAGACCTCTCTCCAGGTTACTGGCCTCTGTTTATGGAGCCTTATACTACTGCTACCTGGCCCCTAACAAATGCTGCCATGTCTGCAAGAACAAAGGAAGGCTTACCAAGTATATTGCAAAAGATAGAAATAAGGCCTCAATTCAGAAGATACAAAGTACATCTTACTGGAAGAGTTACACATAGTAAGTGGTCACCTATCAAAAAGTAAGTGCCAACCATCTACAGAGATTATACCATCCCCCTAAAGACCACTGCAGCATGTTAGAATACTTGGCACATTTAAAGGCAGGGTTTTTGAGGTAAAAGTTTTTTGAAGACTGAACAGACCTTTCCAGTTCTTTATCATTTTGATTGTCTAGCAGAAACTAAAAGTGTCCCTGAAACAGATAACAAAAAAAAAAAATTAAAAGTCAGAAGCTACTGAACTGGACAATTCTCATACTTATCCTAGAAAATACTTGTTAAGAGCCATCCATAGGCTCAGTCCCAAACACTGAATCTTTTCCCCTTAACATTCACCTTCCAAACAAATCTTCTAAAATTGCAAAATACAGGTGAGGAGTTGTGGGGGTTTGTTTAATGGATTTTTGAAATCCATTTTTTATTTCAAGTGGGGTTTTTGCTATTAAATTCTAAAGCATACTACTTGGCTTGCAGGAAGTTGGCCACTGTCATTGTCTCCACAACTATCAGAACTGTGGATACTGGAGAGAGAACTGCTGGCTGACATCTGAGTGATTTAAGAATGTTTTGAAATCATACATAGTTGTGTGTCACTTATCAAACAGGGGTAACAGAGTTAATAAATGGCATCTTTGAAGATGCATATGCTTACCCATTTAATGTTGCAGTTCATCTAAAAGAACAGAAGTAAAAGCTTATAAATGAAAAAAGAAAAAAAAATTCTCTGATTTATTGTCCCTTCTAGTTCAGCTCAGATTGAACAAGAATAATAACACTTTCAAGTAGTAGTAAAGAATGTTTTATTAAAATGGAAGTCTTTCCAAGCTTATGTATCAAAACTAAGGCCACAACTAATGCTAACACAAAGTCAAGAACCTCAAAAGGTTCGCATATGATACAATTTAGAAATCTGAGACAAGGCTATTTTACAAAGTTACTCAAACATTCCGAAATGCAGCATTACTTACCTGTTCTAAAATATTACATCAATTATCCTAATAATAATATTTAATGATACAAAGTACTGAATTATCAGTGCATATAACCCGTTTTTATTTTGGTCCTGTGACAACTAACTTTCTGCATCACTCCAGCTACCAAAATAAATGAAAGTACAAAACATTGTAATGGAAGCTGCCAACAACTTCTCCCTTTTGTGGTCAGTTAATTTCTTTTCTTCTAATGCTAAATATCTCCAGTCATAATAGCAATAAATTCTTCTTGATTGACTGCAAAAAAAAAAAAAAAAAAAAAGAAAGAAAAAAAAAGAAAATCATTAGACAAACAGCAAACAGCAATAAACCTTAAAATAAAATAATGCATATCTGTACTTTACTTAAAGGCTTCTTTGTTAGTATTTGTTGCATCTGATCCATTACTATAAGTGTTTACAATTTGCTTCTAGAACAAGGGTTTTGCACAGGTTTTTTCATGTAACATGAAATCAAAATACAAGCTTTATTATGTGGAATACTATACCCAGAATCTAGCTCACTTATAATCACTTATATTATTTCTAATTATAAAACTAAAAAAATACTCTAAAAGTGAAATATTATAGGAAAAAAATCCCCAAGAACCATATATAAGATGGCTATGCAAAATAGTATTATTTTAAAGGTCTATAAAAACGTTAAAAATGGTACCTGAATTTTATTAAGGAAGGACTTTTCTAGCAACAATACCTTAGTTAGTTATGACTGAATTCAGTTTTATTCTTAAAATCATAATTCAAAACATTTACATCCAATTTACCACAGATCAAACACTATTCCTGTCTCCCCATTCTATAACACTTGACAAATACAAAACAAATTTTAAGGTTGTTTAGCAATTATTACATAAATTAGCTAGATTTAAAATGGAAATTTGATGAGCCTTTCCCCATTTGAACTTTCTTCATTCTTCATTTATAAGTAACAGAAATTTTACACAAATGCACTTGAAGAAGTCATAATAATGCATTAATTAGTGTTCATTAATAATTTTGCTGCAGTTATACCTGAGGTGCTGACCTTACTCATACGTTAAAATATAGCCCCTGTAAAAGAGTGAACCAGTGAACATGTTCACTCTGCAACTAATGACTGCACTGGGGAATGATTAGAGTAAGATGGCGGCATGGAAAAGACAAGACACATGCAAAGCCCTGACAATTATCCATCCCAATCAACATGCCCAAGCTATTTCTAAACAAAAAGAAGAAACTGCATTCACAGCTAGAAAAATATTAAAGAAATTCAACTCTGTTAAAGAATAAAAAAAAATCAAAAAACCTAAATATGTCCTGCTGTATGTAAAAAAGTAGGAAACAAGAATATTTATTCTAGCTTAAGGCCCTATGCTCTGAAATATCAATCCATCACATAGCTACATCTAGTTCTAAGACAAAAATACTGTATTACTTTAAAAGCAGCTTTATCACAGTAACAACATAGCAATAACACAAATTCAAACATCGTTTCAAAAATATTCTCTGGTTTACAACATCCTTGAAATCACGCTGCAAACTGGAAATACAACACTATAATGACAAACAAATTTTGGAACTTTCAAAGAAACTTCAAAAAGCAATGTAGTTACAATTCCCAGTAACCAAAGTAATCCCAGTTAGTCTCCTTCAGATATAGGATCTGTTCATGAGTTAAGCACCATGAAAGCAGAAGCACCGTTTTTCATGGTATCACACTTCCCTCAACTCCTTGACATAAGTCATACTAAAAGAACAACTAGAATCACAGCTAATAGAAAGAGAACATTGACTTAGAATCTTGAGTGTTAAAGGTGCGTATTTTTTCAGTGGTGGATTTGGGTACATGTCTTACTGTTGTGCCAAAAATACGAGACATGAGACTGAATAGTGTTTCCTACAGTTGCATTCACACAAGATGATCAAAATTGCATGAACTGACACCAAGGAGTTTTTCAAGCCAGTTGTGCTCAAAACCAGAAGTAATTATTAAACCCAGGACTATCAACGCAAGATTATTTATGTATTTAAGGGAGACAAAAATATGTCAAATATACTTTCTTTTACAGAAATCTGTGTAGTACTGTACCAGTAGAGCTCAGTGGTTTTGCTGGGAACATAAGGGTTCATGTAACCTGAGTACCATACAAGATACCTTATTTCACTGTGAGCAAAACAATCTCTCAAATGTAATACAGGGTTTAAACCTAAAGCGGTATTATTCCTGTATTTGATATATCAATAAAAAATGCTAACAATTAACAGTTTGAAAATTTTTTTTGGAGAGCAGGAAAAGGAGAATTAGATGACAGCAGGATTTTACCGCATTTGCCAGGTGTTTGAAGACAAATGAAATGGTGATTCACAGAATAATTAACTTTCTCAAAATGAATCTTAAAAGCTAGGAACAGCCTCAGTTTTTTTTAAAGAACAAAATCACACAGAACTTTGAGGATAAACAGCACAAAACGCAAACATTATGTTGTCACTCTTCCACATTCAATCTTCTGCTTGCTCTATCAAAGACAATGAATGGATGATTGAATAAGAGGAAACTGAGCCACTTAGTCACAGCTGATCAACTTGATTTAAAAAAATGTAGCACTGACACAAAATAATGACTCAATAACCCTCCTGAAAGGAACTAATGCTATATGTTCCATATGTAGTACCCAAATAGCAATGTGACAAAAGAACATTGATCCACATTCATCCACATCTCATTTGGCAGCTCCAGGAAATCAATGCATGACAAAACATATTTGCACAAAGAATTCTAATTTCACTCACCTCCACAGCTATGACTTCCAAAAATAACACCTATATTGAATAGCATAGAAGACTATCTGTCAAAAGGCTGACAACAAAATTTTTTCCACTAGTACGTGTGCATTTTAAGCCAAACATATGCTCACAAGCATTAATATCATTGTCACAGGAAAAATTGATGACCTGCTAGTGAAATCTAAGATATGAGTCAACACCCTGTAAGAATGGTGCTTTGATGGACTGATACATTCTTTATGTGCAAGGTCCTAAGCGAGTGATCCTCAAAATTCAGGTATTAAGGTTTCTAATGTAATAATAAGGGTTTTTTGAGGATAATGAAAAACTCTTAAGTTTCAGTGTTGACAATGATTTAACAAGAGCAGTATCAAACTTCATTTTCTTATTCATTCTTTATCTACCTAGTAAGTCCCTTCTGCAGCCTACTCTGTATGGACCTTGTCAGTTGCAGAGCCATTTTTCACACTATGCTTTACAGCACTCCAAGGCTCAGAAGAATGTTGAGGAGCCATGCAAGCTGATCCTACACAGACTCAGTCTACTTCCAACATCATTTATTAGCTTAATGCTCCATATCCAATGCTGAAATGACAACACACTGCCACTTAAAATATATTGAGTAAGTGACCAAAAAACTTCCTCTCAGCACTTTACTGCTTTTACTGATTAATAAGGAAATAAAAATGTAATGTAGGTACACAGAATCTCTCTTACTTCCACCTTCAACTACACTTTTATCCATCTTTTAATAGACAGTGGCTGACTAAGAGTTGGTGGTGAATCAATTAGATTCTTAAACTCCAGGTGTAGTAGCTGTCAAAACCAATTGTCTGCTTTTTTATAAGCTAAATTATGCTTAAGATGAAAGTAATCTAGAAGGAAATGAAAGAGGACATTTTCACAACAAAATAACAGCTAAGAATAGAACAAAATTAAGAACAAGATGATGTGGTGTTATATTTGCCAACACATACTTTCTCCATCTCCATCCTTATCAAATTCTTCAATCATAGCCCGAAGTTCTTCATCAGACATATTTTCACCCAATTCTCTAGCAACCCGGCGCAGGTTTCTCAGACTTATTTTACCAGAGTCATCATCATCAAACAATTTGAATGCCTTGAGTATTTCTTCTTGAGGGTCTCTGTCCAGTATCCAATCTGTCACTGCAAAAAGGATACTTAAGTTAGACTAAAAAATTTTAAAAGGTAAATGCAGAATGACCTTTGCAAACTAGGACAATATAAAGAACATATGTCTGATTTCACCTGTTCTCACATTTCCACAGAATTCAATGTGCAAATTTTTTTGGCTGTTGTCTGACCTCTCTTTCTCACCTCTGTTTTCCCAAGCTGAGCTGCTCTTTGGGATGTACCTGTTGCAGTAGAAAGCTGCAAGGCAGTTCAGACTTTCCACACATTTTCCAATAGGAACTTAAAGTATACACAAGATGCCTCTCTTTCAAAATTCCAAATTTTCAGAAAAAACACCATCAGCTCTTTTAGATGAAGGTGTGAATTTTTTTACTTTACATGTTTTCATCAGGATAGAATTTTGAGCTGGGAAACAATAAGTGAAGAAAAACATCCACACGGAGCCTCCCTTTTAAAAATAAAACCACACTAACACAAAAAGCCCCCATAACCAACCAACTGGTCACATCCCAGTCCCCCAGACCTGAAAACAAAAAAAGACTAAGCACAGGGGTTATGAAAAGGATGCTGTCTGAGTTACAAGATGTTTATTCTGAAAGAATTCTTCAATCGTTATTATTCTTTTCAAGATAACCATTTATCAGTTTCCACAACAGAAAGGACAACTTGCCTCATGAAATATTTCTCTAGTAATTGCTTCAGATCAACCAACAATAACGTATCTCCATGTCTTTGGACCTGCCAGTCTTGTATTGCAGGGTTAGTCTTGTATTATCAAGCCATTAAAATCACATCAATGCTGTTTGCACAGAAAGAACCCTTTACCATCTGCTACTAAGTGCAGATGGAATGTCTGCTCGGGCTTAGCTAACTCGACAGAATTTTTCATGCTCATACAAGCCAACTACAGGAATCAAGTTGATATATCTGCAGATTTACTCTGAATTTAAATATTTTCTTTTAAAACAACAGTGCTGCATGACAGTATTGCAGAATTTGAAACATGCTACCTTTGGTGACAAAAAGACAACTGAAAAATAATAAAATGTCTCTAAATACAAAACTATAGAAGACAAAATATAACTCCATCTTTATGTATTTCAGTTGAACAGTAAATTAAGAGAAATTGGTGGCTCAAGAATTGCTTACCTATATTCAGTAGTTCTTCACAGTTAATGTCTCAATAACTTTTTTTATCTAACTCCCCAGTCTTTCTGTTAGAAGTGGTATCATATTTAATTCTGTGTCAAGGTCATATGGCACCACAGCAGTACACTACTTCAACTCAAGTTTTCCAACAGGTTCCCCTTCTAAGTATATACTGTGCTTTCTACAAGAATTTCTTGGCTTCTTGGAGCACTTAATCACTGTCGATATTGACAGCCAGGACAGAACAAGAAAACAATGAACATGACTGGGCACCAGGAATTTAAAAAGTAATTACATGGTAATTACAGTACATTCATTTTATATATTATTACATAATGTAATACATAATGTAATATATAATTTTAAGGCTAGTATTACTATCAAATCAGTACACTCATTTTCTTCCCAATACTTTCACACAGACTTTATAAATCAGAAAAGAACCAAAAATAATGTTCTCTAACTTGGAATATAGCTATAAAAATATTACCTGTCATTAACAAGACATTTCGTCCAGTACTAATCTGTAAAACAATCAAACGTCACATTTCAATCACTAATTCTTTTGATACATTAAGATGATTGCTATTTGTAGCCAAGAGCAAGTACTGGGGGTTTGGGTGTTTTGTTCCATAAAATCTACAGAAATAAAATATCTTGAAGAAATGGACTAGCATGAGAATAATGAACTATAATGGACATAATAAGCTAGAAATATAAACCCACACAGATTGCTTTTGGGAAACATAAATTGTATGCAAAAGCATAAATTATGCATACCAAAAATCCCCTAAAAGCTTCAAAGAAACATCAAGTCTTAAAATTATGCAGATCACTACAAATTCAAAGTACATAAAATTTCCCAAGACACAAATTTCAGGTGAAAGACACAACTAGTGCTACTGGTTCTATCAACAGTTGAAAATTCTTGTAGTACAATATTTAAAATCTACTTCAATTTCTCTAATCTTTTTTATATATGAAGTCTGTAGTCTGCTTGTCTGTGAATGCATGCCTTCCCATGAAACTCAACGCCAAATACCTTTTCCACAGCAGGAAGAAGAATGTCACAGAGATTCATGAACAAGACAAGAACATCTACAGTTTAAACTTGCATTCATTCCTCTGTGTAAGCTTGAAAGAGATTGGAAGAAATTGATACCCTATTTCCTTTTATACTGTAGCTATCATTCATCTCTACATAACAAACTAGGAATTCAGAAAACAAATACTGATTTTCCTTTACTATTCACCTATATTAAGAAAAATTTTAAATGAAATCTCCCACTTCTATTTCTTAAATAATTGAAGAAGTCCACAAAGTACAGCTTTGAAACTGTACTCAGTATTATAGACTAAATATCTCTAGAGGTAGAAGCACAATCAAACACATACCAACTTCATTAAAATCTTCAAAAGTGATCTTGCCTGTTGATTCTCGATCATAATCTTTAAGTATTTTCAGGACATCAGCTTTTTTCACATCAAAACCCAAGGCTCTCATTGCCACCTTTTGGAATAAAATGGAAGTGCAATCATAAGATAAGGATCAAAATAAAGATTTAACAGATTTTCCTTTTAATTTCAGTAACTACCTTCTTGCCAAGAGAGAAAGAGAATATCAATGGTTTAGTAACAATAATAAATAAATAAATAAAAGGAAGGGAGCTTGGGATATTAAAACCATTTAGAACTATTATTAGGAAATAGAACATCCAGTTACAGTGAGGAAAAAAAACCCAAACCTTTGCATTTTCAGGGATTTTACAGACTGGACCAAATGCATCTCAGGACAAGTAAATTTATTCCTCATTTCCAAAACCGTTTCAAAATCTTATCTTCTTAAGAGAAAATCAAAAATCATTCTACAAATTGCATGCAAGTGTATGTTCATGGATTTACAAGTCTTACAAGACTTTTAACTGCTTTTCTAGTCAGGCACAGAAGCCAACCTACATTTACTTTTCCATTAGTGCGGAATTCCAATTTAGTTTCCTATTTCACCTTAGAAGGCAATAGCTCACCACACAGCACCCTAACTTCCTCCAAACTGATGAATACAGGCTAACCACACATGGAAAACCACTGAAGTAATTATTCAAAAATTGATGCTATATGCTGATTTGTAGAGAAGGAAACAAGTAGTTTTTTTCTTTATGTGTTTCTGCTCTTTCACAGTTTAAGCTTCAGGGTGACAATATTTGATTAGACAATTAAGAAAGAGCTTTTCAAATAATCTTGACAGCTGGGAATTCAAAGCATACCATAACCAGAAAAAGCATAACCATAACCAAGAGAGTGCCCAGCACAACCCTAGTCACAGTGACTTCCACCAAAGATAAAAGAAGTGAACTCTGAATAGAGAGAAGGGAATTGTTCTACCTAACACACTCCTGTAGCAGCAAATTAAGTATGAAAAAGACTTTTTTCCTTCTTCAAATTACTTGGTAAATCCACACTATAGAGCCAATACACAGAAGTAGGCATTCTTTAAAAAAAAAAATCTCACTCTACACGTGACTGAAACACTGGCATCTCCAAAGCTACTTTTTGTTCTTGATGTCTTAATTAGAATAAAAATGCATAAAAGATTTAAGGCAAGTTTAGTGAACCCTATTTACTACTCTGCAGACTTTCTGTGGCAGGCCTTACCTAGAAAGACATCCTAAACTCCATCTGCTAATAGCTATCATTAGGAGCATACTTCTTTGGGAAGGGCAACCACTGAGCCTCCCTCAAAAAGCACACCTTATTCCTACAAATCATAGGCTTTCTTTTGAAAAATACAGGTAAGCTCTGGCTGGTAGTCAACAGCTTTACAAATTTGATTTACATCTTTTACTTACATATCTGAAACCAACACCAAGCTTTAAGTTATACAGTGTCTTTAAAAATAATCGAACAGTTTTTCAAGAGTTTTTCCCTCTGTCCGAGCTTATCCTTGGACAATTTTTGCATCTGTCCAAGCTTGTCCCTGGTCTGTAATTATACCAGGGTTATTTAGAATGCTATAGCAATTCTGTTACTCATGAAGTATACAAAGTGGGAAGAAAAGACCAACAAAATATTTCCTATTTTTCGGTTTTTTCTCTCCTTTGCTCCTTTAACCCAGCAACACATCTTTAAGGAAGTTTTTAAAGATACAGTCAGCATCTAAGAATTCACTATGAAACAGATATATTATCTGCTATAAAATTGCTTAAATGAAAGGAAACGTCTACCTTTAATTCATGATAATTTATTGCTCTATCCTTGTCTGTATCAAACAATTCAAAGGCATCTTTAATTTCTTGCTTCTGTTCCTCAGTCAGTTCTCTTCTTTTCTTCTTTTTAGTTTTCTCTACTGAGAGCTCATTCCTATATAAAGGAAAGGAAACATAGTGTAACAGATTGCTACTGGGAATCTGCCACTGTAGATAACCTTTTCCACCAATAAGAAACTCACCATAATTTTAGGAATCATTACCTTACCTAGTCAATATTTTCCCAGCTTGTATTCCCAGTTTAAAATAACATTAGAAATAGACAATTACCTCGTGAAATCTGAATGACACCTTCAGTCTCCCAACCAAAATAAAACCAGCACAGGTATTTTTGTTAATAATCAGGAACAACAACAACAACCAAAAAAACCCCAAAAATAGAAAACTTACCAGTTAAAAAGGCTTCTTGAGGCTACAAACTAGATTATCAGTTGAAATTATACAGCTCATGAAAACAGTTAGTTTCCACACTGTAGCTTAAAAAAATTAAATCTGGGGACTGATAGGCCAGTGGAAGCCAAACTAGGCCAAACAATCTGGCTACTTAAGCTAGCATTAGGTGCTACAAATCAGCTTTGTTGCCTGTAACAGTTCTTAGATAAATAGTACTTGCAGGATTTTTTTTTTTTTTTTGATCCTTTAGATCCCACACATACACACTGTTTTGAAGATATTTTGGTCTGTTTTGGTACATACAAAAGAGACAAGCCCTCCAAATCAGCAAATCTTACTCAAAGACAGCCCCCTTTTCTTTGGCTAGTCTAGGAATAAGCTTACATTTTCAGAGGAGCATAGTAAAAAGACAAGAGACAATAACTACAAATTTTAAGGGAAAAAAATGCAGCTGGATCTAATGGAAAACATTTTCCCAGTGCATGTGGTGACATGCTAGAACAGTTCCACCAGGAGGGAGTGTCCGTCATCAGAAATTATAACAGGTGCTTAGCATCCTGAGCCAGCTTTATGTAGAAGCTGCTGTGATCAGGAAGCTAAACAAAATGACTTCCATAAGTTCTTCCTAACCTAAATTATTGTATAGTTTATGCTATACTCTCAGGAATAGGCTTTTTATTCTCATTTGTCCTTTTGCACTGGAGGCAGAATGAGTGCTGTATCACCTACTGCAGAATGCATAATGATTACTGATCAGAAAACTACAAGATTAACCTTCTAAAATCCCTCTAATAAGCTACTTTATGCCCTTCTTTGTTGACAATTTGCTAATTTTAATCAAATCCTAAGCTTAAACACTTATCTAGAGTTAGCTTTCAACAACCACTGAAGCAAAAATCCCAAATACAGACAAGAAAAGTGCAAGCTGCAGAAGCTGAGCCTGCTTCAAACAACAATATCCTCAAAGAGTAAGATGTCCTTAAAAGACCAATTGAAACAGTATGATTTCACACAGGCTCTGGATTACTACAGCTCTTGGAAGGACTAAAATAACTCACTTGGCTATGTGATTAGGACTGGGAGAGTAGTTCAGATCTAGGGAGCCCAGATTCTGTGAGCTACGATGAAGAAATCCATTTATAAATCTGAAAGCAGATTAACACTGAACTCTTCTAAAAGAGCAGTCTGGGTACTTAAGTGTTCATTTACTGCTTAGCATAAAATAATTTATCAAAAGAAAAAGCAGTACTCAAATACAAGCAGTTCAGTGCCACTTTTGCAACTACTTAACCATACTAAGCATGAAGTTCTTAGACTTGAAAATTAAGGACAACAGTTGCCATGTAAGCGTATTAATTACACTTGAAGACAGAATTTGCCAGGTACTGGGATGAACAAGCCAGGCTCCTTTATGCAATACCTACTAAATCAGAATTTATAAACAAAACAAAGCCGAGTAGTTTAACTTCATGCCTATTCACAGGCCTTTTGAAAGCACATCACAACCCAGAAGCGAACCTCCCAAGGTCAGACGCACCGGACCCTTCCCTCTTCCGGCAGGGCCGGGCCTGATCCGCCCCCGGCCGCGCCAAAGGGATCAGATGTGACCGGCTGGAGGCCGGGGATGACCCAGGCCCCGCCACGGCCTGACGCGCCCCGCGTTCCGCCAACATCTCCCGAACGGGGGCGACGCGGTCCTGACAGACCCCCACCCGCGCTCCCGAGCGGGGAAGCAGGAAAGCGCTGTGCTCGTACCGACCTGAGGGCCAGGCTCATCGTGCCGCTGCCGGGCAGCCGGGTCCGGCTAACGCGCCCGCTCCCCTCCGCACGGCCCGTCCGCGTCCGATCCCCGGCGACGCCGCGCTACTGCCCTTGACGACGCCGCTAAAGCCACGCCCCCACCAAGTACCTATATCTGATTGGCCTGGGGTCGATAAACTCCCGCCTGCGAGCCCTAGGCGCTCTGCTATTGGCTGAAATCCTGCTACTCAGGGCGGAAGGGGCGGTCCTTACTCTGAGCTGGCGATGGTTCCTGGCTGAGCCGTTTCTGCTGCGAAACGGGCAACAAAACAAAGTTTTCCTAAGGAAGGATGTTTCTTGATGTTTGATCTTGATTTTTCAAGCCTAATCGGCACGAAAGGAGATTTAATCCTTGAAACAGATAGACGCTACAAAGCAAGCTTAAAGTGATGTCCAGGGGTTAGAAAGAAAAATCTTTTGTTGGAATTTCCTTGTCAAGGTCTAGGGCACGACATGTTTCAGTGATGTCATACAAACAATTCAGAATTTCTTGGCCACAAGGACATTTGGCAGAACCCCCAACATACGGAAGAAATTACTAAAGGCAACTCAGCAACTGTGCTGAATCAGCTCCAGTTCCAGCAGACCACTTACCAAGCTGCCCACTCACTCAAGGACTGGGCAAGGAATCAGCATGAGAAGTAAGAAAATAATTAACAACAGAAGATAGAATTACAATTAATAAGAGAACTATGTAACCTGAAGCCCATGAACTTTAATGCATTTTTTTGCTAAAATGTGTAAATACTAAAGCATTTTGATAATTGGCGTGCTTGATTCATGGAATACCACGCAGTATCCAGGCTTGTGCAACTCTGAAATAAATAATCCATGTCTCCCTTAAGTGTGTAATTATTGGCTTATTGCACACGGGGTAGCAAATCTGATTTTTGTGGTCAACACTTCTATTGGCCTTGCTGTAGCCTGGATGTATGTTGGCTGTGCCAGAAGAACTCCCTGTGGCCTCAGGGCCTGGTCACTAGTGCTCACTCCGAGTGTTGGAGGTACAGAGGGCTGTGGAGGAGCACACAACAGTCGCATTTATAGAAGCATTTCTGGCACTTGTACAGATTTTGCCTTACTAAAAATTTGATTGAAAGCAGTATGTACTGTGTGGAGACTGAAGACCTTAATGTATAGTTCCAGTTATCACTGACACTAATATTTTTGTGTCTTGCAAAACAGTCAGTGAATCTACATTACATGTCTGTGTGGAGAAAATGCTCCTATCACTGGTGAGAAAACTCAGATTTGTGAAAAGTGCTGCCTCAGTGCTCTGTTCTGCAACAAAGTAATTGTCACTTTGCCTTGCTTCATAAACAAGGGCTGTTTCATAACTAGCTTGGACAACATAGTGTTACTAACTGGACCATGATGATATTCAGATCCTTGCTAATTCTATATTATGCAGCCTGACTAGATAGACTGAAAAATCTTAGAAAATGAAAAATTCCTTCGGGTGTTTCAGTCCTAACAGTATGTCTCGGAGATGTTTTGCACCTCTGTTTCCAGTAATAAACTATCAATGTGTCTACACTGAGTACAGAGAGTTGAATATGCAGAATTTGGCTTGCTCAAGATACATTTTTCCTGAACAAAGTCAAGCACAGATGAAACTTATTTTGCTGTCTATTCATATTATGCCTGGTCCACAGATCAAATAGGCAGAAGCAAGAGGTTTGTAATTGACCCCTACTCACAGATGGTAGCTTTGCAACTAAAAGCATAAATTTCTGGCAGGTTTGGCCCTCAGCCTGTACTGTGGTGCAAATATAACCACAGATACATTTTTTGTGTGTGTGTGTGTGTTTCATAGAACACATTTATTTGTCCAGAGAAAATGAAGCCTTAACCAAATGGTGAGTGAAGTTTGGGAAAGTAGCACCAGGAGCCCCCCCACCAAGAGCTCCAAATTGTGCTGATTCATCTCCTCGCTCACCTCCTATGCCTGTTGATCCTGGGTCTCAGCATAGGGGCCCTTGGTTCTTGCCTGAGCTGAACAGGGGTTATTCCTGTTCTTGTACTGTGTGCTGCTCCTAATAACATATTTACCAGACTTCGTGCCTGGCCATGGACTTGAGTGATTACCTTGCCATTGTCTGCAGTCACTGGGCTGCTGACAGATCAAGTTACTCTGCAGGGAGGTCACAATCCCTGCCTGTGTTGTGACTGCGCTTCACTTCCAAGTTGCCCTCTCTTGTGGTGCACTCATTCCCTGGCTGCTCTGTGTCAAGCAGAGACAAATAGCTGATACTGATAGTCTGGGTGTGCTTCTGGGAACTGGAGATCCACATTCAAGTCTCTACTTCTAAATTTATAAGCTAAAAAGTTGCTCCAGAAACCAAAGTTCCACTCTTTTTGATTTAAGTTAGCAGCAGTGCTTATACTGCATGTGAAATGGAGATGCAAAGAATTCCAAAGAGAAAAGACAGGCTCAAATAATAATATCAAAAAATATGGTGGTGGTAGCAGTGACTTAGAAATCCTTGCATTTTCAAAGTTGGCTAAACCCGTCCTAAAACGACCTCTTATGAATAGAGTTGTTAAGTTAGAATAGCAATAGCCTGTTCCTCAGGCATACATAAGCTTAATAAGGAAAATAATTAATAATGAAATATATTTAAAGATTATTCCTGGCTTTTACTTTATTTTTCAAACTCATCTATTGCTTTTGAAAAGTAATTTGTGGGGCTGTCTGCCAGGTCTGTCTTCCCTTAGAGTGAAAATATAATCTTCTGTAGTCCTAATTTTATTAGTATTTGAAACTATCTTACCAATCTGTTGTCCTAAACAGAATTTGAGTGTCCAGAAGACTATAAAACTCATCCCAACTGCTCAAAATCAGATCACATATCAGAACTGTAATTAAATTAAACCTGAATTTTTTAAAGGAGAAGTTGGGCAAGATTTCATTCAGGTCAAGATGCAGGTCAAGAGAGTTCTGTTCATGTCACTCTTAGAACAAATCATACGTAAAAATACAAAGCCATATTAAAAACATACCAAGTATCATTGCCAGTTCAATGATTGTGAATGCAATTCTTTGTGCATCTGGGTCAAACTGCTGGGAAATACCTGGCACAACTGCAGAAGTGTTGCCTAAGCTTTTGAGCCTTTTCGATGGCAGGTCCTTTTGGTTTGTTTGTGGGATTTTTTGGATTTTTTTTTTGTTGGGTTTTTGTTTTTTTTTTTTTTTTTCTTTTTTTGTTTGGTTTGGTTTTTTTTAGGGGTTGGTCTTTATTTTTGTGGTTTTTTGGTGCTGTTTTGTTTGTTTGTTTGTTTGGGTTTGTAAAAATTTTAATTGTTTGTTTTTCCAATTTTAATTTCTGTTGAATGCCTCATTGCCTCCCCAGGCATATGTGGGAATATGCACAGTTAGCTCTAAAATAATTTTTTAACCAATAATTTTTAAATGATTGTGACATTAGCCGGTTTAATAAAATCTGAGTCGTTAGGAGTAACCATGCTGAAGATGGGTTTGGGTAGCACAGTAAAAGCAAGGAGCAGGCTTATAACACCGCTAGTTTCTATTTTGATATTCGATTCTGTTATTTTCATGGTAAATGCAGCCCTCGCTCGACTTGTGGCCACCCGGTGGCGTCGGTCCCCCCAGCGCGGCGCTGGCGCGGTCAGCGGGCGGGACAGCGAGGGGACATTCCCACCCTTCGGACACTGCACAGGAAGGGGCATCGCGCCCCTAAGGACCCTGCTCGTGCCGTGACAGGCTTTGGGATAGGCTCCCACTGTGCCAAGCAACGCGCGGCTGTGTAAGCTAGTAATGTGACTTCGCAGCATTCCAGGGTGTCTGGACTACTGATGCACCTCGGAACGGCTTTCTGACTGCCCAGAAAACCCGGTGCAATACAGCTAAAATGTTTTTGGCTAGCAGCTCCCTCGTGTAATAGTTAACATCAAATAAATTTAAAATAGACCATAATGAATAGTTTTTTTTCATTACCTCTCGATCATTTCTATACTTCCTAATTCAATTTTAAAGGACTTTAGATGGAGTAGTAGTATTTTAGGTAATACATGGTTGAATTTTTAGACCCAAGAGGTACTGCTTACTGATTTAAGTTACATGTGCATTAATTATAAATAGGAACTTGGACCAGGGTTGGTTGAATGCTGAGACCTAGAATTTTAACATTAAATATTAATAATTCCTCCTTTTCCTCCACTGTTATCTCCCTCACGCTCTCCTTAACAGAGCTGCAATATTTTGTTTTTCTTTGGCTACAGATGTCTGCTCTTACAAGGCAAAAGGCATGTACAATGTGTAAGCATTTTTAATGCAGTTTCTTTCTCAGAAGCATAAATAATTCTGCTAGCAACTTTTAAATATACTCCATCGAGAATGAAAAGTGCTTATGTTGAAAAATACCTAGAAATTATTACTTTACTGCATAGGATTATAATATTTTATTATGATAATACACAAAAAAATGTAATTATGTGCAGTCTGTTGTTTAACATTTAACAGCCTTGAAAGATACAGAACAAAACTTCCCATCTGAATTTTATATCAATTCCCCAGTCTACTGAAAACTGCATCAACATATATTTAGACGTTACAAAGAAATCAACAGAGTTCTAAACAGTCACATGACACAGAATTTAAACATACAATGCATTTTTTAAATATTTAATCCAAGTAGTGTTAAAGGACCACTGTCAAACTCTTATGATTAATATTTGGTAAGTCTTAACAAAATTAATCAGAAACTTTTCTTTTAACTTAAGATCATTTAAATATTGTTTATCTAGTAGTGAATTTCTTGTAATACAAAAAATAATTTCATGACCCTCAAAAAACTAATTTCATTTGGATTATAGCAGCAGTTTACTAACAAACTCCACTTTGGGTTATGTACATGTAAAGTTCATTTCTGAGCTAGGAAATTATCCCCTAGATTTTGGTAAAGTAAAAAAGTCAAAGTTTTGGATACATATTTAGTGGACTTAAGCATAGCTTAATAGGGCATTTTGACAGTGATCTGGCCATTTAAGGATCTTAGCTGATAGAGATATTGAGACAAACACAAATTATGGAGGATATTAAACACAAATTATGGAGGATAGAGGTTATTCTTTCCTTTTGAACTAACGTTGTCTGTGAGTCTTCTCATAAAAGCTCAGGATTTACTATAGAGTAAAATCTGACTACAGAGATTCTAATATTGGATCAAATAAACAAACTGATAGAAGTATAACACAGAATGCCAATTCAAAGTGATCTTAGTCTTCTAGTGAACATCTGCAAAACTTTAGCAACTTGTCATCCAGGCTCTGGATTTCTTGGTGACTGCTTTAACGCACAGGGTTACCACCAGGGCTCATAAGTCTTCAGAAAAGCATTGTTTAAAAAGAATGATTATTATTGGTGTTATATCACTGTCAACTAATTTGCAGGAATTCGAATACTGTCGGGTAACCTGTGACACCATGGCATCCTCCAGATAACTGGTATAAGCTTTAGAGATATATATACCTTCAGCCTGCTTCCCAGGCTGTTTCTGCATTTCTTCCTCTGCCAGCTGAGGCAAAGATAAACACCTCTTGGTTTTACGACATAAGCCTACCCACTGAACACTCCTGAGGTCACACACTGATGTACCTGGATTTCTCAAAAAAAAAGAGACTGTGAACTGACTGATAACAGGTCTTTCATGTGCTGCATCTCTGCACATGGCCTGCCCACTCACAATTTTGCTTCAGCTTGGAGATAGGCACTTATAAGAAGAACTAGGCAACAACCAATCAGTACAAATCCTAGTAAAGAATATATTCACAGTAAAGGCAGGAGTGCAGTCATCTATGAAAAGGAAAAAGCCTTATATAAGATACTCACTTTTATAATTTTTAGACAGAGTTGGTTTTTAAATTTTGTAATAGGTTGGTCTTTTTCCACAAGAATTTGCATCTATTTAGAAGGCTATTGACTTCCTCTCCCTCATGCCTTAGAGCACAAACCTCTGGGCTCCCTTACTATTGGCTATGATGGGGCAAAACCTGCTTGAAGTGAAAGCCAAACAAGAAATGTTAAACTGCACTAAAATTTAAGAAAAACATTTGCAGTCTTTTTAGGAACATATACATATATATATATATCTATGTACAAAAATAAATTCTGACAGTGTCCATTAAAAAAATTACATATATGCAAACTGTTAGAATAATTATACAAACTAACAATTTCAACAGCTTTTAAATATCACACATTCAATTTTCATAAGCAAATTGCAATGTTGTTTAGCATTTCTCAATATATCACCATATATTTTGGAACAAACTCAATGCAACACACTTTACATTTCAGAACAACCATGTACAGCACGTACTTCAGATGCCAACAGTAAACAATTTGAGTTACATTCACTTTGTGATAAAAAGTGTACTGGGTGCTTAATGCAGAACCTTCACTACGGCAAGGCCTCAGTCCCTCCCCTAACACAGATGATTAACAACCAAGTCACAACACCATCACGTAAAAATACCCTTTAGCAAAAACAAATGCCTTAAGCTTGTCACAGTTTCCTTCTCTCAGCTTTCCAGAACAACAAACTCTCCAAACATTTTTATAAGCTGATCAGAAAAAATTAAACACATCCAGCAAAATCTCAGTCCATTTTGTACAAGGTAATGTAACACATTAGTTCAGTAGTTCACAAATTGTCTAATTCCTAACTCACAAGCCTACAAGCAAAACAGTTCCCTAGCCAATGGTGAGTGAGAGTGCTTCTGCTTGCTCCCTCTCACTTGGTGCAGTGGTTCCTTGCATCACACCAGGAAACATGAAAGCCTCAACAGTCTGTCTGCACCAAAAGCTTTTGTGATAAACTGATATATCTGTGACTTCCAGCTTGAAAGTTTGGTCTATAGAATTTTCATGTGTTTGTGTATTCTAAAGAAAATGCCAGACGAGTACAAAGCTTCAAGGGGTGAGAGGTGCAGCAGATACCATGCCCACAAGTGGCAATGGCTGCAGAATTATCACTTTCTGCTCATTGAGTCCTGCATCGGTGTTGCTCCTGCTCTGACCTAATGGCACTGCTCCTAGCACACACTATGTCTTAGCAAGAGCTCTGTTAGGTCAAAACCTGAGCAGGAGGTAATAAATAGTTACAAGTCTAGTACTATATCAACAAGGTTTCAAGGTTTTACATTCATTCAGGCATGAATGTAAACCCTCTAATTTTAGTATATATCTATCTGCTGGAGTTGTAACAAAAATAAAACAATGTATTTCAATTTAAATAAATAAATAAAGAAAACAATATATTTATTTCAATAAAACAATATATTGCAATACATGTAAAAACATGCTCTGAAAAAGTAGAAAGAAAAAACTACAGCTTTGGCTACAGCTACTAGTTTACAGGGTATTTTATAAAAATATGAATAAAGTAGGAAAAACAGGAAGAATTTTTTAAGCTCACCTGTATCAATTGGCCATCTTTTTGCTAACACATACTGCTTCTGCTTGTTATTGATGCTTTCACAACCCATTTGTTTTTACAGCACGTGAGAGATCACACAAAACTGACTGTCACTGAGAAGTGATTCCTGAATTTGCAACATGAAGCGCTATGCTTGCAATGGATCTCATAGCACAGGTAGAAATCTTGTGGCAAATTCCAGCTTGGGAAATGTAGTCGGAAGCTAACTGATACAGCCTTTCTGCTCCAAATATGTTAAAGTGCCCAGGTAGTACCTTCTCCACATGACCTCTGTTTACTAACTCCATCAGGCGCTGGCAACTTACAAGGTAGTCACTGATTCTGCTGTAGGGAAGCCAATCGATCATAGATCCATCATACACCACATCTCCGCTGAACAAAATCTTCTGGTCCTTGTCATGCAAGCAAATACTGCCTCGTGAATGACCAGGCATGTGCATGACAGTGAGCTGTCGATCTCCAAGGTTGATCACATCCCCTGCAAACAGATTTGTTACAGGAAATTGTGTGCATTTGCCATGTTTCATAAATGACATAAAGAGAACTACCTACTCATATGCAGAGCTTGTACATACTACCTATCGCAACAATGGGAGTGGGGCATTTATTTTCTTTGTGAGTGCCAAAGAGGCGTCTGAAATATAAGCTTAGCAAAAAGGTATTTTTCAATGATACTAACAGTTAACACAGGCTTGGGTTGTATTAATGGAATATATTCACATTCCAATAAATTGCACAGTGTAAAAAGTAATGCAGTAGAGAATATAAAATGGGAAGCAAATAGAAAACATCTAAGCTGGTTCTTTTTCAATAGATTGCAAAGAATGTATTTCACAATTTATTATAATTTTACCCTTAAAATTCCTTTAGAATTGCATTGCTGATACTCCTAAAAGGCATAAGGCTAAAACATATATTGCTGGAAGAGAACCAAGACAGGCCTACACACACTTTCTTAATCTCATTCATTAAGACATAAAAATAGAACTTTCTTACCATTAGGTCATTTTTTTGACAGCTTAAATGTGAATGCCTTTTAATTGTACCAGCCACTGAACCAATACTTGTGTCTCATGTCTCAGTTAACATCTTAGAAATTCTGATGCTACTCTGGCAGCCAGTGTACTTGCTCTTTTACAGAAGTATTTTTTTAAATAATCCTCCCTACTTTTTGAGGAAAAAAACCAACTTAAACTTCTATTGATTTACTGTAGTTAAATGTCACTATAATTATTTAACTATTACTATATTTAAATGTCATCCAATCTTTACTGAAGCCTTCAGTAAGTTCAGTTCTGCTTTTCCAGCACCTATGTGCCAATAAAGCCAAGAAGACAGTAAGCACCATGCCTTAGCTGTCACCTGTCTGATACCTGCCCTTCAACATCTCTGAACAGTATTGTACAGTTTAGGTGTTTTGTTACCCAAAAACCTAGTCACTGTCTCTCATTAGAGACTAAATGATATTTTTTATCTGCAACAAGCTACTTCTGTAAATGCTACATCAATAACAAGTGATTTTTTACATTTTACATAAGTCAGGTAAAATTCAGTAAATGTATTTACGTAAAATTCACGTAAACTCTGTAAAATAAAAACTGTATCTCAGTAGATATTTCAATAATTGTTCTGTTATCTGCACTTTCCATGTTTTGCCAGCTTATAAACAATAAAGATCACCTGATGCCAGAACACGACCTGCTGACATACCGTTTGAAGCCTAAGGATAAACCTGGGGTACTCAATTAGTCACCTAAAACATTGCTGAGTGATTCTCATTCTAGATGGAAAAAACCCCAGCCGCCAAAACTTTTAGAACTGGTAGAAACGGTTTAACCCAGTACGAGTCTTTTTGGTCCCATGCTGACTGCGAGTGGCTTTTAGGTCCACAGGAGTGACAAAATTAATCGATTTAATTATTTTACAGGAGGAGCTGGGTAAACCAAGAGGCGCTCAGCGGCAAAGAAGAGACTCAGTAATACGCAGAGCTCTGTGCCCCAGCACCCCTCGGCGCGGCAAGGCCGCCCCCTTACCCTCGCGCAGCAGGCGACTGGGCCGGATGGGCGGGACGCGGAACTGCCGTGCGCTCCAGCCGGGCCACGGCGGTCGCACCACCTCCCGGTCCGACAGCCACGTCACGGCCTCGTAATTGTCGCCTTGGAGCAGCGCCGCCGCTTCGGCGCTGTGCACCGCCACCTCCTCGAAGTGCTGCAGCCCGCCCGAGTGGTCGAAGTGGACGTGGGTAGCCACGGCCAGCAGCGGCCGCGGCTCGGCGCCCTCGGCCGGCGCGAGCAGCCCGGAGGCTCGCAGGTAGTCGGGCAGGCTGCGCAGCCCCAGCCCCGCATCAATCACCACGTCTCGCTGCGAGCCCCGCACCAGCCAGATGTTGGCCCGGTTGCCCGACTCGTAGTAGCGTTCCTGGATCCAAAAGATACCGCCGCCCAGGGGCCTGTGCGAGAACCACTCCAGCGACGACATGGCCCGGGCGGCGCTGTGGGCCCGAGAACCTCACCCCCCCCTGCCCCCCCGCAAAGCGCTGGCGGCGGCACGGGCGGGGCGGGGCGGGCGCTGTGGGCCCGGCCCACTGCGGCAGCGTCAGGCAGAGCATGACGGGGCCGAGTGAGGACGGGGGAAGTTCGAAGTTGTGGGGGTGGAGCCGTGGCGCGGGCCGCCGCGTGTTTGGGTCCTCTTCCACGCTGAGCCCAGCCGGCGGAGGGAGTAGTAAAGGCGAAGCACCCCGGCCGTGCGGGGAGCGGTGGGACCCCTTAGGGGTGACGGGCCGTCAGCGACGGGCAAGGAGCGGGAAAGGAGAGAGGAGCAGCTGAGAGGGGTATTCTCACACGGCAGAGGTTAGTGACCCTCCGGACAAATACCTTCTCTCGCTTACCTTCACGGGCGTTAGTTAAAAAGAGACCTACAAAACCTCAGTATTTAAAGTTCAGTACTTTCTTCTGGATCTGTTCTTCCCTTTAAGTGGTGGCACCTGCCTCTCAAAATCAAAGACCGCGACCAGCAGAACACGATCAGGAGTTTCTTGTGAGGAAAGCTTAGGATACCAAGAGCTCGTCCGAGCGCTCAGTCTGCTTAGGTCTGCTGTTATTGCGCCAGCCGCCCAGCAGCTGTCGGGAATCCCGATTCCAGGGGCCTTTCCCTCCTGAAACATCAGGTGCCTTCCCCCGAGAAACTGCCCGAGAAATTGCATACATAGGTTTGAGGAAATTTGAAACGCCTAAATCTGAAAATCTTCTCTTTTATAAATGACACATGAACTACCCGTAAACAAGAAAATACACCCAGGTGATCCTTTAGACATCCCCCAAGGCAAACTGAACACTAGTTGTGATGTGAACAAGTTCACAAGTTAATACTGTTAGAGTTGTTGGGTCGATCTGAAACTGTAACGAGTTGAATTATTGAACTTGTTGTTAGATGTTATATCTTTAAGTTACCCCTTTCTCCCTTACCCTGTATTTGTATCACATTCCATTGAGAACAAGTTCACAAGTCAATACTGTTAGAGTTGTTAGTGTTAATCCGAAACTGTAACAAATTATGTTATTTAAATTGTTGTTAAACCTTTAAGTTACCCCTTTCAGTCTTAACCTGTACTTGTATCCTTTTCCTCTGCATTTGTACCCCTTTCCGTCTTACCCCGGAGTTGTATCCCTTTCCTTAGGGAACCACTTCCCCTGCTCCCAGAAGGACTTGCACCCAGGCTGAATTTTAATGAGTGGCTGACGGTACTATATGAACCCTCTCGAAAACAACAAACCAGCACATAAACTATGATTTTACCCCAGCAGAGCCGGATTCCGTCCTGCCACCATAACTTAAACAGCACCCAGCTTGGATGAGACCCCTCAGCTACGAGCCAGCATTGTCATCCTAAGGACTCTCGTGAGGGTGGAAGTCCTAGCTTTGCTGAGAGACAAAGCTTCACTCCTCCTTCTTCTCCTTAGCATCGTCCTGTGGGAGCAGGAGTGGTGTGAGCAAACCCTTGGGTTCCCCACCCTGAGCTGTCTTTAATAAAGGCCTTTTTAAAGGGCCTGTTCTTCAGGCCCCACTTATCTCAGTTGTGGTAACTTTGTCTTGCTTAATGGCTTAGTTGTCCAACTCTTCAGGATTTTTCCATCTGTCACTGTCATTTTGTGCTGTCAGTAAACATAAATGTTTTGACATTTTGAAAAAATTGTAAGTTTGGGTAAAAATATGAAGTTGAAATGCTGCTAGTTTTGAAGATTATTACTTCTTATCAGACTAATGCTATTTAAGCGAATTTATTAAGAATTAATCATAAAGCAGCTTTTAAAAAACAGACCTTCATATTCACTACATTTATTGCCTTTCCTTGTTAGCTCAGCATCTCCTTTAACTTTTGTTATTCTGCTGTTTGCTTTCTTTTTGGTTTTTGTATCTAGATAATTGCTCATCTTTGGGGCTTTACAGTGTCTTTTATCTACTCCATTCTGTAAGGCTCACATCTTGCTTTTCATCCTATATTCAGACGACCTTCCCTTCCCTTCCCTTCCCTTCCCTTCCCTTCCCTTCCCTTCCCTTCCCTTCCCTTCCCTTCCCTTCCCTTCCCTTCCCTTCCCTTCCCTTCCCTTCCCTTCCCTTCCCTTCCCTTCCCTTCCCTTCCCTTCCCTTCCCTTCCCTTCCCTTCCCTTCCCTTCCCAAACCTTCCCTTCCCAAACCTTCCCTCCCAAACCTTCCCTTCCCAAACCTTCCCTTCCCAAACCTTCCCTTCCCAAACCTTCCCTTCCCTTCCCTTCCCAAACCTTCCCTCCCTTCCCAAACCTTCCCAACCTTCCCTTCCACCCCCAACCTCCTCCCAAACCTTCCCTTCCCAAACCTTCCCAAACCTTCCCTTCCAAACCCTCCCAACCTCCCAACCTTCCCAAACCTTCCCAACCTTCCCAAACCTTCCCAAACCTTCCCTTCCCAAACCTTCCCAAACCTTCCTTCCCAACCTTCCAAACCTACCTCCCAACCTTACCTTCCCAAACCTTCCCAAACCTTCCCAAACCTTCCCAAACCTTCCCAAACCTTCCCTTTTTTTTTTTCCCCAATATTTATTTAGGTCTCTCTGCTTATTTTTAGACAGTATTCTGTGCTGAAGAGTGGCATGGAAATATAGAATATGATTTTGTTTTATCCCCACAGAGCTTTTTTCTGTGGAAAGTAGGAAGTAGGGAAAAAACTGTCATTGACATGTTTTTTTCTGGCCTTAATAAAAAGGCTTTTCCTTCTGTCTGGGGGGAACCAGGTGCACTTGTACAGGTACAGCAGTTAGTCTGGAACAACCTGGTTGTACCAAGCAGGTTGTTCCAGACCTAGAACACAGGTGACCTTGCAGTTAATAGTGAGATGAGATTTCTAGGCTCAGACCTTGCACCAGTCTGAGGGGTCTGAGTGGGCAGTATCACAGTGCTTCAGCTTCTTTTGGGTTCCATTTATTTACATCTTCCCCCATTCTCACATTTTGATTTACTTATCAGTGCATGGGTCATGCAATTAATGAGATGAAACTTGGTATAACATGAAAGTGGAGAGATGTGACTGTAAATGTTTTGGAGGCTCTTCTTCTTTTATGACCTTTTAAAGTATTTCTGTTAGAAACAACATCCTTTTTTTTTCAGCAGTTAGCTTGCAGTCCTCTTGGAATTTTTCATGGCTTTTGGTTATCATGATTACCTCTTTGCCTGTGTTACTTTTTCAAGATCCAAAAATAGTTTCTAAGATAAAGGATAAAAAATAGTCAGAATGAAGAAGTCATGAATGACAAACACAAACTGGTTTTTGGAGAAAAGTTAAAAAACACTAGAATGTAGTCATAGTTCAAGGTTCTTAAACTTTTTCCACTTGTTTCTGGTTCTTCTGGTTAAACTCAATACAGTGCATGTAAGGTTTAGAAGAAGATGGCTTAAAATTCCTGGGTTAGGAGGGAATTTCAGCCATATAGAGGTGGCTAGCAGAAATAAGGGAATGAATCTGATGTTATGCTTGTATCAAATTTAGAGTGTGTGGAAGAATCTAAGATGGGCATTGAAAATGGATTGCTATTTAAAAAATAATCTCTGGTTTTTAAATGACTGTAATTTTTGTTAAACAGTAACTTTCTTGGTAATATGTACATCAAATTGAAACATGTAAGGAAAATATATCTTTAAAAATCTGTAATATTGTCAATATATCCAAATGGCTGGGTCAGATATAGGGAGAGGACATGGTTCATTTGCCTTCAATGTGAAGGCTATTTGGTAAAGGTGCAGCTCTACCTGATGTCATCTGTAGGTCTCCACCACCATTTCCAGTAAGTACAGCCAGTATCTTGGAGCACAGTCTGTGTTCAGGTAAACTGTGTTCACACTCATGTTTAGAGAACATAATGAAATATATGAACACCTCTAAGAACTTTGGATTTTATAATAATGTAAGTCACCATTTTTCTTAAATCATCATCAAAGGGGCTTTCCTGCCCCTCTGCTAACTGTAGTATCACATATTTAACTGGATTGCTTGCAAGGAGTTAGTGCATTGAAGTCCTCATCATTTGGTTGATGAGGAATTCTGCACATTACAATAATAGAAACACTGGATTTGGTTTTCTGCACATTACAATAATAGAAACACTGGATACTTGAATTTGTCTGAAATGAGTTTACATTAATCTTTGAAGCTATAAATAGATTTGCTGATTTTAGAAAATTACTATTTATGCAAACATGAAAGGTTGTGTATGATTGTCCTGCACTGCAGAAGCCAGCATTTGAAAAGAACTGAAAGATCTTGGCATTTAAGATGTATTAGAAAATCAAAGGGGAATAAAGACCATTTTCTGACTGTGTTTTGATGTGCAAGGAAGCTTTTGACTTACTGAACCATATATTATTCATCCTCTTAGTCCAGCAATGCAATTAAGATGTGTGATTTCATATTTCTAAGTCATCTGTAACTTTTTAATGTGAGTGTTGTAGTCTGCTGTAGAACTGTAGCACAGTTCTGTGCCATCTGAATTCTGTATACACTGCATCTTTTGAGGTATAGTCAGCCTTACAGGAGAATTACTAGACCCAGTATATTTAATGTATACCATGGAGAAGGTAAAAAAGCTTTCTTCCTTCTGTGAACGAAATTTCAGAACCAAGTTAAACTTCTCAGTGCAAATCTTGTGCCATTCAGGAAAATCAGAGTTAACCTAGCTCTGTTAACCTAGCTGTATAAGTAGAATCAATAAAAAATTCAAGTGTTGATTTAATGACTAGACAATGACAAAAAGTATGTTAGAGCTTTGACTGACTTACAGTGAAATTATTTGAAGCAGTGAATTATTGCTGTTGCATTCTTCTATTAGACACTTTCTGAGTTCACACAAAGTTTCTGTAAATGCAATTAGAAACTCAGTTAGGAGCATCAGCAACATTAAGTGATTTAAAGTGTTGGCCAGCTAGCAAATATAGATGGAAGCAGTAAGCTCCTTTCATGGTCCACATCTGAGACTTGTGATAGCACTCTCATGCTTTGCATGCTACAACTCAGTTATTAATTTAGCACCATTTAGCACATGAGAGAAACAACATCCATTCTGTAATTCTGTCTGTAGTATTCTGGATATTTTTAAGACTGTTTTTGCATATTTATCTTTCTCACTTCCAAAATTCAAGTTAAACAAAAACAAACCCCCCAAAAACCACCACAAAAAACCTCCCTCAAACCCCAAAAATCCAACCCATAACAATTAATTGAAATTCTGCTGGTAGAAACTGAATTGTGTGAGGATCTGGTTTTAGACAGCAGAACCTGTTTACAGGATAATAGTCATGGGAAGAGTGTCCATGTTATTCAGACAGCATACTTAATAAAGCTGTAAGCCTGTCATAGAAGTGGTTAAGAACAACACTACTCTGACTGAAGAGAGGAGTGGTTTCTGAGAAAGTTCAGCTGGTGAGAATAACTGCTTTTAGCAATTAAGAGTTTAGGATTACTATGAATGACTGTGTAACAGTTTTAATCATTTTTTTTCCTTGATTTTGTGGTACATTTATGCTAAGATAAAGTGAAGTTATAAAATAAATAAATTTAGGTGTAAACATAGTTACTATGCATATCAAAATGCAATGAAGTGTACTTGAGAAGTAATAGAGCACATAGTTGCACTGTTTCTTTAAATGTTTCTTGTAGCTTTTATAAATGTACCTGTATATTTGGTGGATATCAGGACCTTGTAAATAATAAACATAATTTGTACCGAGTATGGACAATAAGCCAGTTCCTCTGAAAGTAAGAGAAGATGAAGATTTTGGCCTTAAAACAAGATCTTAGAGAAACTATGAAAAAAATGCCATACTTCTTGACAGTAGGAGATGAACATCAAAGGTTTGTGTCTCTTTTATTTGTATTTATATCTTTACTTATTATTCTGTGAAGGCTGAGGTAGTGAAAAATATGTTGAGGATGAGTTTTATTCTTACAATGAGGAAGTAAAAATGGCAGCTTAAGCTAATAGGGAATTTTTCTGCTTTTACACATATTGAAGTGCTGTAACTGGAAAGCAACTACTGTGTGGAAAAGAGAGGTATCAAACATCTATTCCATTTAGTATACAGTAATAAACATTAGACCATCTAAATGCAGCCTTTTTAATTATATGCTAGTCAATACAAGCCAGTATGGTATTTCTATATATTACAGTACCCTCAACTTTTTCAATATAGCAAAGAACTATGTAGTAAATACTAGTGTTGAATTCAGCTTTCATTGAAATTGTATAAAGACACACTAAAAATAATCAATATTACATTTACTAGATGGAAATTGTCAAAGGTACTCAGGTTTTTTTTCCCTAAGTCCATCCAGGAAATATTAGTAAGTGTTACTGACGAGAAGATTGAGGTGAGGATAAGGGATTTATTGAAGTTTTTATCAGAAGCAGAGCTGGATTAGAAGTCAGATCTTGATCTTATTCTGTAGGACCTCAGATTTGCTTTTGCTTAAACATAACTAAAAATTAATTGCTTTATTATTGTTTGATAACAATAAATGCTGGAGTTATACTTGACATCCAGCTGTACATCATTATACTGTTAAAATTCTAGCTTCCTGGTCAGCAAACTGAGCTACTGGGAAAGAAGCAAAGTGCAGCAGAAAGATCGGTGTGTCTGTTTACCATACTGTGAGGACATGGTAAATCTAGAAGTCACTGGTGGTTATTACTGCAAGAAGTGCTTATTTTCATTTACAATTTTTTGGCTAGTTTTATTAGCTGCTGAGTGCTTGTTCTGAGTGTTATAAATGGCAAGTGCTGTTACAGCTTCATAAAAGTGTTTAAAAACCTGAAGTGGCTAAACACTGGGTAATATTTTCCTTCCTATCTTGTGGTGATTTTGAATAATGAGAGCTGACTTATAACCTAAAATGTAAGGTTTCACTTCCACACAAAACTCATCAGAATATTTTCTGGGTAAATAGGTGCATAATCCAATCCCCTCAGAATTTTTGCTAATTTCTGTTCATGATGTAATGGTGATTTCTAGGTGGTTTTGAAACTGAATGCATTTTTTTAAATTAGGCTTTGAATGTAACACTCTTATTGTCCAGTTGTTCATGTACTAAAGCCATGTATGAAATGGAGCAGCAGTGTGAGCAGTGAACACACTGCCAGACAGATGTTGTGGCTCACAAAAGACAGTATTTCCTGCAATCTGCAGCTGGAGCCCAGGTAATGCAACCAGGTAAAACTGGTTATGAGACAGGAACATATCTGATCCTTATTTCTAGAACCTTTTGTGATGATAGAAGAATTTTGAATTACTCTTTTATCATATGTCCTCTTTCATCTCTGGGTAAACAAGTTTCAGTGTCTTTGGATTTCCATCTCACTAGAGGCTAGCTGTGCTCTTGATCTTTTCAGGCTTGAAGTTTGCTATTTCTGTTAGAGGCACAAAAAAGGAAAGTGCTGTGTCTGAGAGCCAACCATGGTTATTTCCAATGTGTGTGTTATTTCCAGCTGGTTAGCTGCTGTATGAGACAATGCTATCTCTCTTTTCTGACTTTACCTCATGTGATCATTCTTACTGTTTATCTCAGTATTATGTTTGTTCCTTACTGTTTATCTCAGTATTATATTGTTCCTGAAACCTTCTTTCTGAGATAGAGAGATCTCTCTGTTGCTGAGTGTATTCCTTAGTAGAACTGGCACTTTTGAATACTCTTTTTTTACTACCAGAATGGGCAGTTGAAGGGAAAGCAGGTAGACAGTCACTTTATAGATTCAAATAATGCTTCAAATGTTCTCATCACCCCTGCAAGGGTAAGTTGGTAGGTTGAGGTATCTTTTTACTGAATCTTGAATTGTACAAAAATGCCAAATCTGAGGGGTTATAATTACATCAGTGATGGTCTTCAATTTAAAAAGCTTGCTTTTATCTCAGTTGCAATGTGCAGTTGTGTCTGGGACTGCATTCTGTGGCAAAAGTGGTCTAGCTTTAAGAAAACTGTGGAGTAGATTATTTTTAACTGATATTTTCTGTTACCTACTTTACAAAACATCTTGTAAAACTAAGGGTGTTATGGAGTGGGCTGTAAGCAGAAACTTCATAAATTGTCTTTGCTAGAAGAGTGAATGGATTGTTATAAAACCTCAGAGAAATGTCTGTGAGCCAAATGGTCCTTTGAAGTGTTAGAAGGGAAATGTTTTAATTAGGACGTATCTGTCTATCTTTCATTATCCAGGTAGCAAATGAAAGCCATATCTCATTCTACCTGGAAATTTTGATGTGTAAAGTGCCATATAGCATAGATTTCCATTATTCAACACTCATTTTGAGAGAATAGCAGGCATATTCTATAGAAATTTCTTTATTTAGCCTACTATTTAAGTTATGAATTACTCATATTTTCCTGTAGGGGTATGGGTGGCTGGGTGACTGCCACCTTGGCAGTGGTTTAGAATTAGTTCCTTGGTTGTGAGTGGCAAGAGTCAGTCAATGTATTTTTTTACTGATGGCATCAGCAATTATTTCTTCACTAAAGAGTTTTGATCTGAAATCAAAACTACTTGTTTCTTTTCCTCTCTTTGCTGATAGTTTCCTACATCTATGAATGCCCCTTGAGACCCTATTATTTTACTAGACTCTTTCATGCACAATTTTGAGAAGGTTTTCTGTTTGTCTTCATAATAACTAAGTTTAAGATTTAGCTTCATTTATGATGTCTTCTTTTTTCCTTGGTGAGTATGCACCTGAAGGATGGAATGCCATACAGAGAGACTTTTACAGACTGGAGAAGTGGGTGCATGGGAATCTCATGTGATTTAATAGAGTGAGTGCAAAGTGCTGCACCTGGGTTGGGCCATTCCCAGCACGTTGAGGGAGGGATTGTTCCCCACTTCCCTGCTTTGGTGGGACCTCACCTGTGGTTCTGCATAAGCCCTGGGGTTCCAGCACAGGAAGGACTTGGACCTGTTGGAACAAGTCCAGAAGAGGCCACTCAGTTGATCAGAGGGATGGAGAACTTCTCCTATGAGGAGAGGCTGAGAGAATTGGGATTATTCAGATTGGAAGAGAGAAGTCTTCAGGCTGACCTAATTGCAGCCTTTCAGTATCTGAAGGGAATTTCCAGAAAAGATGGGGCAAGACCATGTAGTGACAGGACAAGGGGGAATGGGTTCAAATTGAAAGGGAATAGGTTTAGATTAGACATTAGGAAGAGATTCATTACTGTGAGGGTGTTGAGGCACTGACATAGGTTGCTCAGGGAAGTTGTGGGTGCCCCATTTCTGGAGGTGTTCAATGGGGCTGGATGGGGTTTTGAGTAACATGATCTAGTGGAAGGTGCCCCTGCCCATGGAAGTGGGATTAAAAAAAGATGATGTTTAAGGTCCCTTCCAACTCAAATTCTTCTGTGATTCTGTGACTCTGTGATTATGTGCTAGAAGTCTTTGATGCTAAAGGTCAAAGGCTATCTTTGTTACTATTTTTTCTAAAATATCTGCAAATATTATCCCTACTTGGGTTAACAGTGCAATTAGACGCAGTAATTTTGAACTAAGTGGATTTTGCATGTGGTAATTTGGCAAGAAAAAATGTGACTGATTTAAAAATACTAAAGTTTTGGTATTGCTTTCGGCATTAGAGCTTTTATGTAAAAGGTTATTCTGTATAAATGGATGTACTTGCACTGTATGACTACTTATTTACAATTAATTCCTCAATTTAGTTCTTGTGCCTGGAAGGAGGTTAAATGGATTAAAGTGTTTAACTGCTATTTTGTATAGGATGCAAAGCTTTTCCATTGCAGGAAGTACTGGAAGTCTTGGAAGCTGATGATCAGACACAACTTTTTGAGACTTGGGAATACTGGGTACTATTTATGATTAACACAATGATGTTAAAAATTGCTCACTGGTTTTGTAATAAAGGTTTGATTGTGAAACTCTTGAAGTGTAGAGGGTTAGTGTTATATTTGATGTTTCAACTTAGTCTCTGAATAAATCTGCATTTAACAATTCCATGCTTTTCAAGGATAAAAGAATAAATTGTAGTATTTTTGGAGTATTGGGTGTTTTTTGTTTGTTTTGCAGTGGGTTTTTACTGTTTAACAACAAAAAACTGTTGAACATGGGATTAGAAAAATATGCTGTATGTTCAGTTACAGATAAATATCAAGGACTGTGTCTGGATTGCCTTGACTGAACTGAATAACACTTTATAGCAATTGAGAGATAGTCAGGACTACCAGGACAATGCAAAGGAGCAGGAAATGTGGACACCAGGAAATAGCTGAGGTTATCAAAGGCTAATTTTCTATGAACCTGTGAAATGTTCTGATCTTTTAAGTATGTGATTCACTATTTTTCAAACAATAAAAAAAAGTAAGAAATTATTACCAAGTAATATATTTCTTCCAGTTCTGTATTTTGAGAATTATTGTACTTGGCATGATTTCAGATCAAGGTGAGTATTGTTTTGTCAAAAAAAAAAAAAAAAGGAAAGAATATGCTTTTATTTATTTACTGTGTTGTAGCAACTGATTGGCAGCACAAACGCAAACTTTAGTTCTCACTCTTGCTGTCCTTTTTCTTTACTCACTTCATAAGAGTTTTGAACTGGGAGCAAACATTGATGTTACTAAAAATAACCCAACCTTATGTCTGTCGTGGGAAGCTATGTTTTATAATACTAGCCTTCCCCAGCCATATCTTTATAGCTCACTACTGCAAACTGAATTACATAATAAGTAAGTTGAAGAGCCTATGGGCCACTGGAATGGCTGAACTTTGTCTCCTTGGGATAGAAGCCAGTTGTCATTATGTGGGTAAAATGGCAATCCTGACGCCCATTCCTCAATTTAAATTACAGCTAGAATCCCTAAAACTGTTGTGTTAAAACATTTTGGCATGTATGTAAATAGGATCGAGCACCCTTCTTTTCCCTGATATCAGGGGAATGATTACATCATTTTTCTATATTAAAGCTATTTACAGATTGGAGATTCCCAAGAGAGATTAAACTAAAGAAGGCAAACAAAAAAGGTATGTTATATATTTTAAGAAACAAATATTCCATAGTAGTTGGGAGATAGAAGCTGTAACGGAGATAGTTAGAGGAAAAAGTGCTAGAAATATTAATTAGTCTAAATCACTGAGGCTTTTGGCAGATTTTTTTCCCTAAATATTTAATTAGTCTGCCTTTTGTGATTTTGCTTTACTTCTGTAGGATGTTTTAACTTACTGGAACAGACTTACCTTTCTTTTTCTGGCTTTTGTGTTGATGCACCATATTAACATACAAGATATGTAACAGTGAAAAATTAAAAAAAATCAAAAATCCTGTTTTGAAAACTTGTATTTTTGACAGCAATCATCCTTCTATTCAATAGTAACTGGCTGTTCAGGTTTCCTTTATATTTTAATTGCTCAATTATCTTGTTAATGATTTGGTTGATTTTTGAATTTTTAAAGTATTTTATATGTAATTTATTTTGTATTTTATATGTAATTTATTTCCTATTTTACCTGATTTTACTTTTTTTTCAGCTTTTGTCTGCAGAATCATGAATCAGATCCTTGAAAAGCAGTTGGAACTGGTAGTGGTAGTTCTTACAGAAAAACAGATATTTATTACACAGAATCATTTGTTTTTCAAAGTGTTTTCTTGTATTCATGACTTATTTTAAGTTCTTTGTGGAAATTTGTGGCCTCCTGTGAGAAGAAATACTTGGTCTCCTGTGCTTAGCTGTCTGTTTATATATAATTGTTTGTTTCCTTCCAAGTTTTTCATGTGTCATTTTTCAGTTCACAGATAAAACAGAAAAAGGAATGGCAATGTGCATAGTCACAGAGACTGGCTCACCTGGAATCTTTGTTTCTTTTTAGAGCATCATTGAGAAGCATGATAAAGAAGACAGACTGTAAGATTCAACTGAAAATGAAATATTTATTTGCAAAATCTCCAAAGGTGGGACCAGAATATACCTGGGTTTAATTCCAAAAGAAGAAACCATAGGCTTTTATAAGCCTATGCACAATAGTTTTTGCCCTGAGATCATAAAAAGAGAATCACTGCTCACTGGGGGAATTTTTCTTTCTTTAGTTCCAGTTTCTCTACTAGCTCTTAAAAGTACATTCCTCTACATGTAATAATGGCAAAGATCAGCTGACCATCAGAATTTGATTGGATTAAAAACCCAGTTCCCCTAAAAGCAAAAACAATGTGGGGCTAGGGGTTTTTGTGGATTCCTGTTGTAAAAAAAAAAAAAAAAAAAAAATTAGGTTGTTTTGTTTTGTTTTGTGGGTTTTTTTTTTTTTTTTTGGGGTGTTTTTTTTTGTGGGTTTTTTTGTTGGTTTTTTTTTTTTTCCTGGAATCCTGATGATAGAGTTATATATGAGTCAGGAAGTTTGTACATAGCTGATCAATGACCCATTAGAGCTCCTGGTACTTGTCTTTGTTGACATATAGCTTAGGTGACACTTTAACCATGGTGGAACAAAGGTGAACAAATCAACAGAATTTGTACAGAAATTCAAACCAGGTTCCTACCATTCTCCCTTTGTAGCTTGCAGGAGTGGTTTTGGGTCAATACAGATTCATGCACAGGGACAGCTTTACTTTTACACACCTCCCCTCCCTCTTTCTGGTTTCCCTGGATATTTTTACTGAATACCTCACCACCTGCCTTCTCAGTGACAAAACCTCGGGTAGAATTCCACATCTCTCCCACATTGACCCTGGGCTGTGAAATACAAAATCCTAGATACCAGCAGTGCCTGCTGAAAAACAAAAATACATAAATAAGATAAATAAAAATGTCATCTGGGCTCAGTTGACGTTGTCGGCCAGCCATATGCATAGGTATATAGCACTCAAATGTATGCATTTTTGCTCAAGTGCTGGAAGACCAGGTATTTGGAAATGAGACTAGATTGGATTCCATTGCATCTCTAAGGTATATAACATAGGGAGCTATTTTGCTTGAAGTTTTAACAATGGGTCAGTGTCTCTAATTTTATAAGGGTCAAAGATGCCCAGCTTTTAGAGACAAATCTTATGTCTGTTTGTTCTATATGCATTATCTGTAAAAGCCTGCAGGAGGTTATGCAGGGATGATAATTCTGAATTGCACTTTCTGCTTGTTTTCCTAAAAAGCCTACTTCATTCTGGATGTGTTTGCGTTGATGTTGTTCCTGTTTTTAAAGAACAGCTTGACTCCCCTGAGCTCTGTGCAGTGCTTTAGTCATATAATCCTTTCCTAGGCAAAACACTGGAATAAACTCAATGTTATTTATGACAAATGCTTTTGATAAAATATAGGTGTTTTCTCAGCAGTTCCCAGTGTCCTCTGTCCTTGAGTATTTGGGGAACTTTGGTTTAGGGTGCTGTCATTCAAGTAACTCTTACCTGGGTATATAGTTTGCTATTTTTGATCTTTGCTCCACCATACAGTTAATCAGGGAGTAACTTGATAAAGATTATATTCATGAATCAGGGTACTGTGCAGAAATACACAACATAGATTGATTAGATGAGAGCCAACTGTAGTCCAAAAGCCATGCAGCAATAGTCATCATGCCTTCTGTTAGAGCTAATGAGCTTCTGCCTTTTTTTTACATCTACTTGTCTGAAGCACTCAGACAAGTTTTGAATAAATGTTTTGAATAAGTGGTTTTTTTTTTCATTAATGTTTTGAATAAATTAGTATTTTTTTTTTTTATATTTTCAAGATCATTAAACATATCAAGTGAGATTCTCTACTATTTTTTTAGCATTTTTTAGTATGTGAAGCTGAATGTTATATTTTAGCTCAGCCTTTGGTAAACTACTTGTTCAAACTGAATTTCAGACTGGCCTTCTAGGCATCTCTTACATAAATCAGACATATGCATCTCTGTGAATGATGTTGCTCAAAGTCTCAGATAATTTTAATACAGACAGTATAGGATTTCTGTGGCATACTCAGGATGTATTTATTCTTAAGAACAAGTAAAACAAGAGAATTTGTCTTTTTCACACTAAAAAAAAAATAACAGTGATGTATTTTATTTCACCAGGTGCAAAAAACAAAAAAGACAAAAAACTCTGAGCCTAAAAGTAATCTGGATGTCATTAGAAAAACTGAAGTAAGATGTGCATACTGTTTCTAAATTTTACAATAGAAGTTGAAGGAAAATGAAACCTACTATGTTTATTAGTACAAATGGAATAACAGGCACATACTTTTTCTGGTCTTGTCTTGCTACTCTTGACAGACAACTGTTCTGCAGCATGGTGGCACAAGGGTTAGGGTAAGGATAGAGTCTGGTTGTGGAGAAATAGCTTTCTTTGCTTTTCTTTGTACCTGAACACAACAACCAAGTGCTCTTCACAGGGTAGCAACACAGCCTAATGTGAACAATAGAGCTACTACTGGAGCTAACAGAAGGAGGATCTGGTGCCAGTGTTTTTAAATCTGTTGCTGTTTCACCAATCTACTGATGTTGGAACTTAAACAATTTACTAAGTTGAGAAGGAAGAAACAAACAGAAACTAAGGACATGACCTCTGTTTTGTTGGCAATTACTTACCACGTGTCAGTGGGAACCTTCAAGGTGAAACAGCTTTGTATTTTTTCTCCTGGTCATCCACCAGTTGTTTAAAGTAGTTCTGTTATTACCTACAGAGTGTAGTTTTGCTTTATCAAGTATGACATGGTCTTCTGTCAACAGTGGATGATAAAGCAAAATCGTCATCTCAATTTATTACACAGGACATGGTTTCTTATGTCTGATGCTTGACCAAGTAAATTCTTATTAAGTTCTTGTTCTTCACATCACATTGTTTTAAATATTGACACACAACATTTGCACAGCATTGTTATGCTGTCTTGCTGTTAACTGCATATTAACTCTTTAGTAGTATGGAGGATATGCTAATGCTGTAACATGGGATTACCTTGTTAAGAGATTGCCTTGTGGAAGAGGCTAGAAAAGAATGAGGAAAAAGAAAAACCTGAAGATGAGAAAGACAAAAGACGAAGAAGGTGAAGATGATGAAGGAGCAGAAGAACCAGATAAATATGATGAAGAAGAGCATGAAGAGGTATGTCAGTTTTCCTATTTATACAGAGTCAGATCCCAGTCATTCATAGTGTGTTGGCTGGCAAAGAAATGTTCCTAGCTTCCAATAAAGCAGAGTTGTTTTGGGAGAAATTATTACATTCATTATCTTTGTTGCACTGCATTGTATTATAAATTGAAGTGACTGTTTTAGACTTACTACTCACATAGAGCCCTGATAAAAAGATCTCGTACATAAGAATATGTTGAGACAATCAATATACACAATTACTCCTTTTTATTACAAAAACAGTGATGCCTGTTGTTTCATATATATTGGGACTTCATTAGAGTATTTTCCTTTTTCTTTCCCAATAATCTATTTCTGTTTTAAAGTGTGGGTGCTCAAATAGTTTAAATCATGTTTCTTCTATAAATTGTCTTCTCTACCCATACAGTGATTTTTTTCCCCATTGGTTTAGGAAAATGACTATATTTCTTCCTATTTTGAAGATGGAAATGGCTTTGGTGTTATCAGTGATGACAATATGGTTAAAGCAACATAGTGGCTGTTGTTTTGAAGTGTTAAATGTCTCAAGCCTTATACTACATGAAGCAGAATTCTGGAGATAGGCAGAGTATAAATAGACTTAATGCTTTAGCTCTGTTGGTTTTAAGCAGACTCTCCAAAAACACACTGGAATTTAATTTTACTATTCTGTAAAAGAGGCTAGGGAATCCTTTGTTTTGTTCTTTTGCTAAGTGCTTTGCAGACATGCCTTTTTAAGGTCCTCTGGAATGCCTACAAATAGAGTAAGCTTTATGCCATTGTATTTCCTCTGTACAGGAAAAAATGTATGCATTTT
The DNA here is from genome assembly GCF_022539315.1 of Serinus canaria. Taxonomy (NCBI): domain Eukaryota; kingdom Metazoa; phylum Chordata; class Aves; order Passeriformes; family Fringillidae; genus Serinus; species Serinus canaria. The sequence continues at coordinate 1,306,705 of NC_066343.1, forward strand.
ACTTGAAATTGTGTCTAAGCATTTGCATTAGTCAATTCTAAGCCTCAAAGTAAAATGTTGAAACAAATAATGAAATTCTTGATGACCACTGTAAAAAAAGACACAAAGCCTTTATGGACATAAGCTGCTTTTGGGTAGCCTTCTCCTTTGAAGAACTTAATGTAACTTCTGAGTTCAGGTAACTGAAAATAACTGAAAACTATGCATTTCAATATAAACTGACTTGGAAGGACCAATGCATGTTGTCTTAATTAGAAAAATAAGAGAATACCAAGAAAAAGCCAAAGCTGAATGTTTGGAAACATCCTTTTTATTTGAGAACCAATAGCTGTAGTGTTGAAAACTTATTACTGAGATAGATGCTTGAAGAATGCTGTGACAGCACATCCTCTGTATCTTACTGTCTTTTGATAGTAAAAAATATTTTTTGTTGTCACTGCATTACTGTTGATCAGGGGTTTTGGGCTTTTTATGTTGCTTGGTTTTGAAATGTTATTTTCTTTTAAAAAAGTGTTTCACCTTACTGATGACTGGGAAACAATTCTGAATTCTGTGAACTTCTGATATGCAAAACAGAAGAGAAGATGTGAATGAGGAAAGTGTGAAGAAAATTAAATTTGCCTGCCATGACTATAACTGCTTCTGCTAGCTGTTCTCCCTGTGCAAGATGAATGGTAAGACACCAAACCCCCTACAGAAGAAATGCAAATAGATGGAACCATAAAATTGGAGCTAGAAAATAGTTATTGCATGAGTAACAATTTGTTGACAAGTTGTGGCTTGCCTGAACAAGTACAGTTTCTTATTCTGTAGGAGACAGTAATTCCTGAGGATCAATTACTTTCTCCATTCATCATTCTTCTTAGGGGCAACTGCCTTCCTACTGCACTGTTGAGAAATATTACTCTGGTAAAAATCAGGTCTTTTTGAGTCTTTTAAGAAGTAAACTTTAGTAACCTCTATCCTCCAGAGCGAATTGCAAAGTCTTAGGCTGGACCCTCCAGGATTAGTTTAGCTATGGTAAATAAGGCTATTGATTAGGAATAAGTTCTGCAAGGACACAGATCAGTGCCAAGGCACTTCTGAAAAGCAGTTAGATTGTGCTCTTCCAGATGTCTAATACTCGCACCTCTGTTTAGAAGCTGATTTTCTGATTGCTTAGAATTTATTGCAAGACCATAATGCCAATAAAACTTATGACTGTTCTTTAGTTTTCAGCAAACTTCAAATGTGGACATGCATATATTCAAACCCTAATTTATAGCACAGAAGAATACAGGTTTCAGTGTCATCTCACCATCTAAGAACTTCACTGATCCCTCCCTTAGTTGTTTGTATCTATTTCTAAGAACGAAAATGCTCTCCAAAATTTATGCAGAAAAGTTAAAAGTTTACAAGGCATGAACAGAATAAACCATAAAGACTGCAATTATGGTATGCTATATATAAATACAGCCAACAAGGTAATTGCTGGCTAAGGATTTTTATAATAGATCATACATAAAAATTGGCCTAAACAAATAGAAGTAGTAGCCTACTGTAATAAAACATGCAAAGTACATAGAATTGAAAATATATTAGATGCACCATTTTCACTGCAGTCTAAAATAAAATCTTTATTTTACATATATTACTTATGTTTTTCTAAAAGCAGAGAAACAGAAGTATTTAAAATGAGACTTGCATCCTCACTCAGAAGTATTTCACAAAGTTGTATTTTCAGCCCTTATACAAATTACAAAGACTATTTGTGAGAACTTGTTCTGAAGTATACCAGACTGAAAACATTTAGATTTTATATGATCCAATATGCACTTAAGTTTAAAACTGAACATGTTGCAATTATTCCAAAAGGTGATTTACAACTCAATTATTCCATGTATGTGGGGGGTTTGGCTCTTTTTTGTTTGCTTTTGGGGTTTCTTTTGTTTATTTGTCTTTGGTTTTGTTTGTTTGTTTAAGAAGTTTCTAGAAGACTACCTTAACAGATTTTTTAATCTTGAATTAGATTTAAATTCTTCACAGAGCAGTTATCCTGTTTATTCCAGGCTGTGATTATGAATTACCGGCTGTGTTATACTTTGGAAAAAAGTTGTAAAGATCCCCACATTCTGCAGCAAGGCAAGCCAGCTGATGGTTGTAGATTACCAGGATTAGGAGTCCTATAGCCTTGAAAAGAGTTCTGGTGTATCTTTTGATAAAGTTAATTCTAATTAAAAATGTACTGTATGAAATATGCTACATAGTACATACGTAAAAACATGCCAGGCTCTTGGTTAGAATAGATTATGGTCCCATAAAATACCTATTCCTTTGCATTTTTCTGAAGACTGCTTATTCTAAGGTAAATGAAGGCACAGACCCTTAACTCAGTGCCAGGGAGCCACAGGTCTTTGACACTGTAAAAGCCCAAAGTCTGGGACACACTAGAGGACTCTTTAGCTGTACCACCACAGACCTCCATCCATACATCAATAGGTCAGAGACCTTTCTGACCTAGTCAAACCACAATCACAGTTATCTTCATTTCTGGACCAAGAGCAATTTAGTAACCATCAGTCCAGATATATGCTATATATTAGGCTTATTCTGCATCATCACAATAGCTAATTTAATGTTGTTTGATGAATCCATAAGAAATGGAAGGATAAAGTATTAGAACTGGCAAGTTTCAGCAACAGGATGGGAGAAGAAGCAAAACAATAAAATTATGCAGCAAAATAATTATGCATTATATACCAAGTTTCATCCTATATAGAAAAAAATTTTTTATGTGCCAAAGCTTTCTTGTCTGAGTCACCTTTTAAAATTTTAACCATGAGAGCTGTATTGCTTCAGCCACCACTAATTATTTTGTGAAGCATTTTTGCAAATAGCATTAGAACTGCTACCTCAGTGTTTATGTTTGTCTTACTGGCATATTCTCTTAAAGAAAAGAACTGCTATTTGAAAAGATCTTTGAAAACAAGTGTTATGCAAACCATCAAGGTCATGCTGCTTGTAATCCCTTTTCTAGTGTGGAGACTATGAGTAGGCTCACTATCTCCACAGATGCTCCTTTAATCAAAAGGTTCAACAGTCACAGATAGTTCAGGTACCTAACTTTACACCATGTTCCTTCAAGCTTTGGCCTGCCTCAATTTCAATATAATACAAGTTAGGCAATTCTTGTTCATACACTTGGCATGCCAGTGAAGACTATCTGCCCCACTTCTTGGAGAAACAGGTGCTCTGAGAATAAATGGGGCCTAAGTCTTCACTCTCAGAATCTCACAAAGCATTTTGGAATACCTCGTTAGAACACATTCAATTTACCTTTCTGTACTGTATGTCATATTTTAAGACACTCATTGAAAAGGTTACAATAGTAGTTTGAAGGATGCTGTTTTTCAACTTCTCTCTTTGTAAGTCCTAATCAAGTTTGTTATCTTGGGTTTTGGCAATAAATACTATTTTGAACAGGGCAATGGAATTTTTGCTCCACAAAGCAAATATAACCAAAATAATTATAGGCAACATCTCAGTTTTTATTTAAAAGTATTCTGAGTACACAAGTACCTCCTTTCTGTATGAAGAGTCCAGAGGTGTGTGTGTGTGGGGGGGGGGATACTTATGTTTTTTATGGGGTTGTTTGTTTTTTATCTTGAAGCATTTTTAGATCGGGAAGAGGAGAAAACCAAGGTTGATCATGAAACTCCAAAGAAACATTTAAGAGGGGATTGGTTAATAAATACACTAATATGTAAAGTACAAGTCTGTAGATGCAAATTGTCTATTCTGCTCAAATTTGCTAGTAGGCATTAAATATCATTTGAAGTCTTCTCGGACATTTCAGGAAAAAGTTAAGAGCTTGAGGTTCATGAGGACAAGACCAGTATTAGCATGCTCAGTACCCACATAACTACTATCTGAAGAATCAGCTGGACCTGAACTGAGATTAACTGGAAGGGGAAAAAGATAAATCTATTAGCAGAAAATAAGGACTACTGGGCCAGGTACAGCAAGGTGCCACACTTCTGCACTTCCTTCATTCTATACACAGGTGACCAGATGAGAATGCAGTCCAGTCAGTTTTCAGCAGGATACCAAGGAAGAATGTACAGTTTCAAAAGGACTCCTAAGTGGACTGTGTTGAGGCACAGAATCACAGAGAAAACAAATTACCCTAGTGCCTATATTGAAAAGTACTAAAGAATGGGTTGACCATAGGCACAAGATTTCAAGATTCCAGTTTAAGTGTTTGCTACTGCCTCTGTAAAAAAGAACTTCATACTGGCTATTAATTACGGAATGACTGAGTTTTAAAAGAAATCTTATTCTATAAGAAAGATTAAATTATGAGAACACCACTTTAACTTAGAACTGTAAACCTGATATTAAAATGTCAAGTGTACTATGAAGTCTGTAAATCCTTTCAGATATTTAAAAGCTTGCTATCCCCATATGCCCACTTCTGGGCTGTAAAACACACAGACTCCTTGTGTGTTAGTTTGAAATATATTTTTTCACCTCATCATTAACTAAGAAACACGCCTATCAAAATACAAAAATGTGCAAAGCTTCAGAGATGACTTCATCCCTTAATATACACCCCAATTTTGGTAGTTGTCTGTCTCAGGCAGATTCAGAGATTATGTGATCCCCAGAAATATCCTTGTAGTGGAACACTGCCCATAAAGGCAAGTCACACATCAGTACACTTCTCTGCATTCCAAGTGCATTTTGCATTCTGTGGATACCCCTTTATCTAAGGTTATGTTACATATCTACAAATAACAGTTGCCTGGGGTCTTCCACTATTAATGCTGAAGGTCTCCTTGATTATCAACTTTCATAATATTTGTCGGATTTATTCCATTTTCTGTTTCTTTCTGATGTGATACTGCTGTGACAAACAAATGGGAAGATTCCATTGGAAAATGGTGACTGACATCTGCTTTCACTAGAACTTCATAATACAGGAGATAAAAAACTGGAGTTACTATGCCAATAACCAACATAATCACTACTGCTGTCCACCATCCTATACCCCAGTCTGCTCCATAGTAAGGATCCTTGCATTTTTTAGTTTTACCATCAGTTTCAAAACAGATCTGTTGGGCTGCTAAAGCAGAAACAACTTCATTCAGATTCTCTCTCTTTGTATCATTACACTTAACTATTTCCTCTATATCTCGATCGACTTCTTTTAAGAAGTTGCCAGCAGTCTCATTAGCAGAGAATTTATCACAAAGAGATGTTTCCTGTACTTCTGGGGAACACAGAGCAGGCCGAAGAGCTGGTCTTCCTTTTGGAGATATATGGGTTTCAGTCAATACACTGAACTTTTTCACTGGAATTCTGACAGACCTCAGGGCAAAAAAATCTTGATCGTTGATAAGATTGTTAACTCTCTTGATATCTGCAACCTAAAAATGAAAACAACAGCTAAAACATCGTATTCCATTGAACCAAATCTCTATAGTACTACATCTTTAAGAAATACAAGTCTTTTGTAAGGAAACAAAGACAAGGCCTTTGTTTTTGCCCTACCCAAGTCAGCTCTCCTTTTCCATATTCTTGTTCAAAATATCATTTTGCTCAAACTAAGTTCAGATTTTAAGCTGAAGTCTAAGGAAAGGCCTTTGGTTTTTATTACCATTAAATTTGGGGTTCTTTTAAATTGATACCCATTCATACAGTATGAAGTCAGAAGAGGTCAAAGACCAAATCTGAACAACTTTACAGCAAGAAGGAAATTAATTATGATGCAAAAGCCCTCTCACTTCAGATAAGAAGACTGAAAGTCACTTCATATGGATACAGTAACTTATATGTATGTTCAGCTACAAGTTGGCAACTATCTCTGTGAAATTAATGAAAATTCACCTCACTTTAAGTTTTCAAATTATGTAAGTTATTGTTAATTTCTAATTCAGTGAAAAACTTCTGAGTTAGGAGTTATTACAAAGTATGAGTTTGCAATTCATCTAGCCACAGGCATGTTTTTTTGCTGCTTCTGGGGGCTAAGGCAGAAAACAAGTGTAACTTTTAAACTACTGTCATCTACCTTACCCAAGTCAGCTCTCTCCTTTTCCTTTTTTTGTTCAAAATTAATCTCATCTTGCCTGCAGTAAATTCAGATTTTAAGTCTAATGTGGAATATTCTGCAGGGATTTAAGTGCACTGGGATAACCACTGGCTTCACTCTCAGATGGTAACTCCCTTACTGTAGAAGGCACAGTCACAAACTTCACCATAATGAAGTACTTCCAAAGCAGTGCTTTTCTGCAACACCTGCAAAGCACACAGGAATCATGTTCATTTGTATCCAAGTTCACACAAACCTTTTTAATGTGAAGAAGTCCTTCAGATACTATGGCAATGTATTTGTTAAGTGTATGATGCTAAATAAATAGGGTAAGAATAAAAGACAAATGAAGCAATTTATGATTCCACACAATATGACTTATACTTTCTGCCTCAAGTCCTTGGATCACTCTTCCACATTCTCTTGAATTTGCAAGAAAGAGCACAATTTAGTTATCCTTCCTTTCTTAGTGAGGCCTGACCTGATAAAACTGCTCAAAATACCCAATTGCAGTAGGTTCTGAAGCCAAGGTTAATGAAGCTAAGGTCTATCATGAATAGGAAATAGTTATATCAAGACTTTAATACCTCAAGTCACAACAGGAGGCCCACAATTCTGTTTCTGCCTGAAGAATTAGATGACAGCATATTCTGTATATACAGATTTTCAACTTGACCTCATGGCACCAGTGCACTTAGTAGTCAGTCCAATCAACAGACACAGCTGATTTCCTGTTAAAACTGGTAACATCAACCAAGACCAATGTCATTGCCTTAATAGTACTGGCAGCCAAAATTACTGGGTAGGCAGGACATTTACCAGATGAATGTATGAACTGAGCTAGAAGTAGTGAGCACAAAGAAGGGTGCACAGGGGTGGAAAATTCCCAAAAGTACAGCATGCTCATGGCTTAAAATACTAGGGCAATTTGGCAGAATTCAAAAGAAAACTATCGAGGAATTTTTTCTCTACTTTCATGGAATTAGGGCTCCACACAAGCCCTTAAAGATAAAGCCCTTGTCACCCAGCCCAGCAGCGAGGATGGCACTAGATGTGCCGACCTGTGACCGGAGAACAGCTTTGAATGCAACATGTACTCTGAAAGTGCCACAACCAAAACTATGCACTTGTTTCTCACACTTATGTTAGTTTTAAGGGGAAAAGCCCACGGAACCGGAACCCTGCGCTGTAACACGAACACTCTTGACAAAATTTTCCACTTCTGAGACACACGACATTTGCTACGCGCTGCCTCCGCGGGCAGCCGGCCCGGGACCGGCCCCGCGGGGCCCGCGCCGCCCGGGTACTTACGGAGCAGCAGAACTGCAGCGCGATAGCGTTCAGCGTGTCCCCTTCCCGGATGTCCTTCGTCAGCAGGACTATATCATCCAGTCTGTCCCTCGACGCGCTCCGCCGGACCTTCTCCCTGCCCCGCGGCCGCAGTTCCGACAGCTCACCCTCCTCTTCGGTCCCCTCGCTCTCCGCGCTCACGAAGGGGTACAAGTGACCGCCGGCGAGCGGCTGCGCCACGGCGGAGGGCTGTGGGCCGCTGCTAGTGCCTCTGCCGGCCATGCTCCGCGGGTAGCCCTGTGGAACGGACCGCGGGCGTGGCGCCCTCCGCGGGGAGTCCCACGCCGGCCCCTCCTCCTTGTCCCCGCCCAGCTCCCTCCAGGCTCAGCACCGCTGGCCACGCCGCCGTGGGGAGGTGAGAGTCGAGTCGAGTCGAGTCGAGTCGAGTCGAGTCGAGTCGAGTCGTGCCGTGCCGTGCCGTGCCGTGCCGTGCCGTGCCGTGCCGTGCCGTGCCGTGCCGCGCCGCGCCGCGCCCAAGCGGCCTGCTCCGCCCCGAACCGCGGCTTTACTTGCCCCTACTCCACATGGAACACACCGCGATGGCGGCCGCGCTGCCACGTCCGCAGCGCGGCCACGCCCAGGCGCCGGCCGCACGCAGCCCCGGGGCGGGGGTGGCGGTAGGCGGCCCCGGGGCTTGGCCGTGCCGAGGCGGCGGGGCCGGCCAGGCGCGGGGGCGCGTTCTGGCGCCCCCAGGCGCTGGCGCTGTCTCGCCGCGCTCCGCCAGTGTGCTGTAGTGCTCCGCTCCGCTCCTCACCGTCCGCGCCGCTCCGCTCCGGCCCAGAGAGCGCTGTGGCTGAGCCGCTCGGCCTTGGAGGCCGGAGAGCGGGGCCGGCGCTGCCGGGCCAGGAGCGCTTCACCCTTGTCTTCCCCTGGAGCCCCCCGCGTGCTTTTGCTGATCCTCTTTCTGGAGAAACGCAGTCTGCTCAGATGTACGAAGCTGCCATTAAAAGGGTTTTTCTGAGACCGTTTTTCCCTGGCGTTCCTAGTTCCTTTCCGCGTTCTGTATCTCTTAGTCCCGCCCTGCTCTTACAGCCTTGCTGCACCTTCAGAAACTGACAGCCAGTTTCTTCATATCCCTTCACCCCTGTGCTCTCAGCACTAGTACTGCAGAGGTACAGAAATCTAGCCCTAGCTGATAGATCTTTCTCATGAGAGAGGTACCACAAATTAAAACCTGTCGATATTTCAGCTTTTCTTTCCTAGCAGAATAATTTTTGCTCTGAAGGTCTGTTAGTGGCTTTTGGGGGCTTGAGGCAATAGGTGGATGTCCTAGTCTAACTAATAGATTTAACTTGGTGTGTTTTTTTGCTGACACGGCCTTAGCAGCAAGTTTTGGATTACAGCAGGAGTAAGAACAGTATTAAAAACACTGACGGCTCTAAGGCTAAATATGTTGTAAAAAATTGTTGAACATGAATGAGTTTGCAGTTTTGGTTCTTGAAAATAGATTAAATTTGATCTTAAGGTAATTTTAAATTAAGGTGTAGGTTTTTATTTTTCTTTTGTTTTTGAGCCTTGCTAAATAATCAAAGTGGTTAGAAACATGTTTGATATTAAGAAAGACAGGGTTTCTTTTTTATGTCTTTATTTTTGAAAAACAGATGACTTGAGCCTGAAGACATAAAAATAAGGGCTTACATTTGTGTGGCTCTATAAAGTGTCACATTTACACCCACAGAAGCCTAATTGAAGCCATGTTTCCAGATATGCTAAAACAAGCTGTGAAGGTACATTGTGTTTGTGTATATCAGCCCGTTTTTTGTGTGTATATATATATATATATATATATATATATATATATATATATATATATTACACACATACATTTATTTATCTGTATCTACTTTAAAATAGTATTCTGTTGCATATAAGGGATGGATCAGTTAAATTAAAGGTATTGCCAAGACTTTCTAGCTACTCCCTAGCCAGAGAGCATTAACAAGAGCAGTGCATTTCTCTCAAGATCATAGAGGTTTGCCTGAAAGAGTAGGAATATTCTCAGGTACAGAAGTCTGCGCAAAATAACAAGCTGGCCATTTCATGCAGGTCTGATCACTGCTGTTTGTGAAGAAGCATGGAATAGTACTAGCATTTAAATGTGATATTGTTCCTGCATGAAGTTGGGCCTACCTCGTGGCAGCTAATTTTCTGGCTCTCTTGTTCTGCACTTGTGAAAAGAGCCCAGTGGATACCTAGTGTCGTTAGAATTTCCTTATACCAAAGTTTCTTATAAGTCTAGACATTTTCTAAACCATTTAGTAGCCTAGTTAAGGGTATATTTTGATGCTTGGGCCCACATAACATTTTCCTTGCTGAGTATTTCAGATGTAATTAACTGTGAACAGTTTGGTTTCTCCTAGACAGGCTCAATTTCTTCTTTCATAGCATCTTACCAGTCAAAGCCTGCTCAGAAATAAGCTTTCTATTTTTGTAATGGGTCAGAAGCACAGCTTGTGCTGATTAACACAGCTGCACTGAAGGCTTAGATAGAAACCATTATCCAACAAAGCTTGGATTGTCAGATTACATGACAAATGTGTGAACATATTTGTAAGAGAATGATTTTGTCTTTTTGGGGATGCTAAATGCAGGCAGAATGAGCCTTCCACCACTGTATTTCTGGAAAGAGCAATGTTGAAGATGACAAAATTGAATTAATTTCCCATAAACCCAAAATTTTCTTTAGGATCTTGTAGAAAATGAATTTTATCTTAGTGATTTAGGATTTAAGAAGTCTAAGAAGTACCGTAACTGACAAGGAATATTTGCAGCACCAAGCAGTTCTGTTTTGTTTTCTAAAGGAAGCTTTCAGTAATAGAAGTGAAGTAACTGCAGTTATCTGTAGCTGGGAAACTGATTACTCACAGCCTATTCATGCTTTTGAAAGACTGTTTTATGAGACTCATCAGAGATGTGGGTGGATCTGTAGAGGAGTTTGAAGTCAGACTTCGTATACAAGAATGCCTGCAGTGGTGTCTAATGATTGACCCATCACACAGCACTAATGGAATATCCTTTTTGAGGTTTTTTTAAATCTTTGGGTAGTGAGGCTACAGCAAAGATCAGGAACAGGGAATTTCGCAATTTCTTTTATCTACAGAGGTATACCACCAGGTCAAAAAAGAACTGCTGAAGCAGCACTCTGCCTTACAACGGGAAAATAAGTATTGGAGTTTGCTTTGACCCTGCTACCCCTGTGTGTAACCATTTGTAACTGGTGACATTTTCCCATCAATAACAAAAGGGTATATTTCAAACTTGATGAACAAGACTGGAGCTGCATAGCTCCCATGAATGCTAATAAGAATACAGCCTTTCTCTATTCCCATGTAAGTTACTTTGCATATCCTAATAGTGCATTCTCAATGAGCAACAGGGTCAGTGTTAATCACACCATGGCATTCCAACAGCATCTGCATGGATCTGTACCACATTCCTCTTGGTCATGTTATTTCTTGTGTGGCCTGATCAGAGCTAGGCAGTTAAGTATGCACATAGAAATAGTAGGAAGATCTCAAAAAAATTTTAGAAAGAAGTTTTAAGGAAGATGTGGAGGGCCTGATATAACTTGTTAGTCATTTTTTATTAAAATCCAAAATGTATTCTTTCTGTTTGGAAGCTATCGCATATCTTGTGCCACCACTGTTTTTGTAAGTCATTCTATGATTTGGTACCACCAGTCTACATTTACATTTCAATAACTAGTGTCAAAATGTCTAAATGTATGTTTTAATTCCTTGAATGACATGATAAATTTTTACTCATTAAGAGATTCACACAGAAATACATATACAGTCTTTGTCTCTGCTTCCCTGCTAGGTAATCGGGAATGGTAGTACAACTGTAGGAAATAGTACTGTCAAAGTAGCTCTGCAGCTCCAGTAAACACCAAAGGAAGTTTTTAAGACATGACTATAAGATGCAGTAACAGGAATTTCTTAAGATCTTTATAAAAGTATGCAAGAAGCAAAAAATGTTAAATCAGACACTGCATAGTCTGTTCTCCAGCAAAAATAGTTACATTTATACTTTTAGCTATAATCATAGACCCTTCATATCAGGAAGTCCAGCCATTGATCCTCAAAACTACCATAAATCCTTTTTATTTGGCAAGGGTCCAACAACAAAAATGGGTTAAAAATGATCACAGAATTTAATTGTTTAATTTATTATTGTTATGGTTTAAATGACATAAATGAAAAAATATAATTGGATTGAGACTGTATTTTCCCTGTGTAATATTGTACATATTTGCTGTTCCCCTTTGGTTACTTGACAGGAATCAGTAACTTTTTAATTAACTGTATTAATTTAATGTGTATCCATAATAGAAATGTGCTGTGTGCCTTTCACAATGTAGCCAGTAGGGTGCATTGGTTGTTTGATATTTTAGTTTCAAAAACTGTAAATAACTGCATATTTGCTTCTGATTTGCTGCTTAAGTACCCTGTGAATAAGAAAATCTATCAGGGAGCCCATTCAGTTATGGGAAAAAGTATGGAAAAATACAGTATAGTTTCTTGAAAATGTCTTTCGAATTAGTCACAGATGGATTTTGTTATTAGATTTGGAATTCCCTTCTGCTGATGAATAACTACTTTGGTAGTGTAATAGATGAAATTATTTTTGGAGTGTTTTTTTTTTTCTTTGGTTGTTTGGGGTTTTTCTTTAGGGTTTTTGTTGGTTGGCTTTTGGCTTTTGTTTGTTTGCTTTAAAGATTATCACAGATTCTTTCCAGTTATTACTGGATGACTGTAATAAATCCAGTCAACAGCTATTTCTATTTCATATGTTTCTCCTGGGTAAAGTAAGGAAACCTTTCAGTATTTATCTTCTTTTTCTTCTGAGGTAATATTTGTGCTGTCTTCAAGTCTTTATCACACTTGTTTTTAATTAAGTAAGCATTCAAAGTTTGTTGACTTCTGTTTTCTACTTTCTCTAGGTCTTGGTTTTGGGGAATTTGATTTATTTAGATCCTCTGTAGGTTTTAGCATTGTTCTTAAAATGCAGATACCAGGATTTATGCAATTTCAAATACCCACCCCTTTAGTGCCATATGCAAAAGTAATTCCACCACCTCAATTACTTGTGACTAATCTGCTGTTGATGTATCTGAAGATGACACTTGCTTTTTTCTTTCCCAGTCACAAAATCACATTAGACACTTATGATGGCCTGCTTCTCTGCTTGAGTTTCTTCATATTAAAATGATTCAGAAGACCATTATTTTAGCTTTGAAGGTATTCAGCAGTGATACTATGACTTGTTTTAATGAAACCAGCTTATCCAGTGAGCTGTATTACTGTAATACTGTCATTCCCATTCCACTAATATTGATAACACAAACATTCAGTTGTGAGTTTTGTATTTACAGGGAGAGAGTGTGGAGGAGATCTATTTTTACTCCTTGTTGAACTACATAATACAAATATTTTCGTGTTTTCATAATGAAATTGTGCCTGTGATAAAAGATACTTGGGTCTCCACATCTTCCCCTATTGCACTTGTTTTTGACAGTCAGGGTGATTTGTACTAAGAGCCACACCGGGTAGGAATTACAGGAGAAATGGGAGAGCTCTGATGATTGCAATTGACTTTGATACGTGTTGGCATACAAAAGGGTATAAAATGCTACTGGATCCTGGGCCAGTGGGGCAAACCTGAGGCTGCAGGCAGCTTATGTGTAGATCCCCCATTGGCAGGCATGCCTGCAGGGTACATTCAGCCTGAAGGAAGGGAATACTTCTGTGTGGATGAGTAAAAGCAGTAAGATCTGGTCACATATGAAGATAAAATGCTAAAGTAGCTCGATAGGTGCTTTGTTGCTTTGTAACTGTGCATTCTCTAAGGCCAAAATCTAGAAATCTGTATGTTTCTGAGCTTGCTAAAATTATAACCTTTAAACCTACTTATGTTATATACCATATTGACAAAGGTTGTACCTTCGTTGATACAGACTTTCCTCACGAGTTTCTACAGTGGATGTATTCTGTATTGGTACATTGTTACGTTCAGCTACAGCTGAGAAAAGCTTTCTCTGGCAAACTGTCCTTTGATGTCATTCCACTGGGAGGTGGGAAAGTGCCCTCATACTGGCATTCGTACTCCTGCAATCCTGTCAGCTCTGCAGCTGCCTCTTCCATGCCTCTTCTGTTCTTACCGTGTGAGCAGAGGCCTATAAGCATGGCAGAGAATATATCCTAGCATTACTTTCATCCTTTGTTTTAAGCTGCTTCTGGCTGGAAGAATGGTATTTGCTGAGCAGCTTTTAATCAAAGGGAGGGGGAATAGTAGAAGGAAGTGGGAGCAGGACCAGGGATGCTATCTCATGGAAAGGGTCTGATTCAGAGTCATAAAAATCTTCAATATAGAAACAGCTATAACATCCACAGCCTGTTGAACTGGTGAATTAAACAAAATGAGCCTTCCATTTTCACCTATAAGGGCAAATGAGTCTAAGTTAAACTGTTGGATTAATACTCTCTCCTCCTGATATTAGTACTAACTAATAATATTGTGGTTGTAAACATCTTACTATGCTGCCTTTCAAATTTTCCATACAAAATTGATTACAACAAAAAATATATATAGCTATTTGTAATCTCAAATACTTACCAGTATACCGCTTAAGAAATGGTTGTTTTTCATACAAAACATATTTGTTTCAATTTTGTATCTGTTTTTTCTGGATAAATATGGCATATTTAAAAAAATATGAAAATATTTGTAAAATAAATAATCTCATTCAACTTTTTAAAGCACTCAACATATGATTACAAATATTCAGTTTATTACTTAAATATGAGAATTATCTACTAGAAACAGACTCTTTAAAAGGAACACATTCATGAATTTTAAAATAGATTCTTCCCACTCTTATTTTCTTACAACTTTTGTTTTTCAATTTGATTTAGCTTCTATACGGGACAGCAGAAACCTTTAAGTTCTTTTAGAGGGTATCAGGGATGTGAATGCAAATGTGTTACTAGTAATCTTCATCAGGAGAGACAGTAACATACCCCACATGGCATCACTAAAGTGTTTACAAGGTATTAATATGCCTACTGTGACAAGTTATATTTAATGGGAAGCAACAAAGAGTTTGTTTTATTAGTTTTCCTACTCCCTCAAGTAATAAATCTTAAAAGCTTCAATATTGATTCAATGAAATGAATGGTTGAATCATTCAGGAGAGACTCTGGCAAATGGACAAATGCTTCCATGGTTACGTTGAGCTATGCAGTATGATTACTGAGCTTTGCTGGTTTCTTCCCTCTGCCATTGAAGTAGAATAACAAGCCACAGGGAAGCCCCACACATGATGAGCGTAAACTGGAAATAACTTTAATAGATCAAGTTAGCAGATTTTAAACAATATAGGGTTTATTATTTTGTACTCTGTGCCCTAAACATGCATTTCAGTAATTTCTCCTTTGTATATCACTTTCTCATGGAATGTTTTTATTTCTTCTGAAATAAACTGAACAACCTGAACAACCTCTCTTTTGATTTGGAATGCCACAAAGTAAAAGACCACGTGAAGGTGTGTTTCATAGTGCTGTTACATGAGCTCTATTTTTGTAGGAATATTTATGTATTAAATGGTGTGCCTGCATTAATGTGGGCCTCTGCAACACCTAGATAGCAGATAACAGATCATGTGTAGAACTTTTACATACAGTTGCTTTAGGATCCTTTGCAGTATAAACATAATTATGTGGTTTTATTTTCAACCTGCTTGCATTTGAGATACTCAAATTTCAAGTGTCACAGGAAACAAATTATTATAAATACACGACATTTTCGAAAAACAATACAAAACAATGACATATAATTATTTCCTTAGAAATAACATTTTAAAATGTTGCAAATCAAGTATTATATTAATAGAAGGAAATCCTGAATGTCTTCAAAGCACAAATGAAACTGTATGTATGAAAAGCAGATTTATTTACAATAGTTATGTTTTTTCCCCTGGAGACCAACTCCAAAATAAGCGCGTTATCCGCTGTATTAGCACTGTTTTATTGTTTTCTCCTCTGTGTGCTTGACAGTCCTCAGAAGCACCATCTCAGCATTGGTATGCTAAATTGTTTCAGCGCCTTTTTGTAGAGGCAAGGATGAATGCCAGGATTCCACACAGCCAGGAAAATAAATTCATAAACATGGAAAATAATTACTTCTGACACAAACATTCTGGCCCTAAAGCTTTCCATTGAAAGTTTTTATTTGTTGTAGGTACTTAATTTCACAGTTTCTAAAGTAATTTGTCTTCTATCCTGAGGGGGGAAGGTAATCAATTAATGAGAAAACATTTCAATGTTTCTCTTAAAAAGAGAAGAGTCAATTCTTAGGTTGAAAAATTTTGTGTTTCCAAAGAGTTCTTTTCCTCATTTGAAAGGAAGAAAACAAAATGCTTAGTTGTGAGTTGGGAAAGCAACTTAAGTTGTATGCAGCATCTGGAATCCTCTTGCTTTTATTTTTAAACAGTTTTGAGGACTTTGAAATTAAGACTAAATTAGATGCAGGAGCTATGGAGTGGTTTTAATTTTTTTTTATGTCTTACCTTCAGAAGAGTGTGTTTTTGGTACCCATTCTATTTGAATTTACAGTCTGGTGCTTGACATGCTCAGATGTTGTGTGTTTTGATGGATATTTTGTGAGAAAACTACTTATTTGCTGGATAAAATGTTCATTGTCAGTGACATGCTGCAGATGAAGAGGTGAACACACTTGAAGAAGTAAGACTGCGACTTCATTTAACAGCAGTAACTGCCTAAGAGAAGCAGGCAGGTAGGTCTTGACAAGTTCTCATCTTGCTGTTTTTCCTCGTGACACACAAGCCAGTAAGCATGCACTTTTTTTGAAATGAGCTATGTAAGACCAAACCAACCCTTCACAGATGACATTCTTCTTGCATCATTAGAGTGACACAAAATGACCTAAATTGTCTCAAAATGGTATGATAGAACTTGATCACCCAAATCTAAGATTCACTAAGTTGAAACAAGGCAGATATTTTCTCATTAAGTGTTCATTTTTAGAACGGTTCAATATTTAAATTGACATTTTTTTAAAAGCTGTGTCACTTTTTGTGGAAGTCTTGTCAAATGAGAATTCATTAATCAAAAAGTTATGATTATATAAATAGTGTTTCAGTTGTAATGTGAGTTAAAATATAGCAGCCTTTAATGAGCAGATGCTAGGAACAATTTACTTTTTCCTAATACTAGAAATAATTTAAGTTTTTATGTTAAAATCTCTTTTAAAATGTTAACATCAGTATGCTTTATCTGCATACAAGTAGCTGTGTCATAAAAGGTTAACCTTTATGAAATTGATCATAGGAAGCATAAACAAATTAATGTTTGTCAACTGAAAAAGAGCACAATGTGCTTGGAAGTACTCATTTTGCGGTTTCTTAAATCCCGGACATTTCTAAAAAATAGAAGATCAAGATCTGATTTTACCTACATATGTCTGCACATCAACTAGTCTGTCATAAACTGATCAGTCAGAAGTGTAATACTCAAGTTTTGTCATACAGTCTTCTTAGTTTGTTAACATTTTTTGCATTTGTCTATTTTTTTCTATTTCCTGCAAGTGTTTGTTTATTTATCAGAAACCTGTGCAGTAAAATCGAGATTATGACCTTAAAGCACTCCCAGCCCATCAAAAGGATGTGGTAAAGTTCAGGAAAAAGAGCAGTGCAAGTGTCTGGCATCAGGTGTCACTTGGCAGTGGTTGTGCATTTCTCTGGCATTGGGTGGCTGGATAGGGGTCTCCTGAGAGTACAGGTAGAACAACGAAGAAGTTGCCAGAAACCTCATTTCACATTTTGAAGAAGAGACATCCCAACCGTGATCCTAAGCTGCTGTGGGATAGCAGATCAGAAGCCTGCTAGTACAGACTAGTCAGGCTGTGAGATGAGCACACCTCTTTGTTATAAGTCTTGGTTGGTTCTGCCCTCTTTTTAAGCCTGACTTAGCATAGTTCCCAGAAAACTATGCTACTAAAGCCATGTTCTATAGTTCTGGCTGTCGTTTCTTTCAATACTGCCAGTTGGATGTGGTCCCCAGTGTGAATCACACTAAATAATAAAGAAGAAAGGAGAATGCAACCTAGATGTCACCAAAACAAATCAGAATCAAAAATCGAGCTTCAGCTGTACATGCTGCACATACACAGGGAAGGATATTAGTGCTTGTGGCCGTCTCTAGCATGGTTTGCCTTACAAAAACACTCAGCACCATGGACCATTATTCAAAGAAAATCCACTTAAAAAAACCACAAAAAATCAACTAACAGCTGACTACCAAGACCAAGTGAATTTCTTGGAGGAAAATATTCTGTATCTTGTGGTCGCTCTGTGAAGAAGCAAGATCAGCTTCAGTATCTGCCTATTTCTGGTGGATATTATGTATTTTTGAAGTGCATCAAATTGGAGAGCTTGATTTATAAATAAGAGGTAAAAATAACTTGTCTGTTATATCATAATTAAGCAGTGATTCTATGAAAGAGCTATGCATATGCTTCTTTTTCCTCATTCTGAGTAGTTGAACTTGTGCAGGACCCAAATTTCAAAATTTTTTTACTTGCATCCAAATAGGTGCTAAGCCCAGAATTCTGAATCTTGGATTTTGCAGGTGAAAACACTGGTGAATTTTAGTGACATTTATAAATTTAAAAAAATTATTATAGCATTTATTTTTGGTTTCTGATATTTGTAGATTAATATAGTACCTCTTACTAAAACCAAATGGCACTGATATAACACAACTTGATAGAAACAAAAATGTAAAGAGAAAATACACATCCCTGAAGAGCCTTTGTTAGATGTTTTTTTCTTCTTGTTCCTTTAAGTCATGTGTTCTTTCTCAGGGATTTGTTTCTAACTCCCTCATCTGTGGTCTTTTCTTTCAGACTATGCCAATGAAGGGAAAAGGCAAGGTTTCAAAACAAACAAACAAACTGGACTCTATTGTTTCTGGCTCTTTCAGTATTGGTTTACTTGCAGAAGAGCCATTTTTAGCTTACAGACTTTTAATGATTTCAGAACAAAGGGTATCCAAACAAACAAAGAAGTGAGGTGTGTACTTAATACACCTTGTTTATAACTTTTATTGAAAAGAGAAGCTAAGGCTGACCTGTAGTCATAATTCTGTGCAATGGCAGATCTATTGTAGGTCCAATACCAGTCCTGATTGTTTGTCTCTGACATTTGTAAGGGTTGGGAGGGCATTGTGGGCTGCATGCTGAGTTGTTAAAAGTGTGTGTGGAGTGTCTGGTGTCAATCACCATCATCCTTCCAGCTGCTTGAGGTCTGTCACTGACAAAATCCTGTGGTAGCTCTCTCTCATCCTCGTGTGTAACAAAAGGAAGCACAGATCCCTGGAGTGGTATGATGAAAATGAAAAAAAGTAAATTGGAAATCCTTAGGGTTGAGAGAAAACGTGGAGTGTACCACATGTTGAGTCAGAGGGCACAGCAGAAGGTACAGTCATTTTGGGTCTGAATGCAGTTTTGTAGAAAGAGTCCATGAGAATAACCATGTGAATTACTGAGCCCAAGTCTGAGTTCTCATTCATCCTTAGTTTTCTAGCTCAGTAATTAGCAATGTTTAATGTGCTCAGGCCTTCTGTGATTGAGAACTGATGACTGCTAAGGCAGCTCCACTGATAGTTGGTGGGAGGCGAGCTTTGTACACAAACTGGATGAAAAGAGGAAAATAAGGTAAATTATATAAGCTGACACAACATTGTAGAATAAAAGATAAAAATAATCTTATAACTCTAGTAAACTTTTGGCCAGTTGATCCACAGAGGAAAAACAATATAGTATCTAGATTTTAAAGCTGAAATATAATAACAGTATGGTATTGAAAAACATGCTGCTTATCTCTCATGCATTAAGTTCTGCCTGGTGGAAAATTCTGCACTATTAGTATTGACTTTAGAAGGAATGCTTCTTGCTCCTTTTTTCCTTTTTTTTTTCTTTTTTTTTCTTTTTTTTTTTCTTTTTGCAAGATGAATATGCATGATAAAGTACTAATCAAAAAATATGGTCAGATATAAACCAAGGTGGACTAGTGCAAGAAGTGATTAAACATATAAAACAGATTATTAAAGAGAACAACCTGAATTCCTTTTACATGAACAGCATGGTTGTTCAGAAGAAAAAAAATACACTTGAGGTTTTTTTTTTTTTAAAGAGAATTTTTGTACTGTTTGGTGAATCATCTCAATATTTCCTCAGCTCTTAAGAACTGGAGTTTGTTCTGATTATTAATGTTTACTTTTCCATATGCATTGTCCATGCCTTTATCAGTTAAGTGCAAATTTTTATATATCAACATTCATTTTCTCTTTAGCTGTATACATAGTGAATAGAGAGATTCTTCTTACCTAACAAAGCTAGGTAGTAGTCTGAGATAACTATTTGGACTCCCTATTTTGTCAGAGGAGGGAAGTAACCACCTCTTAGAGGCAGTTCATCCTAATCTGCTATGAGTCTACACTAGGCTGGATGGCTTGTTAGGTGGAATGCTTCTACTTTAAAACATAATTTTTTATAAGCAAAATGTTTTTAGTAAAATGCTTTTTACTAAGTAATTTTTCTAACCTTTCATAATTCTGTAGCATCTTCTTTGCCTTTCCATGTTTGTTTACATTATTCCCAAATTATAACTCAGTACAGATTGATGTAGTGAGTGGGCTAATGACATCAGGAGGCATAGAGTATGCTAGATTCTGTCTTGGTTTTGCCTGAATACTTCTGTGCTCTATTTATTCCTTCTCTCCTTTACTGGATAAGAAGAAATTTTGATACTTATATGCTATTAAGTGGGAGAATTTTTGTGTTTGGTGTCCAACACGGACAAGATCTGAGTGTTGCCTTTGTTTCTGTCTTGTGGCTCAGGGTTTTCTTGGGATGGTGGTGACTGTGGAATAAGAATTTGATATTAGCTAGAGCGAGTCTGGAATGCTTCATCTAGAGCTGGAAATTGGTTCTCCAACAGAGAATTGTTTCTCCACCATGAGCACTGAATAGCTGTGAATTAAGATGAGCTACATGTTCAGGTGCCACTGAGAATTTGAATCCAAAATCTGTCATAATCCAATAATAAAAACTGTCAGTTTTGCTGTGCAGAGTAATGCAACCGTGCAGCCTAAGCTGAGTGGAAGACCTGCCAAGGCCCTGGCGGGAGGGGCTGGCTCTATCTCAACTACGGCAGTGCAGCGGCAGTTGCTGGGCTTTGAAAAAATTTTGTCCTCGTCCATCCCACCCCCTTTTATCTCCACAGCAGTGGGAAGGCAGCAGCAGTCAGGAGAGGGAGGAGAGTGCTGGGCGCTGCTCAGAACAGAGGGAGGAGTAGGAGACGAGAATGCATAATGCGTGAGTGACAGGGGGTGTGCAGGCGGCTGGCGGAGTCCAGAAGACGCGGATGTTCCTGTCCCAGGGTCCAGGTACGTTTATTGTCCCTCTCTCTGAGGCAGTAGTTACTTTGGAAGCATCCTGTATCAGCTGCAGAGTTGTTCCCTCTCCAGCCCGATATTCTGCCGGCAGCACCTGTTGCGGTACGAACGGGGTTTAGCAGTTGCAGACACTGAGCCTGCCGCTCATCCATCCATGAGGGGCTGCTGGAGGGTGACAGTCTGCTAAGGTTTCTGTTGTTCCAGCAGCTTCTCTTTCTGCTCTGCAAAGCCGGGCAGGGTGGAGACAATAGCCTTTCCAATGGAAAATTCTGTTCTCAGGGGATGCTATCAGGATGCAGCAAGGTCTGAAGCCAAAAATTTTTGACTCTCAAAAAAGAATAAAACATTGGCAGTTTAAATTAGGTGAAAATAGAAGAGGAGGAGCTGCCTATGCACTGTGTATTTTAAAGGAGAGTGAGTTGAAAGTAAGAATGAATTTTTTCAAATGCTTGTCTAATAAGGTATGAGTTTTAAACATTAATAATTACAATATGACATGTAAGTGATTACAATTAGAAATACTACTTTTGCTTTTTGCTTTTGATGCATTGATTCTATGTAAGACATTGCATAATTCACTCTTGCTAACCCAGATAAAGTTAAGGTCAAATGTATATGGAACTGCTTTCCAAAAATCAGTCATTGTTTTTTAATGAGTCTGTAATTGCTTTATAGTGCAGATAGGAAATAATGTGTGACTTTTAAAATTCTTATTCAGTATATTGAAGCCATTAAGTGTTTTTGTTTTTTTTCTTGATAGTACTTAATGCATGCTTTCTAGAATAGGTCTTTCAGTTAAGTATTAAGTATTTTGGGACACAGCCATGAGGACAGTTTAAGAACTGAAGGTAGAGTGATATATTTAGTTTATCTGTTCCTTAAGCCTAGAACATGCTTCTCCTACTAAGCAGAGTTTAGTGTTGAAAGACTGAAAAGAGCCAGATTCCTCAGGAAATCAAATAATTTGTGGCATAATAGACTTAAAATTGAAACTGGCAAATGTTTGATAATATAACAGATACAACATTTTGGTATACAGCTTCTAATTTGTGGTTGTTAGTGGTATTTATGTTTTTATAGATTTCTAAACTGCTTTAGCAGTTTTCTAATACAATTTTGTGGTTTAATAGCTTTAGATGAAGAAAGCAATGATGTTTACTAAATTCACCTCTGAGAAAATTAATATACACTGATAATGGGAGCACATGCTTATTAGATTGTTAGTGTGGTCTGTGTCCTGGACACATGAAAATCGATGGGAAAATGTTATCTGGTTTTTTGAAGACTACTTCTGGGCAGTTTATTTGTGCTATCAGTATTTTTAAGGTTGAAAATCAGTGCTGGATTAGTTTCAAATTGTTGGTGCTAGTGAATGAGATTGATCGTCATGCATTCAAATCTACTGTGCCATTCTTCCCTGAGAAATTATTGTAAGCTTTATTTGAAAGAAATTTTCAGAATTGGGTATAAATCATAGCCTGTATTAAATTCAGATAATAGATTTTGAAGAATTCTCATGGATTTTTATTTAAGCTTATTCTCTTCACTATGTTTTTATTTGCTTTGGAATTCCATTAAAAAAATAGAGTGCTTAAACCTACAAATGCTTACATGAATATTTTAATTAGAATGTAAATATGATGACTGAAGTTAAAGTATTGGAAAAGCTATGATAGCATATTCCTTTAGTTTTGTAACCCTAAAGAAGAGTACCACTACAGAGGTCTATGAGGATCTCATTCATTGGGCAGCAATGATTTCTAGAAATTTGTGAGAAAAATATTGATGGTCTATAATCACTTTTGACATTGTTACACAGCTACCATCGGTGTTCAGAATTGTGACATAGTAACAATAAGGGGTATTTAATAAGCATGGTTTAAAAATGGTCTATAAGCTTAACAGAATTTTAATTTTAGAATGTTTCATTGAAAAATTGTGAAAATATGTTCTTGCATCATACTTTGAAGAAAGAAAAATTTAAAATTTGTCTCAGCTACATCAGAAGTGTTTTAGTCCCAGGTGTTGTGGAAAGCATTGGAACAGTAAAATTTATGCATGACTCTTGCTATTATTTGAGATAAGGTATCTGATGCAATTTAGCTGAATTTTATTTCTGAATAATACCAACCTCTTCCAGGGTTTTCCTGGTATCAGCTCAATTTCGTTGTTCACTAAAACAAAAACCTAGGTAGACAATAGTAAATAGACAAAAATATATGCTGAAATTATTTGTTCATGGACTATTAGGCCTTTACCTTCTAAAAGTATGATCACATATATCATTATTTTTACAGGTGTAAAAAATATTTTTTTTTTCATGTGTACAGCTCTTGTAGAAATTGTGTTTGCATTACAAGTCTACAAGACTGGTAGAATAGTATTTATAGCCATTATAGTAAAGCCAATATACATATATAACTCTATATAAATATATAAATATATATAAAATATATATATATGTTATATACACATGAGTATAACAGTTCTTTTCCTCTCTAGAAATAAATATATATAGTGTCTAAATGCTTCTTCAATATATATTAAGAGTCAGGTGCTGTATAGTATCTCCATCATAAAACTGAATTTTACAAAGACACTGCCATCGCATTGTCATAGTTCCAAAAATTCAAGAATCACGTCTGTCTAATAGGAACTACATTACTATTTCTTAAGGAAAGAAAAAAAATACTGACAGAGGAAAACAATATTACCTGCCATTTGTCTTTCTCCAGGTTGGTCCACTGTAACATATTTTATTTGGGAAAAAAATACTAAATCACAAATGTTTTTTGCAAATTTCTGCAAACTCTCACTTGCTTAAGTCACTTTCTCAGTGGATAATATCACTGGAAATATTTTGTGTAAATAAACACTTCCAAGATTTCACTTACTCTATGTATGAGAACTTGAGGCAGTTTTCAGATAGAATTTTCAAACTATAAGCTCTGAAATATGAAAAAGTGAAAAATATGAAAAAAATGCCTAATAGATTGGCTTATGAGTATTTCTTATAAAACTAAAGTTCTTGTAGTTACTTGTAATGAAATAATTTGAAAATCCAAACCAAAGTTATAGTTAAGATAAATATGCTGGTACTTACTGAAATAGGCATATTTGACAGACTTAATTTATCTAGTGAAATTAAACAACAGAGAAGATGCTTTGCATGTTTATCATAGCTTTTGTGTTTGTGGATTCTATTAATCAGGACAGAATTTTCTCAAGAATGTAACAGCAATATATATTTGTCCTATACCATGATATTTTTGTTTATCTAATCTTGTATAAACTCATTAATTAGAAAACTGTTATGACTCTCATTTTCTGATGGCAAAAGAAACTTCTCAGTCACTTATCCTGGACTGGTCCAATATGTTACTGCTCTGAATTGTTTCAAGCTTTACTTCATTAGGGATTTAACATGGCCTTAATTCAGCCATCTGTTGCGGGTTTGGCAGGCCAACAGATCTGAAGTATTGGTAAGAGCTTTAGAAGTTTCCCACATTTTTAAAGGTTAGGAAGAGAGCTACCTTTATGAATAGATTTTGAAGAATTCTCAGCAAGGCAATGGTGCAGAAGTGGGGTAAAAAATGCTTGTCATTCTCTGAAGATCAGGGTCCCCTGTCCGCCTTTAGCTTTGCTGAAAGGCAATTAGCATTTCAACCAGCCAATTTGATTACATGCAATGAAGTATGTGGGTTTGTAATTTGCTGCTTTTGGCTTGGTGCTGTTGAGAACTAGCTTTGTGTAATCCTCTCAAAGCACCTTTCTTTCCAGCATAGTTATTGTTGCTGGTCTTAAATAACTAATCAGCAAAGAGGTTTCGTTGTCTTGGACTGCAGGGTGCCTTAGAAGAATGAAAAGAAATACCCAGTTAATAAGGAAATTATTCTAATTATTAAATAGTGATTAATAAATTGTGACATGGATTAAAACATTTAGAAAGCCAGCAAAGCAGAATACATGATGAAAGTAGTGTAAGATCCAAACCAATTTTGCTTAAGGAGTTCTCTTCTCTGAGAAATAAATTCTTTATTATGTGTTTGATCTAAAAACAGATTGCCCAGATTTAAGAGATAACATAGTATAGATTAGAGTGAGGGTCCCACATTAAACATCTTTACAAATTACACTAATGTGTTTTTACTTCTACAGAAAGAAGTCTTTGGAGGACGTTGTAACACACAGATTCTTTAATTAAGTCAACATATTTTAATCTAATTTTTTAAAAAAGTACATTTTACGGTAGAAAATAAGCTTGTTTTATATATGCTTTAAATTCTTGTATCAAATAATATGCTTTTTTGAACTCAAGAAAATCTCGCTGATTCAATTATTGTAATAATTATGGAACACATGTATGTTTGGCTCATATATGTGTATTAAATTGTGAGAACCCATTGTGGGTAGCAACAACTCTTTCAGTGTATCTGAACGTCATCTAATCCTCTCCATGAGGTTTAATTTTGCTATTCTATACCCTAAAGTTTTGGTGTTTTTCTTGCAATAAAATTCTGTATAAAGCACTGTTTCTATTTTTAGTTTTAAGTATGAAAAAAATAACCACTGTACTGCAGAAACCCATGATTTCTTTTTCTGATATATGCTATTCATTCAGGTCATGGAACTTCTTTCACAGCAGATACTAGGTATTTGAAACTGTGATAGTTTTGTCCTCAGCTGCCAACATATGTTCTC
Source organism: Serinus canaria (assembly GCF_022539315.1). Taxonomy (NCBI): domain Eukaryota; kingdom Metazoa; phylum Chordata; class Aves; order Passeriformes; family Fringillidae; genus Serinus; species Serinus canaria. The sequence continues at coordinate 1,332,301 of NC_066343.1, forward strand.
AACATTTGTTATGTCAGAGCATGGAGGATATGCAAGAAACCTCCAAAGTTGAGATACAAATGGAAATTATTGTGAAGCTTAAGATCTCTACTGAAGTATAATAAATGGCTGATTGTTGTGAAGCCAGGAGATCTTCATCATCTGGATTTCTGGTTCCATTTGTGTTAGGAGTCTGATCCTGTGGCATGCTCTAACATGCAGTTACTTCTACAAGTATGAGCTGGGAGTGCTTTGCATCTTAATGCAGGGCTTGCTTGGTTTTGATTTAGTTTGGTTGTTGGTTTTTCGTTTGTTGGGTTTTTTAAATCCCCTTGCTTTTTGGTACAAAAGCCAGTTTGAGAGCGGGTATAAGTGCTTACAGTGTATGAAGTTAAAGTTACTTGGTGCAAAAGTTACTAGGTGCAAAGTTACTAGGTAAAAAGCTAGCCCTGGTTCTGGAATACCTGGTAAATTAATTTCTGTCTGTGAAAGACGCCTACTGTGTTCATTAGAACTATATGGGTGGAAGATGTTTTCCAGTGTGGAGCTGAAAACTATATATTTACTGTTTACTTAAACTTATACTGTACGTAGGAATGTTCAAAAACAATTTCTTGCTTTTCACAGTATGTAGTTAGACCTATATATTAATAGAGTCCTGTGAATTGTGTGAGATAAATTGAAAGGTATGCAGATGAAGTTAGTGTGCTTCAACATTAAGCAAATTCAGATCTCTACTGGTGTATTTCTTAACATTTTTAATTAGCAGATTTCAGCCAAAGTTTATTAACAATAACAGAGATCAGACTCTGATCCCTTCTAAATTTAAAGTGACCTTAATAGGTCCAAGTTGTTGCACTGGAGGAAGTGTGGGTAAAAATAATCCACATCTTACAGATAGTCAAAATTATTTCCTAGTTCTCTGTTTGGCATGAAAATTATAAGGTAGCTGGAGATTTTTGTGGAAGATTTTTGTTTCCTCTGCTTCCTTCTAGAAGTACTGCATTCTACACTTTTTGACTTTGAGCTACCTCTAATAAAAAGGTGAGGTTATTTGAATTTCTCCTTATGCTTCTGTCTTGGCTTCACCTTTAATGCTTTATGTATTGGTTCCTGGCTGTGAGGATAAATGTACCTTCCTGACTAGTAAATATAAATATAGTGGCAGTCAAGTTAAGCATACTTTCTTCCTTAGGATACAATGTCTATTTTGAAGGGTGCATGCCTTTTCTAAGAAAGAGTGATTGAATGAACAAGAATTATCATATGAAGATGTTCAGGTTACATTAAATTTGACATTCCCTATGGTAATAGATAAAAATATTAAAAAAAAAAAATACTGCAACTGTTAGAATGTGGTCAGGGGAATAATTGCCTGATGTCAGTGCCCTTAAATTCAAATGCAGATAAATCTTTTTAGCACCTGATATGCTGTGATACTGTTCTGTCAAGGCAACAGTAGTGACTAGGGAAGTAGTCAACTGAGACCAAAAACTTCAGGGTAGTGAAGAAGGGATTTTTAGCACCTAGGAGTCTGGATTTGTGCATTGGTTAGCACTTTCCTGTGTTAGTAATAAGAAGATGCTGCTGGCTGCTGACATCTCTGCTGTGAATAGACTTCTTTCTGGAAACCACTGATAGCTGTAATGCTGTACTCAATGTAAAGTACTAGGCATGCCAGTTTTTTAATGTTCGGCTTGGCTGGGTATTTGTAATCATGGGAAGTAAACAAGGACAGGCAGTGAAAAGTGGACTTACTCTTGTTCCTCTGTATCTGTGGGCTTTAGAAATATACAGTGAGTTCAATGATGGGCAAGTGGTAAATCAGATTGTAGCTGCTGGGTGGGAATAGTGCTTCTTCAGTTAGTTGCTTCTCCTGTGAAGAGCAGTGTCAAACTCTGAGGTAAAGAATATTTAATCCCTTGTTCCATCTGCTACTTTGTTCATGAACTCTCTTTTGCCACTTCCCATTTCCTGTCCAGCATTTTATGCTTATTTCATTTCAGATTTTTAATCTGGACCAGCCCTTTCATTTCCCTTCTTGGTCTTTCCATGTTCCATTGAGCTATAGATTCCCTCAAACTTCAAAGAAAGCAGCCAGGAGCTCTTTTCATTCTTAAGGATTTAATTTATTAAGCAGAGAAGTTGGTGTAAAAAATCTGCTGAGAAGACCATTCATTCTTTATAAACCTTAAAGTCTTCATCTGAAATTTGTTCCAGAAAATGACTGGGAACAGCAAGCTAATCCTGGTGATTGACCAGTTTCATAAGCCTATCTCGGACAACAGATTGAAATGGTATTCCTTATATAAATTGTGACAGTATTGTGGAAATTACTGCGTGGAATCAGTACATGATTTGTTTGATTCTACATTAATATTTCATATTTTAGTGGAAAATACAAATTTGCTTCAAAAAGTGCTGTAAGATGCATACTAAAAGAAAGTGTTAATTAGGGATCATGACTCAGAATTCTGAGTTAGATTTCTTTACTTTTTAAAAACTATATCGTTGAAGAATGGGATGTTTTTTACTTTTAAAATCATTTAATGCCATTAAAATGTCTAGATTATTATTTGAAAGGTATGGTTTTGTTTTGATTCCAGAAATTTTTATTATAAATCACTTAGAAACATCATTTAGGCCTCAGTACATAGCCTTCTTTTAAACTACCACTGGTACTACAAATGATTGTTTGAAATGGCTTAAGTAGATCATGACAACAAAATAATTAATCCATTGAACATACTCCAAAGATGTGTGATGTTCAATTGCTTGTAGTTGTTATAAAAACAATGCAATGACTTTAGCTCATTAAACTAATTTAACTAGAATATGTCAATATCCTGGATGGAGAGAAATGAACTCAATAATATTTAACTGAAACAGAGGGGAGTACTTGGTCACCAAATGAGTGGTGTACCAAAATTTAGCAGTGATCAAGGACTAGAGTTGCAGCTTAATTTAAAAAAACAAGTTACAAATTAGTCACCAGTGGTTTAATGTGGTGAGGGAAGTAAGAAAGGATCCTCTCGTAATCCATGATCTTGCAAAGGCTTCTGATGAACTTTATGCAATATAGTTAATAAAGAAAAAATTGTATTCCCATATAAATTAATGTAGGAATTTAGTGTACAAAGTGAGTTCATTTTTAATTAAGTAAAATACTGGGACCTATATATGTCCTTAGCTCTTTGAATAAATTTGTTCTGCATTCTCTTAGTCTTGATGTTGGTGTTTTTATTATATTACATCATATCAGTTAAAAAACCGCCATGATTTTAGAAGTATAGTTTATATAAATAGAATTATATATTATAAATATAATATATAAAAACTACTTCTGTCACGCTGTGCAAAGTAAATCTTAGTACAAATAACGTAACAAGGAAGGATACACACCAGCTGAATAATTGATGGTATGATTGTGAAACTTCTCTTGTTCCGCAGGAGTAATCCTATAGTTTTAGAATGCTCTCTAGTAGAAGTAAAAGAATTCAAGTAATTCTAAACTCTGTAATCTTGCCCTCAAGGATCATGTTTTCTGTATTATTTACTAGAAGCATGCACCGTGGGAAGGTATTGGTGAAGTCTATGGCAAGGTAACAGCTGAAGCTAAAAGGTCAACAAATTCCTCAGTTTAGTATAGATGATGCCTGCTTCTGCAAAATGTAATTGTCTGAGAGTTTACAAAAGTTAGGCAACTCTTTTCTTTCCTGCTTGAAAGTTTTTTTTTTGTTTGTTTGTTTGTTTCTTTTTCAGAACAGTTCCACATAAAACTAGGAAAAAACTTCTTGGAAGTGCTGATAATTTTAAATTTCAGGGGGCTTATGTACATATATTTTATCTTTGCTTCCCAGTGTAAGTTTTTGCTGCTCTAGAATTACCGAATGGAGAGATATGTGAGAATCAAGCATTGTTTCTCTTGTTCTGTTACACACTGAATTCCCAGTAAGAGCCATAAGAGTCTTGAAGGTCTGTGTTCCTGATAATAGAAATTTAGAGTTGTGTGGAGCTATGCAGCAAAATCATTACTGTGTGACATTTTTTTCAGAAGTAATCAGACATAATCAGATAATTGTTTGGGTGGTGGGTGTGAAAAGTGGGTGGTGAAAATAATATCTGTTTTCATAGAGAAAATAGTCCTGATTTCTTGCACTTACCTTTTTTTTTTGTTTCGCTGTTCCCTCTGTGATATTCAACAGATCTAGATTAGTTTATTTTTACAGGTAAATAAAATCAACTAACTTTGTCAATCCACCAGTCTTTGATTGTAGGTACAATGGAAAACAATGGTAGTTTTCTTGACTGTACTTCCAATTTGCACATAGTTAATGAGCCATGTCTGTGGTTCTTTTTCTTCTTTAGATTGCCTGAAAGCAGTTTATTTCAAGTCCTCACAACATAAAATTTATCCTTGCCCAGACAGAATTTGTTGAAAGATGAATCAAAGACTTGAAGTCTTTCTGAAGCTGCATTAGTTAAAGTGGTCTAAAGGCTATCTTATTGTCTGTACAGTCCAGGATTAAAACTATCTGACTGCAAACATAAATCATTCAGAGTATGTGCTGGACCTCAACTCTAATTCAAATTTGACACATATTTACAAAAATGTGTTTTAATGTACTCATGACATTTGCTGTTTTAGTGATGATTTAGGATTAAATATTCATAACTGTCACTCAGATAATGAAAGCAAACTTCTTTGCAAACAGTCTGATCTTAATTGTTATTAATATGCAAATATTAATGTAATATGTTGTGCACAGTTTATACAACTGCAATTGACCAGATTTGTCTGGTAATTGTAACACTTGGAAGGATGATTTTAAGCAAATTGAAATTTTATTTAAATATTTAATTACACAAATGCTGCTTGTACCTTTTGTACAGAAATTTTAAGCAGTAATAGGGCAAAATAGTGATTACAGATTAGAAAAAGCTTGGTGAGGGAGCTAATTCAAATAAAGTTTGATGTTGTAATGCATTTTGATATTTAGAGCACAGCTTTGTTCTCTTGTTTTTTTCCAAAACCTCTAAGATTCCTGAGACAGCAATCTGTCCTATCCAGCATCCATGTTCTCAGTTCTAGTTAGCACTGTGCAATGTGAGTCTCTGCAGAACAATGTAACAATTTAAAATTTGTTGTGCCAGACTCTTTTAAAAGTTTTTCTTTCACAGTATCACACTTTCACAGATGACTTCACTGGGACTTAAAATTGTATTTTCCATCACAAAACTGGACTCTGATGTAAGAGAAATGGTGTGATAATGTAAAAGAAACATTGGTTTTAAGTTTGTATAACCCAACAGAAAATACTAGATGTTGTGCAGAAACAAATTAAAATCAAAGTCTGCCTGTATAAAGATTGCAATGGCCAAGTAGCACAGTTGTTTTCCGGGACAGGAAAACATGAAAGGATCATGGGATAAGACTCAAGTACATATTCAAATGTCTGAGGATATTTCATGGTGAATAAGATGTCAGAAAATGATCTGTGAGATGACATCACCCTTCCTGTAATTTTTTTTTGGTGTGTTTTTAAAGACAGTCTAGAGAGCAAAGAAAGTGAAAATTGATCTGTCAACCTTGAAGCTAATTATTGTTGATTGAAAATTTAAACAATTTTGGAAATGTGAAAAAATTTTGTTTCTTAAAAAAAAGCTCCTTATTCCTCCACTGGAAGAAGTTGTCTAGAAAATCACTAAATGAAAATAATAAAAATAGAATTAGATACACATGATATTTACATTATATGACTTGGTTTTTGTGGAGACCTCTGCATGGTTTTCTCTCATTCTGACAGTCACAAAATGATCATGGTATGTGAAGATTTGAGAGGGATCAGCTGGATTGGTAAGGTCAACTGCAAATGCTTTATGTATTTTAGATTTACAATTTATTTTTAATATCTTTTTCCTATAGGGATGCCCTCTGCTTCTTTATTAGTTTATTTGCTTTTAGCATTACTTGCTCATTTCACATCTGGAGAATCAGAAGTGAAGTTCAGTGGACAAACAGAATTTGTAGTCAATGAAACAAGTACAACTGTTATACGTCTTGTAATTGAAAGGACAGGGGAGCCTGCTAACATCACAGCAATTGTGTCGGTAAGAAACCATGGCAGTTACATTCTCAGTAACTGTGGATAACTTTTTAAAGTGATTTTTGGGACTCAGATACATGGAGAGTTGTGAGTGTGACTGATAAGACAGAAAAGTGAGAGTGACAGAAACCTCTTTGTTTCTTCTTCTCTGAACTTCTAATTTCACTCCTCTGAGTGGAAGAATAGTCTTTTTCACAATGGTTCTTTCAAGCCTTTAGCTTCTAAAAAGGATGATTCAGGTGTGGCACATATGCTGGTTCAGGGGCTTCTCTCCATTTAGTCTCAGTGCCCAACTGTAACCTTAGTCTAGACCCTTTGCTGTTTTTACATGACTTCCTTTGTAATCTCTCCTCTAATCACCTAACTTACAGTAGAATTAGGGCAATTTTCTTATGTTGACTGAACTGAAAGGAGGGAAGTTCTTTTCAGAAGACTTAATCTTGCCAACTTTCATGATCAAATTGTTAATCTAGGTTGAATGCCTAGGCTCCTTCCAGTACTTAGAATGGAAGGCAGAGGGCAGTTATACCCTAAGGTTACTTTAATTCATGTCAAGTATTATGAGATGTACAGATCTATGCTTCCTGTACAGGCATAGCTTTTCCAATAAAAAACCTTTTCATATCGTACATTATGCAAAAGGTACCAAATTGCAAGGAAGTCATAAATAGTTCTGAAGAAAGTGTTCTTTTCATTTTATTGTTTCTTTTTTTTACCTGTTTATTCAGCATGAATAAAATGGGTTATTATTTATGTACCTTATGTCCAGAAATTAACTGTATGACAGTAGGAGAAAGAATTATGTACAGTGGGATGACTTAGTGCTGCAAAGAGGGAATGAAATCTGTTTGAGTGAGTCTAGAATGGTAACATGTAGAACATTGAAAGAAGAAGGAGGTGGCATTTGGTTGTGTGTTTATTGCAGATTGATGGAGAAAACACAGGAGACTTTTTTGACACATATGCAGCTGCATTTATACCCGATACAGAAACAAACCGAACAGTGTATATATCTGTCTGTGACGATGATCTTCCGGAGGCTGATGAGACATTCACATTTCACTTGACACTACTGGTAAGTTTCAATTTTTCAGTGTATCTATTCCACAGAAAACAGTGGATAATATAATGTAGATGAATGGTATTTCGTAGATTACAGTGTGGTCTTACTGCTTGTGAACAGTAATAGATAAGAGCTAAAATCTGCAATCCAAGCAGGATGATGCTTATTGCTCTTCAGAAAGTTTGTGTTTCTGTGGATGTCTCTGTGTTGTGTTGCTGCACCTGACACTTGAGCAGGAGTTTCATTCAGCTGTGGACATTTGAAGGTGCACTAGAGCCCAGAAGAGTTAAGGCACAGATTGTGAAGGCACAGCCTTTCCTGTTTTCCTGCCTAGAATGTGCATGGAGGAGAGGGTGGAAGTAGCAGAAAAAGAGGATGACTTCCAGTCCTCCAGAAGCAGAGGTTAAATGTGACTTATCTAAACCCAAACAATTTTATAACTATTTACCAATAAGTTTCTTCATATTGTACTGTCTCACAGGAGTTACACTACAAGAGAGGGGTTCACATTCATATATTTTTAGCTAAGAGTTCATGACTAAGTAAGATGTAAATTCCATAAAAATAAATTTTCTATTTAACTGCCAATATTACACATCTATAGGGATGTTTGCAGTGAATTGAAAAATGAATATTTTCCCTTCCTTCTTACCTTGATTTGTAAATTTAGCTCAGTTTTATAATGTTATAAGGACTTGCTTCTTATAGTTACTATCCCACTAAATCCTTTAGATGGTATCCCACTACAATAGCTTCAAACTTTCAGTTTTATACAAATGTTAAGGGAAAAAGAGCAACTTTGCAATTCCTGGCAGTGTTAGATGCTTTGTGTATGGTTTTCTATTGATATGCTGTTACTAATTGCTTAACTATTGTTAATCATTTGAAAAGTTTGTTTCAAGGGCTTTATTGTTGACTGCTTACAGTGTATTTTCACAGTAATTAGGAATGACCTAAGTGCATCCTATTGCTTTAAACAATTTTCATTGTGATATATAATGAAAAGACATACATTTTTTTGTAAGCTAATACTTACTCTTAAGAGACAGTAAAATTAACATGCCTTTTTTTTCTGTTACCACACTTACTATTTATTTTGGTTTTTATTTTAGAAACCATCTGCAAGGATAAAGCTTGGCACTCCCAAATCTGTCACTGTAACAATCTTATCAAATGACAATGCCTTTGGAATAATTTCTTTTAACATGGTATGACTTTCTATGTGGTATATTTTAGAACATTTTAGCAAACATAAAGGTGAAATTGTCAAAGATGCTGGTTAGTTTTTCACCCAAATCCCTTGAAAAGGGATTCCGAGCTACATCTCTGAAAACATCTCTAGAGATAATTCATACATATATATGCAATTCATACATATAAAGCTTTAATATTTCTGTATGCTTTTAGGTGTTGAAATATTGCCCGAGATCCTCAAACTTGGATGAATATCTATGTTGCTCATTTAAATATAAAGCCCCTCAATATATTGTGGAAGAAATGAGGAGTAATGTCATAGGAAAGTTAGAGAGGTGGCTTGGAAATTTTAAGAATATATACCTTTTTCCCATCCTAAGTGAGAAATTTTATATTTAAGTCTCAAGCTGTAAAAGCAGCATCATAATCTATGCATAATATAATACCTTCTAGGGATAAGAGTGGTATGACTCTAGTGATATGGAGAATATTTGCAATAATGCAAAGTTTGTGTTAGTAGAAAGAGAAACTCTGCTTTCATTGCTGGCACCGTGGCAATAAACTTTTTAGAAGACTTCCCTGAAAAAAATCCAATATGAAAAGTTTTAGCACTGTAGTATTAATCCATGCTCCCTGAAGTGTTGTAAGTCTTTGAAATCTCTCAGCTATAACATTTTGATAGACAGAGTCCATTGTGTAGTTATTTAACAAATGAGATTTTAATGGATAAATACTATTTTTAATAGGGTTAGGAACTCCTGTAAATATGACCAGTGCTCATATGCCAGTGCTTACTTAGCATATTGTAACTAAGCTCATTTACAAAAAAAAAAAAACAAACTACCAACAAAAGCCAAGAAAACCCATTCTACTTACAATATGGTAATTTTTTTATCTCAAACCTTTCAAGCTTTCTATTAGCTGAACTAATTGGTTGCTAGGAAATGAATGCCATCAGCAGATTGGATTAGCTTGTCTGTGGGAGTTTGGTATTTCTATGGAAACAATTTCTTCTGTCTGCTGTGATATTTGATCTGTGTCTGATTGCCTGTCCCTTTTCTTTCTCATTAGTCTGCCTTAATCACAGTGAATGAGCCTAGGGGCAGAAATGAATTTGTTCCTCTCATTCTAATCAGGGAGAGAGGAACCTATGGGACAGTCGTTGTAAGTTTTGAGGTGAGTTTATCAAAAACGCTTCTTACCTTTGCCTATTAGATGAAGCTGTGAGGTCATAATCATATCTTATAAAAGTGTTTATTAAAGTGAAAGGACTAAATAGCTATGTCTACATTTGTTAATTCTGTTTCATAAAATGGGAAGATACTACTTTTCAAATGGAAAATACAATTATCTAACTGCCTAATTTAGGAAGAACAAAAATATATCAAAAAATAAGTATTCTCTATCTTTTAGGAAGGTACTTGAAGCAGCATTTGTTGGTATTATTAGCAGACAATGTCTATTGAGTGTGCAAGGAATGTCTTGTATATTTTTCAAAGTTTACAAACACCCGACTTTTCTGAAGGTGCTTTCGCCCATTTCAAAAATGTAAATGTAGAGCTCAATATTTAGTAAATTTCTGTATCTATAAAATTGCAGTTTGGATTCCCAAACACTTCAACCTTTAAAAATCATTACTTGAATATTTAGGCCATTACTCACATACTTCATGTGAATGGGATATACTTCTTGCCTTTATTGTGAGAGGGGGGGATTTTTTTTCCCCCTTGTCTGGTTCTGATTCTATTACATTCTTTAAAATTACAGATAATTCCTTTTCATATCAAAATTCCTTTATCAGTTGTCATCAAAGATTTAATCTAGGTGTGCCAGAATCTGAAAAGATTTTTAGTGGATGTTCTTGAATGCTAAATACAGCATGTATAGATAATGTTTAGAGATTCTTATGTTGTTTATTGCAGATATGTTTATTTTAAATCCAATACATTTTTCTATCTGCAATTTATCAGGTTAATATCAAAATATACTTTATATACATTTGTTGAACAAAATTTACAAGATTTTCTAAAACAAAACCCTAATATATTTCCTCCATGAGTATTAAGTGTAGTTTCTTTAGTATCACAAGTCAAAATACTAAAATCACAAAATGAGTAATTGCTAATATCTTGTCTTGGAACTGATTAGGAAATGCTAGTTAAATTAAAAGAGAAGAACTATCCTTTTTATTATTTGAAAGAGTCAGTTATGCATCAGTAGATACCAAAGAGTTCTCAAAAGGCCTGTATGGAAGCACTTTTCTTCCTCTTTCTCTGGCAATACATAATTTCTTCAGAGTGCCTACTCTGATTTCCTCCATCTTCTGAAAAAGGGTAGATTTTCACAACCGAATGTGTAAGCATATGATCAGGAGTGAATAAATAGCAATTTCTTATGCACTTCACACACTGTATATTGACTATTGTACTGGATTTTTATGAATGCTCTATATAATTCTTATAATAAAAAACAATTATTTTCAGATCGAAGATGGACCAAACTCAGCCGAAGAAGACTTTAGTCCAGCCAGGGGAAATATTACATTTACCCCTGGGAGATCAGTGTTGATTTATAATTTAACAGTGCTTGACGATCAGGTAAAAGCAAGCTGACATTTTTTGGTTTGGATGTATAGATTGACTGCTGTTCTGGAGGGACTTTGTATATTATGTTATAAAAACGCTTGGCTTAAACAGGGCTACAAGTCCTTCAGCTTCATAAAGTGATGGTCAGTTTTGTCTCTGTGGGCTATCATTTTATCTTTTTAGTGTTGCTTCTGTATTTCTCATCAATTAATATTTTTAGTTTCTGAACATACCCTGACTGCTCTGACTAGATCTGTTACGTGCTGTACAGTAAAAGTATAAATAATCAAGAAAGCTTTATATTTTTATTCAAATGGCATAGTGAGATTCTTGTATTGTCAAGGATGATGTACTTTAACTACATAGAAGTTCATCTATTAGACTAACGTTTCTATGTTTAAAACGTGTGTGAATGTGATACTGAACAACTTGAGAAGAAAATTCACTAAAAAATTACACAGGGAGAAAAAAATGTCTGTGATAAAAGTGGGAAGCTTTTAAGCAGTTGTTTTACTAATTTCTGTTATTTATGGAAAATAGTCTCCCTAGTCTATACTGATACTAATATTTAAGAGACTGTGCCAAACTGCTCTGTAGAAATACCTCTTTCAGATTAAATTATATATGAAAAGAATTCATGTGGTTTGGGGGGAGATGTGATTTATTTTTACTCTGAGAGGTACTTCTAATGCTCTTTTACTCAAAGTTTGATCTGTATAGCTGTGGTGGTCCAGACTCGCTGGATGTCTTCTGTGGCTTTACACAAAAGGTTAATTTTGTGTAAAAATCCTTTACTGATGATGTTGATGATGATGATGGAATGCACAAGCATTCAGTTAACTTGAGCTAAGATCTGAAGTTTAGAAAAAACTCGACAACAGGTATTGTTCTGAATTGCAAAGCCTTTTTCCTACACAAATTAGGCGACTGCAACTCTGATCTCTACAGTAGTATATTTATAGTAATTTTATTGTGCACATTTCTTTTTTAAGAGAAAATGAAAGAAGTAAATCAACACTGAAAATCTTTTATATTGTTATCTTTGAAGTCTGACTGGGTTTTTCATCGGTCAATATTGATGCCATTAAGAATTCAAAGTGTCCTATATCATCTGTAAATGAGATGTTAAGATGTAAACTACAGCTAAAGTTGCAGATATATTTTGACTCTCTTAAATATATATTTTTAAATTATGCCAGATGGAATATTAGTTAGTCAATGAAAGGAAACATAAGTGAGTATTTTTTTTAATGAGGAAGATCAACTGTGTTGTACTTCAGTATAGGAAGCTGGTGGCTGAGATCTTCCAGATCTCACACTGACAACAAACCCTGGTATCAGTCAATGGCATTATGCATGTTTCCATGCCACAAGCCAAAGGAACTGAATTGGCATAAGCTATCATGCCCAGACTTCTAGCCCTAGAAAAGGATCTGAGGGTGGCCAATAAATAAATGAATGTAAAAGAAAAAGAAATACTGGACAGAAGGGTTTTCAGAAGTTGTGCTTTTGTCCTGGAGTTCCTCTCAGAAGGAAATACTATTGGTTTCCAGTAGTCCGCAGTAAGGATGAAATGCAAAGATCACAAATAATTTTTAAAGATTTACTTTTTATCTATATGTAATAATAACAATATTTTTTCAGTTCCATAAGTGTAGCTAATCAAGATTTGAGGAATAAAATATAGAATCATAGAATCATATAAAATGCTGAGTTGAAAGGAGCCCATTAGGATCATCAAGTCCACTCCTGGCTCTGCACAGGTTACCCAGGAATCACATCACACCATTTTTGCCCATATACTTATATTTATATAGTAACACAAAGCAGAAATATCATCCTTAATTCTGTAATTTGTGGTTTATAAGCTACTCTTTTTTGTCTCCTGCATCAGATATTGGAGAATGAATAGCTAGAACTAAAATGTAGTTTTAAACACTTGTTTTGTAGGAAGACTAAAATCTGGATTATTGGTAAGAGCAAGAAAACACTCAGATCTGTGATGGAAACTTTGTCTGGGTTTGTGGCGATTCCAATTGTATAGGGATGGATGGGCCAAGGTAGATTCTATAAAGAAGTTGATGTAGTATTGTCTCAGGCACATGCAGAGGTAGATCAGAATCAATATCAGAAAAAAGAAAATTTAAATCTAAGTAATGGAGAGGAACACTTGTTTCCAAGTAGAGGTGGCTTTCAAAAATGCCAATTGGTCTCCTCATACTCTCAAACTATAAAGATGAAGATTTTTCTGATTCTTGAGTAATTTTTATTTGTATTTGGTTTGACTTTCTACTATCTTTCAGAAGTATGTTTAGGTAAAATAGAGACCTTAATTTTTAAAAACGGATTTTTAGCATCAGTTAAAAACAGTGCTATTCTCCTGTTTGTTTTAATATGAAATGAGCTTTCATTAGTAAGTTAGTATAATTTCACTCTTCTGCAAAATGCATGAACCATATTTCTCAGTATTAAGTGTTCTGCATATATGTGAAATGGGACTTACACATGGTTGCTAATACTATTTTTCCAGGTACCTGAAAATGATGAAGTCTTTGTTGTTTGTCTGAAGAGCGTGGAGGGAGGGGCTGAAATCAACAACACAAAAAATTCTGTTTGGATTAATATTAGGAAAAATGACAGTCCTGTGCGTTTTGTTCAGAATGCTTATATGGTGCCTGAGGAAGATGAAGTGATAACAATCCAAGTGGTTCGTGGTAAGGATGTCACTGGAAAATTAATTGGACCTGACGAAGATGAAGTCTCTGTCAGTTACGCCATCATAACTGGGGATTCAACTGCACATGCACAGCTTAATGTAGACTTCCTAGATCTACAGCCAAATACAACTCTTGTTTTCCCACCTCTAGTTCACGAAACATATTTGAAATTTAAGATCCTTGATGATGCCATACCAGAAATTGCTGAGACCTTTCAGATTATGCTTCTTAAAGACACTTTGCAGGGCGATGCTGTTTTGATTTATCCATCTGTGGTTCATGTCACTATCCAGCCGAATGATAAACCCTATGGAGTGCTGTCAATTCACAGTGTTCTTTTCACTCACACTGTTATCATTGATGAGGACCAAATTTCAAGGTACTAAAGATCTTAAAATCTAGTATCTAGTCACTTTAAGAGATTTCTTTGTATTTGTTAAGGCTCCTTGGGATATCATTAAAGTAATTATAAAATCACTAATAAATATAATGTAGTAATCACTTAGTGTGTTGTTATTATCAGCTATATTTACAAAGATTTCAAGGAAGTGGGAATGTCTAATTATGCAGGAAGTATTTTAATATCGATAAATGGTATGTAAATATGCCATAAGTATTCAATCACATTATGAGAATAGTGAACACTCCTAATCTGAAGGTAGGACCAGTGAAGTTGCAATACTGCTACACACAGTGTCAGTGGGAAGTACTTTTCTGTCTTCCACACTTGCTATATATTTGCTTTTACTATCTATAAAGCCAGTCTCTGATTAAAGAAAAAAAAGGTGTTCAGCATCTCCCATTAAATAGTTACCTTGAACTCAAAAACAATTTAAATATTTGTAATTTTACATAGACATTAAAATGAAAGCTCTGTACACATTTTATAGGTGAACTGATACACAATATTGATAATCTCAATAAAAATGTCCACCACTAATACTGGTAGTTCATCCCCAAATAAACAAATAATGCCTCAAACTATCATGCTATGAGAAATTTTGGAAGAGTATTTTATGGTATGTAGGGCCCAACACTTCAGTATTCATCTTTCTTTTTTATACATAATAAAGAAAAATATATCCTGCTTTCTAGATGTTTGCAAGTCATGATTTACAGATTTTTTTTGTAGTCATGCACTTGTTGGATGCAGGCAACGTGACATTTCCAGTATTATCAGTAGCTGAATATATTTTTAGAACAGAGGCAAACTGTTAATTCAAGATCATAATTTCAATGCTCATGCCTCATAACTGTTCATGATGTAGAATAGGCAAATTGTTTTCTTAAATTTGATTTGTATTTTGCAAGACAAATGTAAAACATACCAAGATTCCACTCCAGTTCTGAGTATCTTACTTGCTGTAAGCAAAGTGAGATCTAACATGTGTCTTCCAAGATTTTACAGAGTTCATGAGTAAATGCTTAAGTCTTACATATGTTTTATGATTTCACAAACTGTAAGCCTTGAGTCAAATGTCAGTTGCAAGCATTTATACCATGTAGGTCAGTAGAAATATTTTAGAAAATTGGTAACCATGCATGCTAGTAGTAATTATGGTTTGTGGGATTTTGCTTTTGTTTGAAACCATAGGTTTGAAGGGATCACAATTGTAAGAAATGGTGGAACACATGGAAATGTTTCTGTTTCCTGGGTTATAATCCGAAATAGCAGTGACCCTTCACCCGTGACTACAGACCTACTTCCAGAGGCAGGAGAGATAAGTTTTGATCAAGGAGAGATGCTGGTGACACTTAATCTGAACATTATTGATGATGATATACCAGAAGAGGCAGAGCCTTATCTTCTGAAACTCCTAGCTCATACAATACAGGGAGGTGCAGAAGTTAGTGAGCCATCTGAGGTAAGTTTACTTTAGAATTTTCTTGGAGAAGGTGCTTTTGGAGAAGGTATTTGGAGTAATACTTTCCCAGTTTTAATAACATTGATTGATTGATGGATTATTTGAACAGGATAAAGGGTTTCGTCTTGGATAAAAATCAAGCAAACTGATCCTTAATATAATCTTAATGTATAGAGCCATATCCATATATTTGGCTGAGTATAATGTACAATGCCAGACCCTTTCACTGCGGTAGAATTCCGTTCAGATTATTCAATGGGCAATGATAGCACTGAAAAAATGCTGTCTCGAGTGACTGCTTTCTAACAGAAGAGAGGAAAGTTGTTTTCACTCATTCCTTTGCTGTTTTAATGATTACTTAAATGTTTAAAGAGTAACAACTTCAAGGGGAAGGTTTGGTACTTAAGACTGTAACCTCTGAACAATCAAATAAAGGGTGGCTAGACTTGCTGGCAGTTCTGTGACTCAAATCCCTCCTTTGTCTTTCTCAAAAATGGTTGGAATGAGCTTGGTGAATAAAATTAAATCCCTTACAATCTAAAACATTTTTAACTTATTCACTTTGGCTGCTGAACCAAAAAATCAGTTATTCAGAGCTCATTCTGGCACACGCAATGATGCAGAGTGGGACAATCACCACTGTCAATGCAATGCTTCTTGTATATAAAGAATTCTTTGAGGTTGTCCATCTGATTTCTTTCCTGATGCCAGTTCACTAAGGAAAAAAATGTGTGGTGACAGTTAGGAGGTTTTGTGAAAGCATGAAACTATGGTATAGAGTAATGCAGCATGCTGTTTTCTACTTTGCAGCTTTTGTTTTACATTCAGGACAGTGATGATGTTTATGGTCTAATAAAATTCCATCCTTTGGAGAATCAGAAGATTGAAAGTAATCCAATGGGACGCTTTTTATCCTTGAGTTTTGCAAGGGAAGGAGGAACAGTTGGAGATGTGCAGTTGGTTTATACTGCACTGTATATTCCAGCTGGAGCTCTGGATCCTGAGAGAGCAAAAGGTGGCATTCTAAATATATCTAGAAGAAGTACTCTTATCTTTCCAGAAGGAAAAGCACAAGCTACTATAAATATACCAATACGAAATGATGCATTTCTTCAAAATGGAGCTCATTTTGTCATACAGGTATCTCAGCTGTTTTTGGGGGGGGGGTTTAGCTCATGTAGTATAAAGGATGTAAAATAGTAGAGGGTCCTTCCCTTTTAACTTAATTAAAATGATTTTGCTTGATTAAAAAAAAAAAAAAACAATTAGTTCTGTAGCCAAGAAAACTCTTTTATTTAGATACTGCTTCCACAGATATGCTATAAGGAGCTTTATTCCTAATAATTATTTACTAATTACATAATTTAAAAAAATACACTGTTGTAATACGATTCAGTTACCAATAATGAAATTTAACAAAATTATATCAGTGTTGCAGAAGTTTGTTACCTTTTCAGGTATCTTTCTACCCTTTGCTTTTCAATTTAATCAAATAAAGGCTCCTAAAGTACAGAAGTATGACGGATTTTAGAAATTAAAAAAAAATGAAATATAAATTAAAATAGTCAAACATATGTTTAATTTATGTGCAACTTTGACCAGGTAATTGAAAAGTTCTTCTAGTTTTCCCGTATGTGGTCTTTTGATTTTTTTCATCTTCTGTTATTGTTTTTGTTTGTGGGGGTTTTTTTTTGTTTTTTTATTTGTTTGTTTTGGTGAGGTTTTTTTTCTCTCTATCTGAATTTGTAAGAAGGGAGATTTTGTCATTGCTTGTAAGATTGGCTGGAAAAATGCACTAAAATTATGCTTTTGAATGAAAATGGGTTTTCCACAAAAAATGTTTAAAGAAAAATTTTTTTGTTTTCCAATATGATTTTTTTTTCTTCATTTTTCACTGGAGAAAACCACATTTACATACATTTTGGCAAGCTATTGTTCAGAAATGCTGCTGTGGGAGTTTCTGGGAATTGTAATCAGTAATTTTTATACTTAATTTCTCATCTGCAGTTGAGACTACAGCATAATTTCTTCTTCTTCACATTAACTCTTGCCACTGTCTAGGATCATGAGCCCAGGGAGCAATCCTGATACACAGACAAAAGGGTGACTTGGCACAACCAAACACAAATCTCAAAGACATTTCTTAGTTCTTTTCAGTCTTTTCTATTTAAGTCATGTGTCTTCAAAATTTTCAAACAGAGATAATGTGGAATCATAAATGTAAAATTTTGTCTTTTTTTTCTTTAATTTCTAGTCTACCAAAAATGTTTTAATTACTTGAAAAGATTTCTTCCCTTTACCTACTTCCCCCTACATTTTATTAAAAGGAAAAAAAAAAAAGAAAAGAAGGAGAGAGAAAGAAAAAAAAATTGACAGAATCATATTATCATTTTAGTTGCACACACTCTTTCTATGTTCACAGCTAGGCAGAGAATATCTTTCTGAGATATTAGAGTAGGTTAGTCTGTTTTACCCTCTTCATGTGTTCTGAAAGAATTGAAATGCCTAATTTCAAGCTCCTTTCAGGTGATAGATTACAAATAACATTGCAGTGTGGACTATGGACAAGATGTGTGACAAGTATTTCAATATGAAGACATTTGACCTGGTTTCTCAGACTGCAGATTCCAGGGAGACGGGGTGTATCTTCTGTACTTTCTCCACGAACTATAAAAATCTTTTAATTTGAGTACACGAAATCAGATGCAACTGCTAACACAAATAATTCCTTTTAAAAAGGAATAAAAAGGAATAAAAATACCTCTATTTATCCCTATGACAATCCTTCTACAATGTGAATAAATTATAGTCTCAAAAAACATGTTTAGAATGAGATTACAAAGTTTGTACTAGGCCCAGAAAAGGATTAATTTAGAAATCAGGGAAGGAGGGGTGGAGGAAGAAATGAAGTATAAACACAAGAGAACAGACAGAGGAACTGGAAATGTGAGATTAACCTTCTTTAGTGACATTTTCAATTAAATAACCTATTGTTTGATGTGCAGACTACATTTGGTATGGACAAGAAGATTAGTAAACTGGTGGCATTATTTGGTTCACAGTGTATTCTTTTTTCCCTCAAGGACTGATTTACTTTTAAAGGAAACACTGAATTAAAAAAAAAAAAAACCAAAACCAATATTTCATTAATTATTACTTTAATCTCAAAGTTCTTATCCAGATAGTAACAAAGGGAATTCTTTCAGCTCTGTAGTATTTCAGAACTTTGACTGAGCTAACAACCCAACAGTGGTCCACCTTAATGGTGTTAATTGGAGAATTAGCACCTATTCTAAAAGAAATCTTAGAAAACAAAGAAACAAATAGAAACACTCTCTATTCCTCAGAATCCCAATAAGTAGCTTGTATGGTTGAGATTCACTTTCTAATTACGGTATTTATAAAACAAATCCCATCATCAAATAAAATGTGCATGAATATTTTTTGAGTGTTACTTGAATAACAGCAAAACAAAATATTATACAGTCCAAGTATTTTATATAAATTGGTTTTAAGAATCAAAGGGCTTTAAAACTCATCAGTTGGGAGGATGATTCATAATAACTATATTTAAATAAGGTCATTTTGACCTTCTCAACTAAAACTGATATGGCAGCATCTAATAACTCCAAGCAAAAACATCCTAATGGGAGTTAAAAGGTGGTTCTTATTGGTGGTTCATACACCAGTGAAAAGTATATATAAATTAGTCATAGAAATATCTGGTAATATGATCCATGTAGACAGAATCTGATAGTGTTATAAATTATATTTGAAAGGAATATTAAAACAAGTAACACAAGGAAAGTCATGTCAGTGGTTCTGATGGCCTAAGTGAATGGTATTTTCCATTCAAAGATAGAATAAACAGTTTTCTCTTTCTTCTTAGTATAAATAAACCATCCAAAATATGGTAATGTAAGAGGAGAGTATAGTTTTGAAATCTTGTACTGATTTCAATTTTGAATATAATTCTAACATATTAGTTATTGTAAATAGAGAAGTCTTTTCATTTTTTTGAGAGAGGAAAGAAGATTGAGTCACTCTTTGGCTTAATGAGAGTGTATAAATTATGTTTCCAGTGACTTCAACAGATTTTTATCAATGCATGGCAAAAAACCTGAAGTTTGAACAACAATGTGGCAGATCAATTCATAGATCTAGTAAGGAATTGCCCAGTTTAGAGAGCTAATTATCCCTCTACATACATTTAGTTGCACTCATGATTTGTCTGAGAGGTATACCATTCTGTTGTGGAAGCTCAATATCATTCACTTAATTTCTTGCACAACTATTTACACATTGTTGTAGTAGAAATGTTGCTAGTAGGAGAAATTTATCCTGGAGGTGTTTTGCTCCTTGCATATGACACCTATTCCAAGATGTCAGAATAGTTTTTGCTTGGTACTCAGTCTTCTTATTTCTCAAGTTTTTCTTACTTTTTCTCACAGTTGGAAAAAGTTGAGCTGCTGAATAGAATTCCTCTTGTCCCACCTGTGAGTCCTAGATTAGGTGAGATTCGAAATATTTCTTTGAGGATTACTCCAGATATTGCAAATGGAGAAATAGGCTTTACTAGCAATCTTCCAATTATTCTTTCTGAACCAGAAGAATCGCCTGCTACAGTGGTAAGTAAACATTTTTATATTGTCCCTTAGAATGGAAAACTTATTTGGAGAAAGCAAAGTTTGCTATAGCCACTGTAGCATTTGAAAATTAATGTGAGAAAAATCCATCCTCCAAGTTTGATCTTAATTCAAATATTCTCCTCCTTTAAAAAACCAAAAAAGGCAAAAAATTGTTAGCAAGATTGTCACCTGAAAAGTGTGGTGAACTTTGCTTTCTCTGTAAGAATCTAGAATTGGTTAAGTCTTCATGCTCACATGAAGCAAAAGATGTTGCAGTTTAATGTCTTCCATCAGCTGCAAAGACACTCTGTAGAGTAGTACTGATTTTGCTACAAAATTTGGTGAAAGTGTCTGTGTTTTTTATAATTGACTTATATGTAAATATGTAGTTTGTCTTGCTTGGTCTGTTTTCTAAAAAACAATGTTTTTTTGTATTTCTCAGTACCCAAAAGCATTTTCAAAAGCATTGTCATCCATCTGAAGGTTGTAACCCCAGCCAGAGAAACCCTCTATAAAATATTTTTTCTTACATTTTCCCTTTTTTCCCCCTAGTTGTCATAACTGAGATCTTCCTCCTAATCCTGAAGCAGAGAACTGATTTTCATTCTCAGAATAAAACTGCTGATTTAAAACCCAGGTTTTCTTTATGAGATGGGCATTGATTAAATCCATCATAAAAGGGTTTTTGTGTTTATGAGTGCTAAGTGATTTGTCATGTTAATTGTCTGCCGCCTCCACTAAGAATATATAAATATATATGTCCAAGTGTATAATGGATAGATGATTAAATATATAGGATTCTGTATATATCTTCATAGATGTACCATCTTTGATTTCAGATCTTAGGTATAAGAGAAAAGCCAAAGGTGAATATTTTGAGGCTCATATTCTAACAGTAATTTGCAAAGGATTAATTGTTTTTGCATCTATTTTTACAAGTCACAGCAGACTCATGTGCTTTACAGGTTTCCATTGCATTGCATAGGGATGGGACTGATGGTCAAGCAACTGTTTTCTGGAGTTTGAGACCCTCTGGTCCTAATCACAAGGCGGTAACACAGGATGATATAAGTCCTTTTAATGGCTCTGTTGTTTTCTTATCTGGACAAAGTGATACTACAATCAACATTACTATTAAAGCTGATGATATACCTGAAATGAATGAAACCGTCTTACTAACTTTGGACAGGTATTGTACCCTAATCTTTATTCATATGTACCACTTGCTATACTCAATCTATATATAAAAAATTGGCACAGTATTAATTATGAGTTGTTGCCTCCATTGTGTTGATAAATGCCTGGAGGAATATTGGGCTCTTGATATAGTCTGTGTATGAAATCTTCTTTGACTCGTGATCAATGTAAGAAAGTGTATTGTGCTTATTATCTAATGACTTAGTCTTGCTGGTATTTTGATTAAAAATAATGTATGCTACTTAAAAAGTTGATTTAGCTTTAATCTTTATTTATAGCTCTTGTTTATAACACTTAATTTCAGAAAAATAATGTTTAGTGAGATAATGGGGAAACCTATAATGAATAGTAAGAAAAGCAATACATGACTGTGTTTTTCTCAGAAGAGCTTTATAGTAGGATGTTGTTGCAGAATTAGATACTTCCATCACAACTGCTGGCTTCCAAAATAGGCCAGTGTGACTACTACCACATGCCTCAGCTACAAAGGGAGGTGTTTCTGAAGCACAGTATTGTGGTCTCCCTTCTGTGTGACATCAGGATTGCAGGATAATTAAGGCTGTAAGAGGCCTCAGAAGATATTTATCTGCATGTGAACACTACTCAGAATACTTGAATTATTTCATTCCAGGAGCCTTTTGTTTTATTAGCAGGAGAATCTTGGCTATTTCTTCAGTCCTGCTTCCAAAAATTCAGATGTATCTATAGTTTAGAAATACTATCACTTCTGCTAATACCTCTTAATAATCTAAGGTATATTTTTCCCATTTATTTTTCTGGAAACATGCTAAGAGAGGTCCGTCTGCTGCAATGTCTGTGTTGAACATCTACTATGTATACAGTCCTTATCTTATGTAGAAGTATCCTTGTTGTACATAGGAAAGGCAAACGAGCTCATGGGAACTTCTAACACTATATATTCATGTAGAGTACATACTAGCAAACCAGAAAGCTCCTTACGCTGCTGATGATCCTGTTTTTTTTGATCATTGTTCTAGCACACAGGAAAGATGCTTTTTCAGTTCAGGGTTGGTCTGCTTCTGTAGAAGCTGGCTGGTGGATGCATCTAGTGCACAATTAATTACTTCATTCTAATCTTGGATACTCGCTGTATTGAAAAGATGGTTCTGTTGAAGACAAAAACAAATGGACACTATTGCAAGCAGTTCTCTGTTTTTTTTTTCCTGTGGATGAAATTGGTTTGCCTGAAAGTTCATTAGTCTGTTGCACAAACAAAGAAACTAAGATTAGAAATAATGATGAAAGTTGTGAAGGAGTTGTGTAAAGTGGCAAAAATGCTGAAGTGGAAGGATAGGAGACAAATAAGTATATAGAGGAAGTGGGCAGCATAAAAGATTAACTTTTTAGTATTGGATAGCTCTGCAGTATGTGTAACTACAGCTTTTTACCACTTACTCTGACTAGTAATCTCATGCCTTGAAAATTATGTCTAAAAAGGGATTGAGTTGGCAGCTGATCAAATGCAACCACTGTTCTGCTTTTGCTATGTGTAGTGGGAGTAGCAGATTCTATTGATCATGAAGTGGCTGGTAAAAATTTTGCCAGCCGTAAGCAGCTTTCCCACACTCGGCAAGGTCAGAGAGTGAAGTAAGGAATAGGTAGTCTGGTCAGGAAAAAGTGACTACATAGGAGATAAAATCTGAACTTTTCTCTACACCTGGGCAGTGTCCCTGAAGGCTACAAGTGAAATTTGGCAACATTTAACTTGAGTAGGAGACAAGAATGCAATACCTGCAAAGATCATCCTTTCAATACTGGAGATGGCTTTTCAAAGCGGGGATGAATGATACTGGCAGGGTCATGCATGTTAGCTTTTGGTATTGCCTCCTACATAGTTTGTGTTTTCTAGTTGAACAGAAGATTTCAGTTTCCAAGACAGGCAGCCAGCGCCTCACAGCAGTAGTGAATTACCATGAAAAGAGAGATGCACTCTGCTGTGGATGTGCTTGCATTGCTTGTTAAACTGTAGCATAAATCAGTAGAAAAATAGAGCATGTACAGACTTTATTGAAACTATAGATGTAGAAATACGTCCATAACCATTCTATTTATTGCAATTAGTAATAGCATGGGCAAAATAATATGATAATTAGTTGTAACAAGTATGTATTATTTACAACTCAGTGATGTTGTTATGGTAGTAAAAGTTTTCAATGAGTTTTGATTGTACCCATAATAACAAAAGAAACCTTCCAAGCCATTAAAAATAGTATTTCCTTCCTTGCTCTGTGGCCACCATCTGTAGGCCCTGGATATTAAAAATAGTTATGAATGCTCTCCACAAAATGGAGGCCAATGTATATCATGAAGAATATGCTTACCCAGAAGGCAGATGAGCTGTAAAGAAGTAAGATAATCCTGTGCCTGCTGAAGCTTCTTCCTATTTTCTTTCTTTAGGACCAGCTTCACTTTGGATGCCTGACCATGTCTTAATAGGCCTGAATTGAAATTAAACATAAATAAAGCCAGAGTTTTGTATCACTACTGAGCTAAATCTGATGGATTTTTTTTAACTTTTGCACAAGAAGTTTGACTATTGGCAGTTCTCATGCCCCTAGTGCAGATACACAGCTATAAATTTGGCAATTGGCACTGCTGAAGGGCTCTCATGGGACATGGATTGTGTTTGTTCTCTTAAATGAGTGGAGCTGGGAGTGAAAACCTCTGAACTAGGAGAAACAATACACAAAATATTTTATTTTTATTTTGGTAAAAGTAAAATCCAGGAACAGCTGGGTTTTTAAATAGTTTGTGCTCAGAATCTTTTGGTCACGACTCCCAAAAATTAAGATACCAGAACAGATCCATGTATGTGTATGTATGTATCTAATGTGACGTATGTTCAATGAAGCAAAACTGATGTAATGTGGAAAATTTTATAGTTTTAGTGATTTCTGTGATGTGATACTGGCTGAGGTACTTAACACTTCCTTTGCCTCAGTCTTCAGCCTCAGTAAGACCAATTATTCTCAGGGCAACTGGTCCCCTGAGCTGGTAGAAAAGGTTGAAGAGAAGAATAGACCTCCTGAAATCCAGAAGAAAGTAGTTAGTGATTAGCAGAGCGGTTTAGGTGAGCAGAAGTCTATGGGACTGGAGAGGATTCATCCTAGGATAATGAGGGAGATGTTTTAAGAGCTCTCTAAGCTGCTCTCGCTCATATACCATCAGTCATGGCTAACTGAGGAGGTCACAAACAATTGGAGGTTGACCTATGTGATGCTTGTTCACAAAGAGGGCTGGAAGGAGGATCTGGGGAACTACAGCCCGCCTGACCTTGGTGCCTGGCAAGGTTATGGAACTGATCATCTTGAGTGGGGTCATACGAGATGTACAGGATGGCTGGGGCATCAGACCCAGCCAGCATGGGCTTAGGAGGGGCAGGTCCTGCCTGATCAATCTGATCTCCTTTTATGATCAGCTGACATGCCCGAGGGTTTGGGGCAAGGCTGCAGATGCTGCCTGTCTGGACTCCAGCAAAGTTACTGTGTCCCACAGCATTTGCCTTGAAGAGCTGGCAGCCCATGACTAGGACAGGTGCTCGCTTCTGTGGGTTAAGAACTGGTTGGGTGGCTGAGCCCAGAGAGTGGTGGTGAATGGTGCTGCATCCAGTTGGCAGCCAGAGACTGGCGGGTCCCCAAGGGATCAGTGTTAGGCCCAGAACTGTTTAATGCCTTTATTGATGATTTGGATGAGGGGATTTACCATTAATAAATTTGTGAATGACACCAAGTTATGTGGGATTGTTGATCTGCTGGAAGGTAGGAGAGCTCTGCAGAGGGACCTGGACAGGCTGGGTTGATGGAGTGGCAACAACGGCTTGAGATTCAACAAGATCAAATCTCAGATTCTCCACGTGGATCTCAACAGCATCACACAGAGCTACAGGCTGTGGAAGAGTGGCTGAAAAGTAGCCCAGTGGAAAAGGACACTTTTTGAGATATTGGATAGAAGTGAAAGCTTTTTAGAGAAGTATGTTTTTAAGAGTAACAACAGTCGAATTCATGGTTGCTGAATTGCAGGGCCCAAATCTGAACCCAGCACTTGAGTCAAACCTATGCTTTGCATTTACATTTTTAAAAACAATTCTTTTCCAATTTTAATCAAAGCATTTTTGTGTTTAAGAGACTATTTATTGATAAAAAGTTTGCAAATCATAGAAGGCCCATTTAAAGCACTGCATACTGTCTATGTGCCTTAATTCAGGGCATAAAAAAAGTTTTTTAATAGAATATTTTTTTAACTTGGGGATTTCATGTGCTTAGTGCCTAATAAAACTATATTTATTTTCCTTAAGTAATTTTTCCATGAAGAAATATATGCGATGATGTAAGAACTAAGTCTTTCATTGTAAAATGTTGGCTTTTACTTCAAGGCTTTGGACAGATCTTGTTTTGATAGGGAAAAAGTTATTTGAAACTGGTAGTAGAATGTTTATATGAGTTACTAGACACCTACTGGAGCGTTCATTAGTTTTCAAAGTAGTAACACCATATATCTTCTGCTATGAATAACATAAGTTAAAATGGCCTCTAAAATCAAATAAATTGTGGATTAAATCTGGAGAGAAGGTGTTCTTTCTGGTAAGAAACACTGTGGAATTCATAATGTTGCCAATCCTCCTTGAATTCTATTCTTTAAGCTAGGTCACTAATTAAGTCAGTAGATAATTCTGAAAAAAATTAAGTAGTGAACACAAATCGAGGATGCAAATTGAGTAACATTCAACAGGCAGTTTGAATGCGCCTTTTCTTAGATATCTGAAAGAAGAGAAAGATTTTAGAGAAGTGTGTTTTTCAGAGTAACACTAATACAACCTCACAGTTGCAATTCGGTTTCTTTTGGGCTTTTCAAAGCATTCACTTTCTTCAGAATTATAGTTCTTTATTCAAAGTTACCAAATTCAAACACATCTCTCTATCACTATTTTATTTTCAGTAGTATTTATTTAATAATTTTCTTGTTATTTTAAATGTAGTCAAAAATCTTCTTTCTGTTATTTTATGGTACTGTGCATTTTAAAACAGTGACATAACATTTTGAAGCTTCTCTTAGTTGTCCTAATTTATCTGTAGTTCTTGCTAAGTAATAATTAAGGTATTTTTAAAGAAAATGTGATTTTCTTCTGTGATGACCAGCCTTTTCAAATGAGATTTTTCATGTGGAAGTGGGGGCAGCCTTCAGTCCAGGGCATTAGATAAGGTCATGGTGGTAGGGCAGATTAAGTCAGGGACAAGTTTGAATGATCGTCCTCAGCATCAGGCACTGGTCAGTGATTGCCAGGAAGGTCCACAGCAAGAAGAAAAATCCAAGGCTGAGCCAGGAAGTCTCTTGATGAATCCTGGTCCAGGGTTGATATGAAAATTTGTATATGAGTACCCCAGAATGTAGACACGAGGGATCCTGTTGTGTTCATTGCTCATGTAATGTTGGAAGCCTGTGTCTCGTGGCTTCTATTCTTTTTTGCATAGTCTGTTTTAGCATGAAATCACAGAAGAAGCAAAACTGGAAGGAACCCATCAGGATCATCAAATCCAGCTCCTTGGCCTGCATAGGATGTCCCAAGAATCACACTGTGGGCCTGAGGATGTTGTCCAAAAATTTCTTGAACTCTGTCAGGCTTGGGGTTGTGACTGCTGCTCTGTGGAGCCTGTTCTAGTGCCAACCTCCATCTGCTGTTTTTGAATATTAACCAAAATTTAATACATTAGAGCACTGATGGCAATCTAGCCAGTCATGAAGGGAAAACACGGTCAGATCCATCAATCAGTCAGCCAGTCAAGTGACCCTAGTTTTGAAAACTTGGCTGGAGAAAAATTCAAGATAATGGTGTTTTTAGCAGTTGTTTCAGGACAGTCAGAATCTGATTAGTTGCTTTCTAACTTCCAAGTTCTTGAAATTCTGGCCTGATTTACACTGTGACTGTTAAAAGGTCGAAAGTATTGTCAGTCTTCTAAGTATTTTCAAAGTATACCTGGAGATACTCAAAGTACCTCCTCATGGTAGCTTGAGACTGTTTAATTTCAGCTATGCCTTGGATTCTGTTAGAGCTGCCATTGTGAACTACAAAATGACACTGGATTCTAGCACTAGTCCTCTGTTTAATTTCAGCTGTGCCTTGGATTCTGTTAGAGCTGCCATCGTGCACTACAAAATGATACTGGATTCTAGCACTAGTCCTCAGTTAACAGGCCCTTTTTCGTCTGAGCTGTGTTTGATTCAGGCAGTCTGACTTCATGACGATGAAATGTAGTTTAGCATTGCCCTTTGACTCTTTGATAATTGTGTCTTAACCACTTAAGCTTGTACATAACCAAAATTGTGTCTTAACCACTTAAGCTTGCACCAAAGACCCACTTAACATAATGGTTTGTTTGTATTCTCTGCTGTGAAATATATTACCAACAGCTTAGTGACATAATTAAATTTTAGCATGAAGAGCAATATAATGAAAATTTAGCATAAATTTTAGCTCTGGAATTTTCACCTTGACTCTTTTAATAGTATTAATGCCTGATGATTTTGAAAAACTTGCATACATTTCTGAAGGAAAAGAGAATGTCTTCATATATAGTATTTTAAAAACTAGCCTCATTTGAAATAACTAGGAAATTTCTATTAATCAGATCTCCTATTTGAAAGAATAGAGCTGCAAATGTATTTGTTTTACTACTTCAAACTTTTGTTTGAACTCATGTTAACTGAATTCTGAAGCTAAATTTTTTTTAATTCAAAACTTCATTTCATAAATGCTTTTTTTATCTGTTGATACAATTTTAAAAGAAGGTCCAGATTTAATATTAACTGTATATTTATTTTAGGTTAAGAAAATAATCTATGCATACTTTCATAAAATGATGTGCTTTTTATTGCTGAATAATTTCCTTTCATCTGAATTGATGTGATAGTTTTGTCATATGTGCTTATTTTCCTATTTGTATTTTTTCCTTGTTTATTTGGAGGAGTGGTGGTTTTCTTCTTTCCTTTTTTTGTTGGTCTTTTACTCTGATAATCTGATTAATCTAAAAAAAATGTCAAAAATAAAGTTTGATGTGATTTTTTGCTAGAATAGTCTTTGATATGTACGTGTTTTAACTCCCAGTGTACTTATCTATTTTTATCATTACTGTGTCAGATCGATGAAATAACACAAATGGAGGCCTGTTGATTGTATATTTTTTGCGTGACATTATAAATGTGGGCTGCTGATGCAGACACAAAGGCTGGCAGTGAAAGAACTCCTGAAGGAGTGCTGGGTAGGGCATACCATGAATTGGCCTTGACATCCTGAATTGATCATGGGGTCATTTGTCACCAGTGAGGATTGCCCACTTGCTAGCATTTGTCAACAGGAAAATGCCAAGGAAGGAGGTTCCCATAAAATGAACATGTGTTTGGAAAGGGAAAAGAAAACTTTGTGGTGCTCTTGTTTTTATTATTGTCTAAGACTGGTACTATTGAAATTCCAGGAATTAGCACTTTCATTCATTCCCCCATCCCTTTTCTTTCCCTCTATTCTTCTTTCCTTTTTTCTTTCTCTGTTAACAGGGTAGAGACAGAAAGGTTTGTTGTGTACTTTGGGTAAGTGCAGTGTACTGTGGTTTCTCTTTAATGAATCAATACTTTGTTTTACGAGAGATTCATTTGAACAGAATCTGTCAATAACTTCTTTTTGTCTCAAGAATCATGTCTTCTGCATCTCTTCAGACAATGCTTTGTTGTCTTTCGGTTTTTAATTTGGTGGCATGGGTTTCTGGCATGAAGCTTTGTTTAGGATTTGTGAATGATGAAAGTTATTAATGCATGACTCAGTGTTTGATACCTGTGCTTGTTTGCAATACGGATCCGTTGTCTTAAACTGCCAGAAATACAATTTGTCCCACCTAAGTGCCTGAGTGGACTAGAACTGTAAAGAAGTTTTCTGTCGAGCAGTTATCTTTTTTTTTTAATGACATAGGTTTAATTTATGTTAACACAAGTTTTTGGGTCTGCTGGCATTTTTTAAAAATATACAGTAAATATGACATATTACCATTAAAAATAGATATTTCCTGTTTGTTCATTGAAATTTTCTTCCAGAAAACACGGAAGATGAATCTGAATTCATAAACAAACACTTAATAAACTATATCAAAATCTCCAGTCTGAAGGTGCATTCTTTATGCATCTTTCAGCAATAATATTTCTTGCATTTTTAATGGAATGTACTTAAAACAATGTAATTGAAAGTTTATATCTGACAAAATGAAAGCAAGAAATGGAAGCTCTCTTGTTTAAGTGATTTTGGATCACTGCTTATGTTTGATCCAAATAAAAAATAATACTAAAAGTGATTTTAAATTGTTAGTATATGATTCTATTACTTTTTCTTAGTATTGTGTATGTGTGACTGAAAAGCCCTAGAACTATAAGCTGTAAAAATAATCAGAAAGCAAAGGTATCTCAGGAACAAAGGCTGGGTTTTCTGCAAATGAATGGAATACTCTGATGTGTCTTTCCTAATTTATTATATTCTTTTTAGGTAATTGTTTTCATAATTTATTCATAAAATTAATCAGGATTCTAATGTCCTTCACATAGATATGTATTTATTTACTAAAAGAACCATCACTCAAAAAAAGCATGACTTCTTTCCTTGCCCAGGGTCAGTGTGGAAAACCAAATACTGAAATATGGGTTTACTACTTGTGAGATCACTATTTTGGAAAATGATGATCCTGGAGGAGTGTTTGAATTTTCTCCGTCTTCCAGAGGTCCCTACAGTATCAAGGTAGCTATCTGAATACCTTTTCTTAATTGTTATGGAAAAGTAAATCTTAGCAGAATGCAAGTAAAATGCTAGATTTTCTTTTTTTCTACAGGAGGGGGATTCTGTGGAACTGCAGATTGTCCGCAGCAGAGGGAGCCTTGTCAGGCAGTTTCTGCGATACACTGTAGAACCAAGGGACAATAATGAGTTTTATGGAAGCACAGGAATTCTGGAATTTAAACCTGGTGAAAGAGAGATCATAATTACTCTTTTGACAAGGATGGATGGTATTCCAGAGGTAGAAATGAAAATTTTCCTTTCTCCAAATTGTCTTCACAGCATAACAGTTTGTCACTTATTAAAATATAAGAAAATATATGGTAGCAGAATGAGTATGCAATGCTTTTCTATGGAATGTATTCCCAGTCTCCAAACCAGGGATGCCTGGATTATTAGAAGGTATCTTTGGCTTTAATAGGCCTCAGTGGATTTTTTTTTTTTTGGTTTTTTTTTTTTTTTTTTTTTTTTTTTTGGTTTTTTTTTGTTTTTTTTGTAAATTGAAACTTCTCATCCGTCTGAGCTTTTGGCACCCATGGCATTCTCTGCTATAGAATACCACTATTTAATTGAGGGCTGTACAATCAATTGTTTTCTTTTTGTTCCGTTTTTGGTAAATACCTTCTAACTGAGCTCAGTGCTCCCCAGTCTACACTAATATTGGCTGTATAGATGCAAAGATGCAATGCTTGTTTTAGTGTTCCATGGTGCATCTCCTGTGAGTGTTTGTTCAAGAAATATATGAAGTATAAATTCATACTTTATTAATAATGCAAGCTGACAAGTTCTTTTTAAATTAGCTTAATGTCAGTGTTTTTAAAATCTTTACTTCCATGGTTACAGATGACAAAGATGTACAAAACCATTGTGCATTTAGAAAATGTGTGTAATTTTATTTTGTTGAAATTGTCCTCTCTTTCTGCTGCATAAATCTTTTTATTCTGAGTGATTTTCCCTCTTCCAGCTGGATGAGGTATATACTGTTGTGCTCAGCGGCTACAGTGAAATGTCAGGCAAACTGGGAAATGCCACAAGGGTAAATATAACCATTTTGAAGAATGATGATCCACATGGTGTCATTCAGTTTCTACCTGATGAACTGTCAGTAACAATAAAGGAAAGTAAAGGAGAAATCATCTATGCTGGTAATTCTTTTTATTAGAGTAACTGCTTTCTCTGCTGTCTGGTCCTGCAAGGCTACTTTTCCCTACTTCACCTTTGTAGGACAATGCCTGACTCAGGAGTTCCCAAGGGAGTACAGTATGATGAGCAGTGGAGATTAGTGTGGAGGAGAATTGGCCTTGAAAGGCAAGGGATCAATCCAGTTAAAATATAGCTTGAGAATATACCAGACAGGAGGGACAGAGAATTTATTTTTTTGCAAGGAACAGCCTGGTGGTAGTTGTTCTGCTTGGCAAGCATGAGGTGCTATGTGAGAGAAGAATGAGCTAAATTTTCATATGTGTTACTTCAATTTATCTATCTCTATTGTATCTATAGAGTTGATACAAGTCTTTACTGCTGTAATGGTCTAATATTATGTGGCTTTTTTTGTAGGGCACTTGCATATTAATTTTGCAAAAAGTGGATTTGCTTACTGTTTCCTTTCCTTTTCCTTTGTTTCAGCTTTACTGACCTTTTTCATTTTGAGTTGTTTTCCTGGAGATGCACACTCACTGTACGTGTTTACATTTTGTAGCCTCTTACAGACTTGTAAGAAACCAAGGAAACTATGGCAGTGTTAGTGTGTCCTGGATTGTTGACCCAGCATGTACCAATGACGTCTATCCAGAGCAAGGGACTATATTCTTTGATAATCTGGAGTTTTCCAAAAATATCACGATTTACTCTCTACCAGATGAGGTAATAATATTTACAGTGTTTTTGTGTAAATATGTGGAGCAAAGAGGAAGTGCTGAAACATTGAAATGTAAGAGGAATCTGTTTTTTAAGAAACTGTTAATTTTTTTGAGAAAAATCAAAATACTTGGATAGAAGCTCATGAGTTTACTTAAATAAATCATAAGAGAATGTGAGACATTGTGCAGATCCATAAACAAAAAAGTTAGAATCTGTCAGTTGTCATCTGGTTAAATTATAATAATAAGTAAACTGCTTGTTTTGACAGCAAGAATCCTAATCTTATATTTTTAATGTTGATATATTTGTAGTAGGATAAGAAAGAATGAGAATAATTAGTAATAAAGGAATAAATGAATAAATATAGCTGTAAAAATAAGTTGCATCAGCATCAGAAAACTGCAGGATAGCTTTTGGATCATCTGTATAATAATAAAGATGAGGGCATTTATTTACAAATTTTTTGACTGATGATTATTTTTGTGTGAGTGTATGAACTGTCATTTGTTTTTCCTCCTAAACACTTGTGAATCAACAACATGCAGGAACCCTGTTTTGTTAACCTCCTCAGCTGTTCATTTTAATTTCTTTGTTGATTCATATGCAACAGATTAATTTCTTAATATTTTGTCATTCAGGTACCTGAAGAGATGGAGGTATTCATAATCAAATTATTCAATGCCACTGGTGGAGCAAGACTGGGCAATATAACCAGTGCATTTTTACAAATTACAAGGAATGATGATCCCATTTATTTTGCAGGTTAGATATTACTGGTTTTCAATTTTAAATTTATATTCTACCCTGTACAAATTTTACTGAAAGCCACGGTTATTGAAAAATCTTAATCCTAGTGGAGCTAGTGTTATAAGACATACTTTTTTGTTTTTGTTGTATTGCATTTGCTTTTTTTTTTTTACTTGAGATTTTTTTCTCATTTTATGTCATTATTCTTGTTGATGGCTCTTGGATTGGTTAGATTGCTAAGGACAACAATATTCTCTTCTACCTGCAAGTATTTCCCTTCGTTCTTGACATATGCCTTCTCTTTCCTCTTGTGGGGGTTTAGGTGAATAAGCCACAAGCAAGAAGCTCAGGCTTGAACTTGAATTTGTTGCTTGTATCTTTTCAGAACCTCTGACAGTGAGCGTTACAGAAGGGAGTGTTGCAAACTTTACAGTCCTAAGGAATGGATCTACTAGTACTGTTGTTGCTGTTCAGTATATTACTGTTAATGGAGATGCAACAGCTGAAGAGGGAGACTTTGTTCCCAGTGAAAAGGAGAGTTTAATTCTGTTCAATGTTGGAGAAAGAGAGCAGACCTTATCTGTGTTTATCAATGATGATGATACCCCTGAAACTGATGAAGTATTTTATATCTTCCTTTTGAATTCAACAGGTAAAAGCAATGATTTAATGTATATTTAGTAACTCTCCTTGTCTTTTTTCTCTACTTTTTACCAGCTTATTCTTATCATAAAGCAATGTATAAATGCCAGGCATTATATGAATAAGGTTTGCATCAACATTTCTATAAAATTTCTGTACAGCCAGTTTGGATTTTGACCTTAAATTGTTTAATCGGAAACAAAAATTAAATTATGAAGCTGAAACTGTCTTCCAAAAATAACTTGAATTGAAATCTCTTTCCAAATGCTCCAAATTAGATGGGGTTTTGACTCATCAATAACAAAATACAAGTTAAATAAAGAGGTAATGTTTCTCAATTATCTGAGTATAAGGTAGTTCATGTGTTTCTAGAGGCCAGCCAGAAAGCAGTCTAATACCCAGGTCTGTTAGAGAACACCAGCTTTGTGGAAATTATTCGATAAAGCCATACTTCTCCCTTCTTAAATTTTCTCTTCAGTGCTCTCTTTCTACTTCACTAACCTTGTTCAGGATCTGCTGGTATCTTCTTTTACCATTCTATTGAAAACCTGTGATGACTTTCCTTTTTTCACATATTCCTGCCAGAATGGGCAAAATACAGAATATTTCTAGATGAATTCCTGAAAGGGGGAAAAAAAAGAAATTATTATTTTTCTTTTTATCATCTGTTGTATATATTTGCCTTGAATGTTACATCCCTTTTGAAAATTTTATTGGACTGTTGTACCTCTGACAAAATACAAATAGAGGTATATGAAGTTAAAAGCATAAAAGTGTTGTTCACTTTGAAAAAAAACCAAGTCTAGTGCTTTTGAAAAGGGTGAAAACTAGGATGGGGATGGAAACATAATGTACCTTTGTGGACGTAAAAAAGTGTTGAAATGTCCCTACTCTGCTAATATACACAAAGAAATCCTACTAATTTCCATCTTACTTCACAGGTATCTTGTTTTTTTTTCCTTTCAGATAGGCTGTGATATGGATATGACTAATGTCTTAGAGATTATTGTTGTTTTGTATTTAGTAAAAGTGCAATATTTCTGCTGTAGATCAAAAGGAGAGCTAGGATCTCTGAATACATGTCTTTTTCTTCTGACTTGACTAATTTATCAAACATGAAGTACTGCCTCTCATACAATCCTTTCTTCTCAGAATTGCATCATCTCTGGTCATGTCACAATTTTTTCTTCAAATCTGCATTCTCGATCCTTGCCTTAGATGCTATTTACATTTTTTTTACTCTGATTTGTCTGTTACTGAATATCTCAAATATTAGTTTGCACTGCTTGTTTTATCACTGCTTGTTTCTTTCTTTGCATGAAAGCTGTTGTTTTGAGAAGAAAATACATTCAATTTTAGAGTTAGCTCCATTTCTGATTCCAGTTTTGATAAAATTATTCACTCTCTTTTTAGGGGATACTGTTATCTTTAATGCTGGAGTGGCTACTGTTATTATCGAAGCAAATGATGATCCTAATGGAATTTTCTCCTTAGAACCTCTAGAGAAGACAGTGGAAGAAGGAAAAAGTAATTTTTTTTTGTAAGTAACTTTTAAATAATATTTTTTCCCCTTTTTTGAATACATGTATGTATATCTTGATGTATGTGTTATTTTATGGATAGTGCTTTGATCTAGTCCTGTTTTTGCATTGCTAAAATTTATTAGAAAAATAGCTTCACCAAATTTTGAATTAAATTATTTGCAAACAAATTGAGGATCAGCAAAACATCAAACATCAACTCTTATATTATCAAGTAGACTGCATATTAAAATGTGTACAGAATTCCTGTTAAAATATAAACAAGTTTGATTGCAGCACAGGGGGTTTTTTATATCTTCACACAAAGAAGATTACAACATAAGGGTTTTGTTTTCACACATTTTAATGAGAGTGTAGATTCAGAAGGATCAAGATGAATGAGCAGAATATAAGCCGGACCAATAAAGAAGTAAAAAAATATTTTCAAAATACAGCAAAATACAGATATGTAGTTGTTAATTTCTTTTTACACCCCTGTTTGAAATCTTACCTTTCAAAAAACCTATTTTACTGCATTCTTTCTGTTAGTTTGTTTTTCTTCTATCTGTAAATTGCAGATAGGAGCTGTACTCAAAGTCCAAATGTGCCTTTCTTCTAGGCTGAATATATTTTCCCTAGTCTGACCTGTAGCTGCTTGGATGTATTCAGGAAAGGGAAGGGTTAAGAAATGAAGTTTCATGTCATCTGACCTTTTTATGTTCCTAAAGTGAGAATGTGGTTATAAATTGACAAATATACTGATTTTCAATGAGGAAATTTTAGACAGGGTATAAAAAACATAGGTTCACAATAAATCTGACAGTGTGCACAGTTTAAGAGGATTTTCACAATTGTTTAATTATCTTTTATATATTTTTATTTGATTTGATTGTTCGGTTTAACGCCTTGAAATAGATGCCTTTGACTGTGAGTTAGATCCTCATGCTTGTGTTGCAGATTTAAAATATTAAAATCTTTGTTAAAAGAGTATATTAAATATATATTCTGTGGCTGGTTTTGTTATGCTGCTCTTTAGGGATTT
This sequence comes from Serinus canaria, assembly GCF_022539315.1. Classification (NCBI taxonomy): domain Eukaryota; kingdom Metazoa; phylum Chordata; class Aves; order Passeriformes; family Fringillidae; genus Serinus; species Serinus canaria. The sequence continues at coordinate 1,368,271 of NC_066343.1, forward strand.
TTTGGTCCTTAATAATTTCTATTTTTAAATTGATTATTTGAACTAAACATATTTGTATACAGGTTTTATGTGCTCTTTGGAAGCACATTATTCCAAGGTCACCTATATCTTACCTTGCTTAGTCCTTATTGATAAAATATATTTACTAGGAAACTGTCTCTTCCATACCGCCAAAAGGATTTGAATTTTGTTTAGTACATAAGAAAAGGGTTAGACTAGTTTATATCAGTGAGAACACCTATGGCAACAGTGAGCTTTTAAGTGAGTAACTGGATTTACTCTCCACAACAGTGCTACATTGCTGCACCACAGGAATGGAGCACCCTTCTTAATAAGAACAAAAAGAAACCTTTGGAAGCAGTAAAAACCTATTGTGTTTCTGTTCCTAGATTATTTTGCTGAATTAATTGTTCAGACTTGTACAACAATGGTTTATAAGCTTTCTTTGCTTTTTGCTTCACACACAGAAGTGCTCTTTTTATATGCAAATATATTTTGTTAATAAAGGAAGTTCTTTATGTTCAGTTCAGTTCAGTTCTTCAGTTTTTATTTATAATAGTTTTTGGAAATTAGTGCAATTATGTTACCAGATAGCTATACAAACAAATAAAAGTTTTTTTTTGTATTTATTAAATTCTTAATATGCAATAATCAAGTTTGTGAAGGACCTACCATATAACTGAAATTAAATACCAATACAAGAAAGGTTAAGGCACCTTTATGGTTAAAGGAACAAAATACTTGTAGTTAAATGCCTTCTCTTTCTTTAGAGTGGCCAGTTAACACAATTTTTAATGTTAATTTGCTGAATGATACATTCATTTTTATTATTAAAAAATAGGAGTGTAAGACAAACTGATGTTCATCTAAACAGTGCTATTTTGCATGTACCTTCATTGATTACTCTCTTTCTAAGACATCTGTGCATACCTTAAAGAAGAGTTATAATGTGAAATTGCAGGCCCTCTAAGAGGATTGTTTACTGTTCATGGTTCTCTTTGTTATTTTTGCTTATTTACGACAATGCATATTTATATTCCACAGTAAGGATGACTAGTCTATGTTTTCCATTGTTAATGGAGAATGCTGATGCATACCTGCCAGGACATTGACTCTTTCTGTATCTCTGAACAGGATTTTGAGGCATAGAGGACACTTTGGGAATGTCTCATTAACCTGGCAGCTGTTTCATAATGGCTCTACACTGAAGCCAGGAGAAGAGTTCTATGAAACATATGGGACTGTGTACTTCATGGATGGTGAAGAATCAAAGCAGATAGTGCTCCATGCAGTTTCAGATAAAATTCCTGAATTCAATGAATTTTACATTTTAAAATTGGTGAATGTTTCAGGTACTGTCTTCCGTGTAACCATTCCCTTCTTATCTGGCAGAAAATAATTATATTTAATCAATCAAAAAGAAAACAATTCTGCAAAGACCTTTGCTTTGATGCCTATGTCATCCTATACTTTTCTGGTGACATTTTAGGTTTGATTTTCATTTTGTCTTTAATTTAGATATATGAACACAGTTTTGGAATCAGTCCTTTAAAAAAGATGCCTTTTAGTGATTTCAGAGATGCAGAGCTTTGTGTAGAGCTGACAAAATGAAGGTATAAAAGGTTATCCATATCTAGCATAATGGATATTGGCTGGTTTGTTTCCTTTTTTCTAGAAATTTCTCTAAAATACAAAAAGTTACCACTTCATATCACTTAATTTACAACTGCTACAGGCCTGCTACTGAGTAGAGTTCCAAATCTGCTGGACTCCTCCCACCTCAGTACTATTTATGGTCTTTTGTGCTGAGATCCAACTGAAAATATGTTGACATTTCTGTAAGTGAAATCTGTATGCATATACAGAAGATTTCCGACTTAGTGGTGCATGGAGGCTATAGAGATATGCATGCTGCATATCATATATATATATATACAATCATATACAATCATACCACGATCTTCTTACCGTGGAGAAGTAGGTGACTAATGGCAGGACTTAGGAGCAGTTTTAACACACAACTAGTTACTGATTTTGCAGGATAATCTCTGCTTTATGGAGGCAATGAACCAAATGTTGCCATTTCATATTTGTGTAAATCTTGGAGTACAATGAGAAATTAATTTGACCCCATGTTTTTCAAATGAAACAAAAGCAACCTATCTCATTACCAGTTCAGGAAATCTGAGCTAATCTTGTTTTAACTGAAAGGCAATTATATTCTGCAATTGAAATATAACATGGCTTGTTTTCTATGAAATTGTCCTCTATAGTGTTTTAAAACCAATACAGTTATTTTATGTTAATCCTAAATTTGGAGAATTTTTTAAGAGTTCAGAGATGCTTTAAAGAAGATGTAGGCCTATTTAAAAGGTGTTTTGTTTAAATATTTTAAAATACTGAGTAACTTTTTTCAGACCAGTAACTTTTAACTTCCATTATATAGGTGGGTCTCCTGGTCCTGGTGGGCAGTTGTCTGACACAAACCTTGCTGTAACTGTGATGATCCCTTTCAATGATGACCCTTTTGGAGTCTTCGTTATAGATCCAGAGAGTCAGGACAGAGAGATAGCAGAAGATGTTCTTTCTGAAGATGATCTTTCCTATATTGCAGACTTCAACATCTGGAGACATCAAGGCACTTTTGGTGCTGTCCGTTTAGGTTGGGAAATACTGTCCAGTACGTTTCAAGCTGGATTACCACCAATGGTGGACTTCTTGTTGCTGGGATCATTTCCAAGTTCAGTGCAATCTCAGCCACACATGAGACGCCATCACAGTGGAACAGATGCTTTGTATTTCAGTGGAAAAGAGGATGCATTTGGAATTATTGGTCTGGAGTACCCATATGATGGAAATACTGCAGTAACTAATTTTACATTTTCAGCATGGTTAATTCCTAATGTCAATACTGATGGTTATATAGTTGAAAAGGATGATGGTAATGGGACCTTATATTATGGTGTGAAAGTCCAAACAAATGATTCTCATGTCTCTGTAGTGCTTCATTATACAGCATTAGGATCCTATATGACATACATAGCCAAAGCAGCAGTCCTGAAATATCTTGATGAAAGTACTTGGGTTCACATTTTGATTACTCTGGATGAAAGTATAATTGAATTTTACATGGATGGAATTCCAGTTCTAGGAGGAATTAAGAGCCTTAAAGGAGAAGCAATTGCTGATGGTGAGGCAATAGGTTGTATTATTTATCTTCATATGTGAAGTTCTACAAAATATGGAAGAATCTAGCTCCTTGAAAGATGTATGCAAGATTTGGAAATTATTATATCTGATTAGTTAGTTAAAACCAATTAATAGAAAATTCTAGGGATTTTAAAAAAACATAAAAATGGAAGTAAGAGCTGGGAAATTTTCAAAAAGCATCAGAACGGTAAGGGAGCTTGAATTTCAAGAATTTAAAAATAATAATTAATAATTATATTTCTACATGTAGGCTTATAGGTATATAACTATACATGTAGTTATATATATTTACAATTAATATTTTGATTAGATTTACAGTACTGTGGCTAAGAAAGAAATTTTCTCTTAATTTCTGAAACAAAATGCAATAATGTTTTATATTCTAGTTGTGTATTATATTACAGCTAAACCATGACTTTGTAGGCAATGGAATTTTTAGGGTTTAGATTTTCTTAAGCATGTATTTACATGGTATATGAAAATTTTTCACATGTGTTTAATGATGTTCCAAATGACATTAGAATGTGTACAAGTTCCTCTAACTTGATATTCCCAGATGTGACTTAGTCATATATAACCATTATGCACTTTTACCCTCAACTAGCATTGCAATGAGCATCTTAATAATTTCTTTACAAAGTCAGGTATTTTATGGTGGGGATCCATTTATGTTTACTTTTTCTTTTGCATTTCCACACTTTTCCATGTGCTTTTTTTTTCCTAGCAGTAATCTCCTCTTTTTCCTTTCTTTCTCTCCCCATCAGTTTCTTAGGTTTTCTTTCAGGGATAGGTAGTGTATGATTATCAAATTCTTGAGTACAGGCTCCTCTGTAATCAAAGAAGGAAAATTTTAAAATATGCAGTGATGTTAAATGCGTATACATCTACATGCATATATGTGCACAAACATAAAGCTCTGTCTGGAGATACTACGAGTATAAACTAAGGTTTTAATCTCTCACCATTTAATGATGGAAACTACAGTGGTACTGTAGCCTCGCTTTTCTCACCATCCTCTGCCTTGTTTCTTGGGACCATTAGCAGTTGTGGCTTCTTGTTTCTAGAAGTGACACTCAGTAGCACATTTCCTTCCAAAATCATAAAACTGCTGAAGAGATATGTTCTCCATGTTTTAGAGTGATAGGAATGAGTATGAGCTACCAGCTTAGTTTGTTTGTGAAAAAGAGGACTGTCATCCTCTGATTTGCTGAATAGAGTAATTTTTCAGAGAGAAAGAAATGTTAAAGCAGTTGAAAAAAGTGCTCGGAACTGGGTCTACATTTCTTAAGCCCCTCTTCCAGTGCATAAGGGTACAAGCATGTCCTGTGTGGCTAATACTCTGATCATCAGAATGGATTCTCTGTCCTAGCAGAGGACATATTAAATATGCAAAGATATAAAATGGGTAAAGCAAGTGTTTGGAAAAACAAAATTGAGATGGGTTGCAGCTGGCTCTGAAATTTTTTAATGAAAAGAGAGAAGTTTCCAAGATTCATTAAGATAAGGGATGATGACAATGTGCAGATAGAATTAGTAGGATGAAAAACAAGAACCATCTAGGAAGGAGTTATTTGACCTGTAATGATCTACCTGTAACACTGAGATGAGGCTTCAGGAGCCTCCCAGTCTACATTTCAAGATCAATATGATTACTAACCCGGGGACAATAAACAATTTACCATAGATTAATAAACAATTACATACATTAGTTATTTTGAACCTAATACATGAGAAAAAAAAATCTAATTTTCTTCTCAGGTCCAGGAATAGTGAGAATTGGAGCAGGAATCAATGGCAACAGCAGGTACACAGGTTTAATGCAGGATATAAGGCTTTATGAGAGAAAACTGACACAAGCAGAGATCTATGAACTCCATGCAACTCCTGCAAAGAGTGATGTACACCCTGTCTCTGGATATTTGGAGTATCGGCAAGGAGAAACCAACAAATCATTCATTGTATCTGCAAAGGATGACAACGAGGAAGAAGGAGAGGAGTTATTTATCCTAAAGCTCATTTCTGTGTGTGGTGGAGCTCGAATTTCAGAAGAAAACACAACAGCAAGATTAAGAATACAGAAAAGTGATAATGCTAATGGTTTATTTGGCTTCACTGGAGCATGTATTCCTGAGGTAAGATGCTCATAAGAAAAACTACAGGAGAAATTTTAGACACAATCAAACTAGTGGCAAGGCTAACTAACCTTTGAAGGGCCCTGATTCTACGTTTTTAGTTTTTGTAGTCAAGCAAAATTTTCTAGAATTTGGAATTGTGTAAATTCTGTTTATACAGCCTCAGTCACCAGCATTTCTAATATTACTTTTTTTAAATCCCCTCCAAATTATTTTTATTAAGATAATTTATTTTATTACATAAACTGAAGACTAAGGCTTAAAATTTCCTAGAACAATTTTTTTCCTCTACTTCTGTAACTTCTGAGACTGTAACCTAATGTCGTCTTGGACAGAGGTCATTTTCTTCTTAGTATCTGGTACAGTTCTGTGTTTTGGATTCAGGATAAGCATAATGTTGATATCACAAGGATGGTTTGGCTGTTGCTAAGTACGGCTTCACCTGAGTCGAAGACTTTTCTGTGTCTCATGCTCAGCTAGTGAGAAGCTTCACAAAAAATGGGAAGGAGCATGTCCAGGACAGCTGACCTGAACTGGCCAAAAGAACATTCCATATTACAGAATATCATGTCCAGTGTATAAACTGGGGGAGTTACCTGGAATGCAGTTGGTCATTGTTTGGAAATTGGTCAGCACATGGTGAGCAATTGTGCTGTGCAGCAGTTGTTTCTCCTGGGTTCTGTTCCAATCTCTTCCTCCCTTAAATTAAATCATCATCATTTTCATCATCGTATTTGATATGAATTCACTTAATAGTGGCTGGAAGTTACTGTTTTTAAACATTAAATATGGAGGTGACCACCATATATGCAGTATATAAACTTGAAACTTTTTTGAGGGGATTGAAATAATCGTAATTAATTTTTTAGTTTTTTAATCATTATGAGGGAGAAAGACATGATACCCATTTATATTATTATTAGATTATTTTGGAAAACAATTCATAATACTTTCAAATTTGGGAGCTCTTATGATGATCTCTTAAGTGCATCCTTTCTATCTGAAGTCCTTATGATATGTTTGAAGGCAACCATCTTGCCTGACTGATGATAGTTTTTGGTTTGGTTCAGTTTGCTTTCCATGTGCCTACCATCTGCTACCATAATGGATTCCTTCAGTTTCCAATGCCTCTGATAATTCTGTGATGTCACAGATCAGCAATCAACCATGAAGCAAAATTAAAATTTATGTGGCATGTTAATTGTTTTGCCTTTATCTTATAGCATTGTTTTTCAGTAGTTTAATTTCCTTATGTCTGTATCTGTCTGTTAAGCAGCTGAAGGCATATTAGGTATCTGCACTGTGCCATGCAACAGCTCTGAAATTTACCTAATGCTTAAGATAACTTTAGTTATTCTGATAACTTTCCACTAAAATGATTTTCTATTTTAGTTTGATAATCATAAATTTTTAATACACTTTGCCAGTATTAATACCTGATTTGTTTCAATTGTGTGAAATTGTTGCTGCTAAGGGCATGTTCTTTGTGAAGACAGAATTGCAAAGAGTACTGTAGCCCAAAAAGTTCTTCAGTTTTTTCCTGAATCAAAAAAAACAGTGTAGTTTAATTTAAATGTATCTATATTTTTTCATAGTGTTTTTAGTCAAGGAAAGGAGGAATCCAAATCTTTCTTTAAATTAAAATGAAAATAACTGACATTCATATAAAACAGTATAGTCTTTTGCTTCTGATGTACACATTTCAAACACTGATTCGGTTTTTGTGTCCAAAAGAAACAGCAGGGTACAGTTACTGGCTGACCTCAAGGAGATGCTAGGAGCTGTTGCAAATTCCATTAAGATTGTTCTGACCACCATCAACATCAGTTTCAGCTTCCTGTCACTCCAAAAGTGCTGAAAGTAATATGACAGCAATAAGGAATTGCTGAACATTTGAATAGCATTAGAGAATTCAACCTTTTGCATTTATTCCTTTGATTTACTTTGATCATAACAAATATGTCAATTTCTTGCTTTCTTCCAGGCTGCTGATGAGGGTTCCACTATATCCTGTGTCGTGGAGCGAACAAGGGGTGCCCTAGACTATGTGTATATAAATTACATTATCTCACAGGTTGATTCCAGGGGCATTAATTACTCCCTTAATGATTTTTCTAACAGCAGTGGCACTATCACATTCCTTCCTTGGCAGAGATCAGAGGTAAACCCTACCTTCCTATTAACTATTCATCCTGTCCTTTGCAAACCTGCTTGGAATACACCTTCTGAGGATGCTTGACTGGTTTTCATACTAGAGTCTTTTCTTCACATGGTTTTTATTACATTTTGCAGGAGTTTTTTCATCTTTGACATCTAATGATTGATAGCATAGACACCTATAAATCTATATGAATCTCACTTCATGTGTGAATGCTTAAATGCAAATAATGCACATAAGATATATTTCTATATATTAGATATATCTATATCTATGCATATACTTCAAGTATAGGTAGTCCTGGGTTTGAATAATTATTCCAGTGACTTCTGAAATTGGAATATGATCAGATTTTGATCTGAGTTGTGGAGGTCAGTTTTGTCAGTTGCATAAACAGCAGTCAAATTCACTATTGTAATCAAATGTCTTGCAACTGTTAGCCATATTCTGTCCATTTTGATTAATCTATTTCTTTGAATTTGATCCCAACCCACAGCATGGGAATTTCACATTTATTTGAAAAAGACAGGTGGAACCACAATACTGTAGAAAGCTCATAAGAGTTTTCTGTTAGTGTTTGTTAAATAGAAAGGGTGGATTGATAGTAGAAAATACTGTCTTTAATTTCGCTTCTGTTGAAGTCAGTAGCGACTGAGTATTATATTACTAATATAATTTGAAAAGATCCCAGTGACTCACTTAGAGCAGTGGATTTGGTCCCAGTTAAACAATGTAACTGATTACTGCTTGGCAAAAATTTGTGATTTTGGAAAATAGCATGCTCCTGGAAGCTATTCATTCAGCTTTAATTCTCTACTGAAATGTATTACTGTGTTACATACAGTCACTTAAATTTACCAAGCTTTTCCAGTCTGGCAGCATGGATGAGTCCTGACTTTATAAAGTTGTAGAAAAGACCTGGTGAGCCCCCTTGCTCCATTGCTATGTGGTCCAATATAGTCTACATACAGAGAACCCAATGGTCATGACCCTAAGAAACAGAGTGGGACCAGTTGCACATCAGGTGAAAAATCTTAAGAGAATTTCCATTGACATTTTTTAAGCTGCTAATTCCCATGGCTCTACATCAGCTTCCTAAATTTTTTCTTCTATATATTTGTCAAATCTTATCACGATATGTAGGAATTTGGAATCATCTGAGGTTAATATTACAGTTTATGCAGAGCAGATTATGTTACGTGGTAGTATGATCTGTAATCTCAAGTGTCAGGTGACATTAAAAACTCACTTCACTTGCTCTTTAAATTAGATTAATTGCTGTGAAGTCTCTGAAAACTTGGTAAAGTTGTTTTTGGAATTGGTATTCAAAAGGTTAAATAATTTGGAGGGCAATAATTTTCTCTACATTTCTTTCTGAGCTCAGAGCAGATACAGGTGATTGAGTAAAAACTTAATTGTTTAAAGGATCATAAATTCTTAAGGGAAATATGTTTCATACTTTGGTTTCTCCATTATTTGATCCTTTTATAGGTCTTAAATTTGCATGTCATTGATGATGACATTCCGGAGCTAAATGAATATTTCCGTGTGACATTAGTCTCTGCAGTGTCTGGAGATGGAAAACTAGGTTCAACTCCTACCAGTGGAGCAAGTATAGATCCAGAAAAGGAAACTACTGATATCAGCATTAAAGCCAGTGACCACCCATATGGTAACAATGTTGAAGATGATACAGTTTTATTGCAGATTTATATGTACTTCTAGCTCAAGAGGTAAAAACTTGGCCTAGCCTAGATAGATGAGGAAGAAATGTCAAGTATTACACTTTATATAACTTCAGATTAATACAAAATTTTTATACAAGAATGAAAGTCACATTACCTACTCTTGAGAATACTACAAAAAAAAAGCAATTAAACCTTCCTGGTCCAAACATGGGATCATCCCCATTTACAACAAAACCACATTGCATGTTGTTGATTTTATGGTAGTTTTTGTGAAATGAGAACTTGTAACAGAGGGAGACATTTAAGCATGCCTATTATTATACCAGTAAGTACCCAATATTATGACATTTGTGTTCTTTTGGAATGCCTTGAACTCATTCTTGTGAAATAGGTTTTTTAAGACTAACATGTGTATCAGTGAGAGAGAGAATGGTACATAGTTCATTCCTGGAAATAGGCATCTTAATATGTTTAAAATTTCATAAACATTAAATCTAGATATTATAAATATTTTCGTTTATTTTTTATTATTATAATTTGAATTTTATATGAGAAGCCATGTAAATAATATTTTTTGTCTTTTAGGTCTACTGCAGTTCTCAGTGGGGCCACCTCCTCAGCCCAGTGATGGAATGATTCTGCCAGCCTCTGCTGTGCCCCATATCACTGTTAAAGAAGAAGTTGGACATGTCAGGTTATTGGTAGTTCGTGCACAAGGGCTTCTTGGAACAGTTCTTATGGAATACAGGACAGTGCCACTTACAGCTTTCAGTCCTAAAGATTACCAGGTATGGCCATTGTCAAGGTGTGTAATTATGTTAGAATTTAATTAAAGCTGTTTGTCCTGGAAATAGCTGTTGGTTTGGAGAGCTGTTGGTTTGAGTTTTAGCTCTGCTGTGATTCTTTTCATAGAAACAGTGTTTTATTATGGTGTTGTGATAGATGCATAGTAATACACAAATTTAACCCCCAGTGTGCATTTTGCCTCCTTTCTGTGCAGCATGTTGTGTTTCCTAAGAAAAACCCCTGGGTTTGATTTTGATATCCTTTAGAAAATTGTCAGTGCAGCAAAAATGGATATTTCCTATTGTTTCTAAGTGTATCAGACTTTATATGACCATGCAAGTGCATATGCAGGTGAAGATTATGTTTGTACTTACTAGGATTTGTATATATTCAACAACGTAGCTTATAAGTATTTGTTTTCTTGTCTGACTGACGTTTGTTCAGAAAAATATAGATAAATGAAGATGCTTGTAATTCAGAATTTAGATTGCTGTTTCTTATAACAAAGACTCAGTATTTCTAAAGTTAAAGTGAAGAAAAGTAGATGTTTTGATAAAAAGAATTTAGGTTGTATTTCTTTTTTCATTTGGATGAAAGCACTAAACTTGAACAAAACTGTGAAGACCTGTCATATTTCAGGCCGTTTGGGGGTCAATGGAATTTCAGCCTGGAGAAAGATACAAGTACATTACTGTTAACATCACAGACAATTCTATTCCTGAACTAGAAAAAACTTTCAAAGTGGAGCTGTTGAACCCAGAGGGAGGAGGTAAGGCACATAAATCAACCCACTGATTGTATTTTTGTGATGTTTATTTATCCCTTAAAATCTAATCTTGTGAACTACTTCCATGTTATTTCAAAAGACACACCCTCCAGAAAGCAGCAATTCTTTTTAGGAAAAAACTGTCCTTCAGATGTTTTGTTGATCACTGCGGTAAACAATCAGATCTCAAAGAACATATGTTACTACCATACATTCAAAGGCAATTGCTGCTTTTTAAATTGCATAATTCCATAGTTGATAGAAGGAGATAAAGTAATGTAATTTTTTTTTTTCCGAGTTTTCAGTATTTAAGGTTTAGCAGCCTGAGATGTGCTTTTTATTTACCACTTAAATGAAACTGGAGAAATTGCAATAAACTAGCTCATAGCTTGTTTAAATGGATTATAACATTAGAAAATTGTGGATTTTGAGATGCCTGGGGAGTTTAGCTAAGTTAGAGAACTAGCTAGAAGCCAGTGTAAATCCTTCTGTGAGACGATAGTCTTACAGGTGTTGGCAAGCATCAGTGCTCCTGCCCTGTAAAATCGATTTTGCTTTACATAATTTATTTCCATTGCAAAAAGTTTTTAAGGGACATTCCTCCTCACTGGGGGGAAAGAAGTAGTTAAAAATATGAGAGCCATAAAGTGCCTTTTTAACTGATATTTTTCTAAGCAATTCCGAATTGCAAGTGTGATGCCTTCTGGAAAGTTAGAGCATATTAACATAAATGTCTGTGCTGCAATGTGGCATGATGGTGTTAGGCTAGGATTCATTTGATAAAAGTTTGAGTTTTCATGCCTATGGAATTTTTGGTCAAGTAGTTGTTTCAGTTAAGCGAACTTTTCTCTTTCACTTTTTTTGGTTAGAAAACTTACAGCTTATTAAACTACAGTAAATTACTTTGGTAATTTATTAGATACACACACCTCCTCAACATAATCTTTTGGAGATTTCCAACACCACTGCAAGCATAAAACTTAGAATAAAGGCTCCATCAGTTAAACTGCCAAAATTTTTCTACTTTCTGGCACAAGATATTGATTTGTGAGAAAATGTTAGAGTAAGAGGATTTCACAGGGTCTAGCCACTTCTTCCCTCTCCTCTCTGCCCCATTTCTAATTTCTCCATTAGGATTGAGAAAGAGGGAACACAGAAAGAAAGGCAAAAAAAGACAAAGTTGTATGTGTTTTCTTTCCTATTGACTTTTACAATTCCAGTAAAATAAATGAAACAAGATGTAGCATATTCAATATTTTTTCTGGCTTTTAGGAGAAATCCATTTTGAGAATAGACACTTTCCTAGAATACACCTCTGTCTTTTTGTGTTATCCAGAAATGTTTAAATTACTTTCTGCTTTCCCTTTATTTATAAATGTATATATGTGTATATATCTGTATGTCTGTCATCTTAAAGTTGCTGAGCTCTTTAGAAATGATGGAAGTGGTAGTGGTGATGGAAACATGGATTTCTTCCTTTCAACTGTCCCTCAACATGGTAAGCTTTTGTGATTAATCCTATATTTTAAGTGTAATAGCTGTCGTAAATTATTATGCTTGATGCAACTTTCTTTACATGCAGCTAGAGATTATGAATTTAGATTCACCATGAAGTTTTATTAAAAAAAAACTTAGGTGGAATTTCATTAGCAATCAGTGTTTAACGTAAAGTAGAGTACAACAGGCTCTTATATAATCAAAACTATATTGATGTAAAACACAATATAGCAATTTCAGAATTAAAGCTCACAAAATTATCTTTGTCTTAGCATTTCCTGAGGCATTTCCGTTGCCTAGAAAGCAAAGGCACTTCTAAAATTGAAGTATATTTTAAAACTGATTGTATGCTTTGATACTATATGATATTCTCTGCATAATTTACCCTTCATGGCAAAAATACTCTTAAAGAAAAGTAAGTTGCATTAGATTTTTAAATGAAATAATTTGATCTTTTTCAGTTTTCCTATTTAATTTCTTCATGTTTCTATTTATGTCATGATATGGGGAAAACAATGCTGATTGATATTGATAAAAAATACCTAATGAAGAAATAACATAGAATATATGAGAAAACCCTATGCATCTAGGACTTCAAAGGAAAACCTGAAAAATGTAAAAATGTTATATGACCCCCCTTATGCCAGTAGAGTAATATTTTTTCTTTTATTCTTTTTTTTTTTTTTTTTTTTCTTTGACACTCTGTTTCCCTTTTACTTGTTTCCAGGATTGGTTTCCTTGAGTGCCAGACTCTTTTTTTCTCTCTGAACAGTCACCCAAGACAATATCTTTAGAAGTAGGTTTTACTTGACTTGGTGGGTTTTTTTTTTTTTTTTTTTTTTTTCATTCCAGCTTATGTTAGGATGAGATCTGCATTCGTCTTGTCTTTCCTCTTATACTGTGATTTACAGTATAACTCCTCACTGTCCTAAATACTGCTCCATTTTCATTCATTAAATCTGTAATTTTCTTTTGGTTCCTTCCTTAAAGTAGTACTTTTTTTTTTTTGCTGCATAGTTCCATAGAAGGACTGAGAGGGCTGCCTTACTGAAAGTCAGCTCCTTTTACATACAGGGAGTTATCATGCATTTTAAGAAGAAAAAAACAAAGATAAACAGCATAGATACTTCATACTCTCTTTTGTATTTTTGTAGCATATTTCTTCAGTAGCTTTCTTTCATATAAGAAAATATGAGAGATAAAAATAACCCTTTTTGGAACTCTCATTTAACAGCTAGCTTGGGGATTGCATCCCACATCCTTGTGACTATTGAGGCTTCTGATGATGCTCATGGTGTGTTTGAGTTCAGTGCTGAGTCCATTTCAGTGAATGGAACTGAGCCTGAAGATGGAGATAGCAATGTTGTGCTGCAGGTTAGAAAGCTTTGAGTCTCATATTGCTGCATTGTACTCTTCTGTCTGTTTTACTGGTGTTCTCTGATGCTTTTGTCATTAGTCTATGGGATTTAGAACAACTTTGTCATGAATATTTGTTTATCCAGTCATGCAGTGTTTGCTAATGTATATTATTCAGCTTGAAACTAAAATAATAGTAAAAATAACAATAACAATAATAACAATAACAATAACAACAACAACAACAACAACAACAACAACAACAACAACAACAACAATAATAATAATAATAATAATAATAATAATAATAATAATAATAATAATAATAATAGTAGCCAAAAACTTAAAATCTTCTACTTATTTAGAATCAAGGGACTACAGTCTTAAAATAAGTGTTGATATTACAAGTTCTGCAGAGCTAAGATAATAAAAATTACATGCTTTTAAACACAGACATATCTTTAATTCATCATATTATTGTCTTTGCTTAATTGCATTTCACGCTTCAATGTTTCTTTCTCATATAAAAAAATATGGAGATCTTTATTTGTTTTCTTAGGTTATGAGAAGTCACGGGGCCTTATCTCAGGTGACATTGCATTGGATCATACTCTGTGATCTCACCAATGACCTGATCTCTACAGATGGGAACGTAACATTTGATGTTGGCCAAGTGAGAGCAAATATTACATTACAGGTTTCTCCTGACGATATTCCTGAATTGGACAAGATGTTTTCAGTCTTGATCACCAATGTCTCCCTTGGTCGTCTTGGATATCGCACTAATGCAACGTTAACTATTTTAGCAAATGATGATCCATATGGAGTCTTCATCTTTTCTGAGCGAAACAGACCAATAAAAATTGAAGAAGAAACAAAAAATATCTCTCTGACAGTTGTAAGATGCGGTGGTCTCCTTGGTACAGTAATGGTGAAATACAGAACTATTGGTGATGAAGAAAACTTGCCCTTTCTTCCACCTGATGTTGTCAGAGCAATAGAGGGAAAAGACTACATACCCATTACAGGTTATGTGATCTTTGCAACCAATGAAAGTGAGGCCACAATATCCTTGCCTATTTTGGATGATGATGATCCTGAGAGGTCAGAATCTGTTTTTGTGGAGCTAAGCAGTGTTGTTTTGATCAAGAAAGCTCAGGATCGGCCAAGTAAGTGTCTTACATGAAACCTACAATTTAACTATGAAGGTTAGTATTTATATATAGCAGGAGAAATTGCAGCAAGACAAATGAACGCTTTACCTCTGCAAAACTCTGTATAGTTAAGATATCTCTTAGTTACCTGACTTTTGCCTGTTGACTTTAATTTCCTTTGGCACACTATTTTATTGGAAAAGCATGAGTGTTTCTTTTTCCCTTTTGCATTGTCTTATGCAAAGTGTTTCAGGCCAAATATGTTACAATATTTGTTTGTGCACTAATACCTGCTTGTTTAGCATTGTTTCTGGAAGTTCAGTAGTAGGAAATAACTAAGCTAGTTTTTTAAATTAAACTACAAAAAAGTCTTATTTAAAAAGTGATGTGGGATTAGTGATGTGCTGCTTTCTTAGTGTTGACAATTTTTACTTACTTTCTCATTCAGATAAATTCAGGTCATTACAGCCTGATTTGCACTTCAGAGATTCTTGGGATGTCTAATTGCTGTCCTTGCTCACAGATTAAAGGGTATCTTCAAATATAATTCCACTTGGAGTTGAAATCTTATATATATTTCATCATATCAAAAGGAAAACTGGAATTATTGTGAACTGTATTGATCTTATTATTAGTCTTATGGATAAATAAATAAATTCACAGTTCTTCATCTTTTCAAAAAAATTATGGCTTGTATGCTTCTCAGCATATGCTCAGATTTTCTGCCAGAACATAGTTTAAACATATGTATTTTGGTGTGGTTTGTAGTTATGCTTTGTCCAATTGCAAAAAAGATAATTTTCATGAAAACTAGAGACAGATAAAGTTACATGTGTGCCTATGAACTCTATAGCCATGAATAGTAAGCATTTCAAGTGCTGCTCACTAAGTTTTCTTTATATTTCAGTTATAAATTCTCCTCGACTTGGTTTAGTGGGTGAGACAATAGCTCATGTGATTATCGATGCCAATGATGATGCTTTTGGAACACTTCAGCTTTCAGCTTCAGCTGTGCGAGTTGCTGAAAATTATGTTGGACCAATCATTAACGTGACCAGAACTGGGGGAATATTTTCAGATGTTTCTGTGAAATTTAAAGCTATGCCAATAACTGCAACAGCTGGTAAGAAAGCAGAATAGCAGAACTATGCAGCCTTTGTTAAAGCTGAGACAAGCAAGTGTGTAATGAATAGTCAGTTATGGAACAAGTATAAAATATAAAGTAGTAAGGCATTGACTGTGCTTAGAAAACATGAATCTAAGACCTAGGGGAAAGTTTACGCATTATCACTGGAGAACCTAAAAGTGAAGTGAGGGAAGGAATTGGGGTCTTTGTTTACTTAGTTTGTTTACTTAGCACACCACCACGTAAACACCCCCTCGCTCCCCACCCCCCAAAGTGCTATAGTAGTGTATGTAAAAACAATTTAGTCCTGTGTACATATTTAAACCCCTCATGTATTGCTTAGTTGAGCTTATGGAGAGAAGAGCTGGGGACTTAGCTGTAAAAAAAAAAATGCGGAAAAATCTGTCAAAACCAAAAGAGATTTGTACTTCTGGAAATAGAACGTAAACTTCTCCAGTTGGGTCCTGTTATAGAGAAGGTAAATAAAGAAAGAAGAAAAATTATGAAGTCTTTAGAATTACTTAGACAGTTATAAATTGAGTGCACTGTATTTCAGCTATGTCAAAACTGATTAGGTGGGTGATATATGTTCTGAACACTTCTAATTTCATTTTTATGTAACAGAGTGTTACAAATGTGTAGCTAGATTTATATCAGAGTATGCTTTCAATTAGTTTCTGAAGCAGAGCTGTGATCTAACGTATCACAGATGTTTCTCTAGATAGTTGAGACAAGTTTGCCTAAAATGAAGTCAACACATAAGAAATGTCGTTTACTGAAATCTGCTTTGACAAGGTGCTTCTGTTTCACTTTTATCTCTTGGATAACAGGACAGCAATTATAAATCAAAGACAGAAACATCTTGGTAGTGTGATCTTGTAAACAACAGACAATAATGGACCTTTTGTAACTACCTCTTGGTCTAACGGTTCAGATTCTCTCTCTTTTGGGCAGCCAAATTTTATTTTGTTCCATTCAGACTTCTCAAAGGCAACAGGACATAAATTAATAAATAAACAAAAAATAGTTTTGAGTCTAAAGATAAAGGAAAAGACACCATAAAACCGCAGAGAAATGTATGTATAAGCAAAGAAAAAATGGGTATTAATGCTAATGTTCACCACACTGAACCATAAAGCATTGGTTTTATCTGTGTTTTATTATTTTGGGTTTTTTCATCTACAAATCTAGGTGAGGACTACAGTGTAGCTTCATCAGATGTTGTCTTACTAGAAGGGGAAACAAGTAAAGCTGTGCCAATTTATATAATTAATGATATCAATCCTGAACTTGAGGAGTCATTTTATGTCCAGCTGCTGAACCAAACTACAGGAGGAGCCTTGCTTGGATCTTTGACGAGGGCAGTCATAACTATTGAGGCTTCTGATGACCCATTTGGATCCTTTGGTAAAGGAGTACATATTTTCTTTCTTCCTTAACATTTTTTTCTGGGGGTTTGTGAGGGACCTGCAACTTGGCAGCTGAATAAAAGCATTCAGAAGTAGAAATGTGGGTATAGACAGTAAAGAAAAAGATAAGATGAACTGAATTAAAACATGTAATAAAGGAGTAATGGGGCTTTAATATCACAGAAGAATTGAGCCTCTTGGAGGCTCTGATTGTTGGCACCAAGTAGTAAAACAAGAGGCAATAGGCAGAAACTGATGCCCAGGAAGTTCACCTGAACATGAGGAAGACCTTCTTTTACTGTGCTGGTAATGGTGCACTGGAACAAGTTGCCCAGAGAGGCTGTGGAATCTCCTTTAGTGGAAACATCTAAAAACTGTCTGGAAACATTCCTGTGCCATGTGCCCTGGGATGACCTTACTTGAGTAGGGAGCTTGAATTGTGTGATCTACGGTGGTCCCTTCCAACATGACCCATTCTGTGATTCTAAAAAACAGTGATTTCTACTTAACTTATTCTTTGTTTAATAGTTATAATTTATTTATTTAATAAGTGGCATGAAATCTGGTAAAGAGTTTCTTTTCTGGGAATATATATGATATTGTATTCTAAGACCTTAGAAATAGTTCATGTTTAGCCTCAAACAATAGGTGTATTGGAATAGACTTTTTGAGTGAGGGCTTAATTTTCATGCTAATTTCTCTGCAGATGAAAATATCAATATTGAAATTCTGCTTTTAGGTTTAAACATGATTAAAAGGGGTTTACCTGTGCAAGGAAATGCAAGCAAGTAAAATAAAACTTTGTACTTCAGAAACAGATATATTTACTTTCAATATTATTTTTAATGCACTACATCTCCCTGTGATGTATGTCAGTTTTTCAGAATACTGAATTCACTGTGGAGGAGCCTGAATTTGGATCAGTAACCATAAATCTGCCAATAATCCGCAATGCTGGGACACTGGGTAACGTTACTGTTCAGTGGGCTGCTACCATTAATGGGCATCCTGCTGATGATGACTTGCAAGTTGCCATGGGTAACATTACTTTTGCCCCTGGAGAAACCATTCAGATGTTGCTGTTGGAAATCCTGGCTGATGATGTTCCAGAAGTAGAAGAAGTAAGTAGAGCGGTTATGTCTCTCTTGAACAGTATTAGAGTTTAACTTGTGTAAGAAATGTGTGCAGATCAAAGCAAGAAATGTTATGGCAGGAAGCTGCAACAAGTTCAGATTTTATTTTGCTTGTGATTATTTTTAGAAATGGCAAAAATTATTTAGCTGCATTATTTGTTCTTCTTTTTTTCTTTTTGAGATTGTCCATATTGAATTAACTCAGGCTTCCAACGGTGGTGCTATCGGGTTAGATGGCATGGCAAATATTGTTATACCTGCCAATGATAATCCTTATGGCACAGTCTTCTTTCATCAATCCTCATATCGATTTGAGGAGCCACTAGAAAGAAATTTACTTGCAAATATATCAGTCAGGAGAAGGTCTGTATAATATTGGCTGATTTTGAATCTCTTTTTTTGTTGTTGTTGTGGTTTGGGCTTGGTTTGTTTTTTGTTGAGTATTTTTCTGGCAATAATTTTTAATGTCACACCCTTGTAGAGGTATTTGCATCAATTTATTGTTCTGCCAGCTTTATTTTTCATATACATTGATTTTGAACCAGGTGTCTGCTTGTTAGAAATGTATATAAAGTACAAATGTAATAAATGTAGAGTGTAAACCCAGTGTACCCTATGTACTTGAAGTTTTATTTTGCGTGTTAAATTGATAAGGCATTTAAAGCTGCAAACCAGCCTGTTTCTGTGATGTGAACTGGAGGATAAAATGTATCAAATGTTGTGTGACGGAAGGCAAAATGAAAAGCAGAACAGGTTTTGCATGTGAAGTATGGTATCCTGAGGACACCTCAG
This sequence comes from Serinus canaria, assembly GCF_022539315.1. Classification (NCBI taxonomy): domain Eukaryota; kingdom Metazoa; phylum Chordata; class Aves; order Passeriformes; family Fringillidae; genus Serinus; species Serinus canaria. Next base: position 1,387,478 of record NC_066343.1, read on the forward strand.
AGGGATGATAACAATGCTAGACAAAAAAGGCTTTTTCTTCCTTGACAGTCCTAGGAAGACTAAGTTTACTCCTAGAAACAAATGTTTGCAAACATGCATGCTTAATAGACTGCTGCCCAAGCTATAAACAATCAAACTTGCTCTCCAAAAAACCCAACTACTCAGTTGTTCTAGTACTAGCTTCAAGGGAAATCACTTTAATTAGCTGTTTGTAACTTTTCATCAATTCAGAAGGCATTAGTTGATTTTGTTAATTTTTATTCTTAACCCAGTAACATACAAAATATTAGATATGCTTCACCAGCTAACATAACATTTTTATTTTAATGTCTTTTAGTGGGGGAAGGTTTGGTCAGCTGCAAATATTTTACAGCACTTCTGAGACTGACATTGTAGCTCTTGCCATTGAGCAAGGTGAGGATATACTGGCCTATTACAAGTCTCCTGTACAAGGAATTCCTGACCAGCCATCCAAGACCAGAGTGAATGTGTCAGCAGCAAGTGACCCACTGTATGCCTGTGCAACTCAGTGCCTAAAAGAACAAGCATGTTCAGCCTTTACATTTTCCAGTGCCTCTGAGATTCCTCTCTGCCTCTGGCTGACAACAGAGATCGGGCCATTAACTAACATGTCAGGATTCTGGACGTACAAGAAAAACATCAGCAGTACATCTGTTCTGTTTAGCACACAAGCCATTGCTGGTAGTGATTATGAATCTGTCACAGGACAGTGGGCCATCATGCAGGAAGGGGAAGAGTTTGCAAACCTCACAGTTACCATACTCCCTGACAGCCTGCCAGAGCTGGATGAAAAATTCACTGTATCCCTGTTGAAAGTTGAACTATTTAACATCTCAGCCAGCTTAAAAAATCAACCAACTATTGGACAGCCAAATACTTCCACAGTTACTATAATGATGAATGGGGATGCCTTTGGAGTATTTAAGATCTATAGTGTAAGTCCCAATGCAACAGAGAAAGGTCTATATATTGAAGTAGAAGAATGTCCTCAGGCCAGCGTGCAGCTAATGATAGACAGGACAGAAGGCAGCCTGGGACAGGTGGCAGTGGAATGGCGTGTTGTTGGTGGAACTGCTACCCCAAACTTGGATTTTGTGGGTGTTGGTGAGATTCTGGTGTTTGCTGAAGGTAAGGCTAGGTTTAGCATTAACTTCTCTTGTCTAAAACTAAAGAAAGCACAAAACAAGCACACACACAAAGACCACAAAGAAAAGGATGGAAAGTATAAATATTCAAGTATTTTTTAAGAAGTATTGCAGTGTGCATTATACGGATAACATTTTTACTAAATAAATAAGGAATAATAATGCTGAAATAGGTGTTGTAGCAAAGATAATAAAAATGAGAATCAGGCCTAAGTGGCCTCTTGTTCTTATCATCTTCTCAACATAATACTAATTTTTAATGATTTATCTTTTTAGATTCTGAGATTTTATTAATTTCGTAACATAACAGGATAGTTTAAAAATTGCAAATAAGACATGTATATGTCAGGCATTTTTTAAGCACTGTGCAACATGAAGGATGTATTTTATATTTTCAAAGTCTGAGATAATTGAGCAATTGTTTTGAAAACAATTTATGGGCGTGTAGTAAGATTCCAGTGTTCAGTTAGTTTGCTAAATAATCTGAACTTAAATGAAGGGTTACCAGGAGTGATTTTGGAAACTGACATGTAATTATATTAGCGTTTATAAGTTTACTAAATCTGTTTTCAAAATACTTTGAAAGGCAATATAACGAAAAATAAATATATGGGGTAAACTGATAATTAGTATAGGTTAGGAACATACAATGACCAATAGGATTCTGTTGCAAATTGTATGGTATTATAGAAATTGGTAATTGATTGTGTTTGCTGCTTACATTGTCATTCTTTGATATTCCAGAAGATATGCCACTTATAGAATAAGAGCCCACTTTAATGCATTTCCTGTTTCAGTAAATATATAGTCAAATTTCATGTACATATGTCTGTATGTGACATCAGAAAAATGTATTCACTTGGTAATTCTTTTTACAAGAATTATATTCCCCTTTTCTAATTAAAATGTTAACACCAGAGAACTTATAAAGCAAATAAGATTTCTAGACATTCAGAAATCATGCTGACATTGTTAATTTCTACAGATTATATTTAATAATTTTTAAATTATATTGCCTAATATAACATTTCTTTAGTAATTGAATAGATTTTCATAACAACATTCAATAACTTCTAGACAGGTAAACAAGCAAAGATTCTTCATGTCCTTTTTTATATTAGTTTAGTATTTACTATTAGAGTAGAAGATTGCATCTTTTTAAAGGTGATTTTCATGTGAACATATAAGTATGTATTTGTTATTTTACTTGTAGGTGAAACAAAAAAGATGGTCACACTGACCATTTTAGATGATCCAGAGCCAGAAGATAATGAAAGCATCATAATCAGCCTGGTGCATACGGAAGGAGGGAGTAGGATTCTGCCCAGTTTCAGCACTGTCACAGTGGTTATCCTGGCAAGTGACAATGTGGCAGGAATCATTAGCTTCCAGGCAGCTGGAAGGTCCGTTATTGGTCGTGAAGGTGGGTTCTGTGGGTTGACCACACTCAGTTTGATTAACGTCAGCTTCCATTTCTGTGCTTTTTGTTGATAACTAGTCAGTGATTGTATCACTGTTCAGAGAATGTCAGCAGAGAATAACCACATAATTAGCACACGATTCTTTGGATTTTTAACTCTTGCAAACATAGCACTTAAATGAAATCTATGGAAAAGATGAATAGACTATTTCCAAACCCATATTTCATCATTTGTTTTTTCCCTTCCTTTTTCTGAAGAATATACCTTGCTTCTATTGGTGTTGCTTTCCTAAGCTCCTTTTAGCATTTCTCATTCATTTATACCATATTCTAGAACTATGTATAAACCCCCACCATACAGAGCAATTGCTAATCTTAAGCAAATATTATCTGTCACTGACTTAAAATTAGTTTTTAATTATCTAGAAAATATTCCCACAGAAATAAAACAGGAATAAATTTTCCATCTTTCTAAAGTTTCTCTTCATATTTTTTATAGCAGCTCATTTTAGGAGTGTGACAATCTTGATGCCATCACTCAGTCATGACTTTTGACACTGATAATAGTTGGATATCTAGTGCCTAGCAGTGTTTTAAGAGAACATTTCATGTTTTACCTAGAGTTGGTATAGTTCTGCATAGGATAGTAATAAAACAAATGGTGACTGCTCTTGTTAGCCTTTGCTGGAATATCAGTGTATTGCAATCTCAGATTTTTCTGATCAGTGTAAACTGATGGGTAGAGAAAACTAACAGAAATTTGCCGTCCAAGAATGTATGCACTGAATTTTTTGCTGCAAGAAACAGTCTATCTCAAAAGGACATGGTCTGTTTTTTCCTATAATGAAAGGACACCATAAGCTTTTGAGTTTTGTTTAGACACAGTTTGTGTTAATTTTGCTGTGCCTAGTTTCCATGCTTTATTACTCCACATTTGTGGTTCTGATCTGCCTGACCAGCCAGCTGCATTCTGACAGTCTAAGAACAGCTGTTAATGAGTCCAAGGAATTAATTCAAACCATCTCATTCCCCAAGGTTATGAAGACATTATACACTTTCCACTGGTTAAATATTAGTCATGTTGAAGCTGAAAGCTTTTATCTGGAGCTGAAATAATCTGTTATGTATAGTATGTATATAGTGCTATAACTGATTGCAGTTCCTTCAGCTTGTGAAAAATTCATTGCACTGCATTATAGCAAGAAAAAACTAGTTCACTTTGATTAAAAAAAAAGGAATGAGCTAAGGCCTTCATATGATTTCAGTATTTTTACTTCATTTTCATTATCAAGTTTTTTCTTATGAAGACAACCATCAAGCATAAATACAAATAGTATTATCTTTTGTATTTATTATATTATTGAACAGTTTCTGTTAAGCAACTCAGTCTTTTTTTCAGGCTGTTCATATTATTTATCCCTGTGGGGAGGAAATATTTGAAAAACTGAAGATTGATGAGGAAAGAAAAATAAGTTCATTTTAGAATTATTTTTACTTAAAGACCAACCCTGCAGATGGGAGATGTTAGAAAATACTCAGTGTGAGAAAATTCAGGTATTTGTGTTCACTCTGGATTTTTGGCTATCAACCAAAAAGAAAATGATTTTTCTTACAGAAGAAAACAGGATGTTGTTAAAGTCTTAAAGCCTTTCCCATAGACTTGGACCTCTCTGTAAGTGGGGAAGGGAGTTAAGAGGGGTGGTGAACCACAGCCTGGTGAAGGATTTGTGCATTGTCAGGCCTTTTCTTATGTAACACAGTGCTCAGGCCTGGCACTTTTTGCCCTGCTAATATGGAATAACCTTAGCAATATTGGTGTCTCTGTTTTGAAAGTTACATAATGGAATAAATCTTCACACTTGAGTGGTAGATCATGGCTGTCCTGGTGTTGCCTGCATATATTCAACTCGCACAATCACCATATTGAGGGGAAGGGCAGCATTTAAGTACAGGAAAAACAGGCAACAGTTGTATGGCTATGACTGAATTGCATGAAAACACACTGCAATACTTGAAATAAGGAACAAGAAGAGAATTGACTAGGTCTTCTTCTCCTTGATAAAGGCAGAAATCTAAGGAAATATTTAAAATGCTAAAATATTAAAAAAAAAAAACAACCCATAAGACAAAATAGGGAAATTAACTTAATAATACTTTCAATCTTCAGAGATTATTTGTATTTAAGTTAGTATTGCTTACTGGATAGGAATAACAGAGATCTTGGTGAAGTTGGCAGAGCTTTTCATGATTCAGTAGCTGAGTACTGGAGAGTCTTTAACTGAGATGTAGTTTTCTTCTTGATGCTTGGAATACAATGTATCAGGGTTCTGTATCTTGGAGTATTTTACAGTCTTCAGTGAAAATTTGTTGTATTACATAATGTTGCATTGAAATAACCTTTGTATCAATTGTATGTTCTCTGATGATACTAAAGTAATTGTTTTCTGTCAAATATTTATTTGATTGAATGGATGTGCAAAATTCTCAAATAGGATAAACAAATTTCAGGGCAATGTTAAATGATATGAAAAATTAGCCTTAGGGAAACCAGTAAATTTTCAGTCTGCTCTCAGATATCTGACTGTAGAAGCAGAATTCTTGTGACATCAATAAATTTTGAATTCCTTTGCTCTCTTAGAACTAGTGTAGGCAACTTAAAACAAGGCTTAAATGAAGTTTGAAACAATGAGACTGATAAGATACTAATGCTATGTATTGGAAAATTGTTGTATAAAATTTTTGTTTTACTTCTTTGCAATTTTATTTTTCAGTTTCTTAAGGTCTTTTGAAGTTTGTTGTTTATATCTAGCTTATTCACAGCCAATATATTGGCTTCTCTCAAATATTTCCTTACCAAACAGAGAATGTGTCCAGAAAGTGATCAGTTTTTTTCTGCCTGTTTTAGATATACAGTACTGTCCTGCAGTATAATAATTTGGTGTTCTTTGAGTTACATGGTCAGTGAGAATAGCTGTGCTGCTCAATTCTGTGTGCCATGAACTAAGAACATAACCGAGCGCCACATCTTCTCTTTCCCTTTCACAGATGTATCTCAGTGTTTCTCAACAGGGTAGCTTTTAAGTGTGTACATAACACAAATTAAAAGATAGAATTATTCCCAGTTTTGCAACAGCAAAACAATTGAAAAAAATTCGTAACAATACTAAGAAAGCAGTTTTCAGTCAGTTGAAGATGGGCCTAAGCTTACATGATTATTTCCAAGCACCTCAGTATTATAAATTTTTGTGTATTTCATTTCCTTGAAAACAAATTCCACAGTTATATACTGGCAAACTTCCATTCTGTGAACTGGGAAAATGCTGTTGACGTACAGATGCAAAACACTTATGTATTATAAATAAATATCTCTCCTCTAATGGAAATACATTGCATATTGCAGAATTTTAGCAATGTTACCTGCGAATCAATTTCATATTAATATAATATGTAATTTTACATGCATATATTTAAAATATTTAATTTTATGCCAAATATGTATTTTATATTAATGTATATAGATATTTCATACTTTATAATTACCTAAATTTTCCTAATTTTTAAAACTTTTTGAAGAGTTAACTTTTTAAGTGACCATTTAGTTAAATATTATAACTGTGGAAAAAATATCATAAGTACTTCTTACAGATGCATGTTTTAATTTGATATTTATTATCTCTGAAATTATATTAAATTATTAAAAATAAATCTTAAATTAGCAAACATTAATGTTTTGCTTCTAAATACTGTCCTTTTAAAATTATTAATTTTTTTTTTTCTGGATGTTTTCAAACATCCAGAAACTGATAAAATTTGTAAATTCAAACTCACATAAATGGAAGTGCCAGGTAATTGCAATCATTTTTACACATACACTATTTGAAGTCACAAAACACTGCAGATGTTAGGATCATGTCTATTCCATGCCAGTTAGCTGCTGTAGAAAACTGTGTTAAAACTGTGTGTAGGGCATTTAGTCTGTGTGTAGTTCACAAAAAGATACTACTCTTCTTTTGCACATGTTTTGATAGCATTTATGCATGTGTACCAAGTTTCTTTATATTTTGATAGTTCTTTCCAGGAATGAACTAAATTAATAAAAACCCATGAGGAAAGAGTTCAGATTTGTGAGGGTTTTGTTTCAATGTTAAAAAAAAAAAAAGGTAGTACATAACTACTGGGAAGTTCACTATTAAAAATATTAAAGTTTTACAATAAAAAATACTTTTACTGTGATTAATTTTTTTGTGTTTTCATTTTAATAGTTGAATTGTAGAAGAAGAAATCAAAAATATTGCATTTTGTTCTTTGTTCCTAGGAGAAAAAGTGCAATTCCATGTTGTAAGAACTGCCCCAGGGCTGGGAAATGTTACTGTCGAGTGGAAGATAGTTGGACATAACATAGAACAAAATTTTGAATACTATTCTGGAATTCTCTTATTTCCTGAGGTGAGTCCATAGAAAATCTAATGGCTACAAAAAAATATTGTAATTTGAAGTGAGCTAACAAAACAAGTATGTTTTTAAAGCAGTCTTCCTTGTTTTGATATGATTAAAAAGCAGGGAGTTCATTGTTTTCAGTATTTAACTTTACATTTCTTAAAGGTATTGCTCAAAATACATAGGATAGAGTGGTATTACTTGTACTCTGTACACTAATGACTAATAAGTTTATCAATAATATATATATAGGGAATATTGAATACAACATTATATGTCCACTTGCTGGATGACCATATTCCGGAAGAAAAAGAAGAATACCGAATCATCCTATACAACATCAAAACAGAAGGTAATGTGGAACAACAGATTGCAATATCTGCTATATCTAAAATTGGCATTTAATGGTGTAATCATTTTGTGTTTATTAAACCATTTTGGAAGTGTAGGACTACGAGTATTAAAAATGTTGCAAACTATGCAAAATTTGTTACCATCTTATTGAAAGAGGCTTGATGCTTCTATGTATAAATGTATACAGGTGTCATAAAATAAAAGGATATTTTTTATCTTTTTAAACAATTTTCCAGCTGTCTTCTAATCTGTCTCTGAATTAGGGGAGGTAAAAATATTTTACTCTTTCATTGAAATTATAATGAGAAAATACACGTGAAACCACATCCCTTCTGAAATATCATTTGTTAAACTAGAATTAGTGTGTAAACACCAAACTAACTTGACATGGGTAGTGTTGCTGATAGGTGCCTTTCCAACTTACCTTAATATTTTGGTTACTCTTGTAATCCTTCAGTATAAGTATAAATTCATACAGTTAATCATCAAGGCAACACTTGCAGTAATTTCTTGATAGAATGATTGAGAAATTGAATATATTTTTTTACTTAATGAATGAATTATAATGGCATTTAGGAATTATAATGAATTCCTAAAAAAACTTTTCTCTTTCCTTTTACAACAGAAGTAGTTTAGGGAAGTCCACTGCCTCTTCAGATTTTCTAATTTCTTAAAAGTATAGAGTCTTGAACTCTATACTTTTTATGTATACAATTTTTGCTGTGATTGAATGTTCCTATGCTTGTTAAAGAATACAATTACATATACATTCCACACAATCCGTAAAATTCAGTGAACATATAATGTTTTTGGTTTGATTTCATTTGCAGTGTTACTGACTGTCCATTGTACATAAAAAAAGCAGTAACATGAGACAAAACTTGATTTACCTAACACAATTAACTGTAGTCCATTGATTCTTTTGCAGGTGTTTCTCCTTCTGGTGCTGCTGTTTTGGATAGTCAAGGATATGAAGCTGTTCTGACAGTAGAGGGTAGTGATGAACCACATGGAGTACTGAATTTTGCTTCTCCATCCAGGGTACTTTTACTCCCAGAGGAAAACAAAACAGTTCAACTTTTTATTAACAGAGAATTTGGATCTCTAGGTTTGTATAACATCTCCAAGAGAAATTAAATTTTGTTCTCAAAATCATTAAACAAATGAAAGCCATGACAGAGAGGCTAGAAATTCTGGAAAACCTTGAATACAATTATGTTTTCAGAACTTCTAGTCTCCTTACTGCAGGCTTGAAAACCAAGCATTTGTTAAAACTGAAGCCATAAACTTTAATTCCACAGCAAGGGATCTGTAGCTATGACATAGTTAGTTGGCTGTTAGCGTTGTAATTTTATGTCCAGAAAAACTGTCTTGAATTATCTGTCCAGAAGAAATTAAAAAAACATGAGAAAATGAGCTTGTATGGAATTATCATTCCCACAACATCCGCTCCATAAACTTCCAGAATCTGACAGTTTAGTAATATCCCATGGAAAAAGTTGCACTGATGCTTCTGAATTCAGCTTATGCCTCTCCTAAGAATTCTGTATTTCTTTTAAATTAAATTTTCCGTTTAAAATCAAATTAAGTAGTACTAACTTCAGTAGTGCAATTTATGCCAATATATTTTTTGTGGTTTTTTCCTGAGTATTTTGACTTCCATTGAGAGATAGCATACATAATAATTTTCTATTAACATTTTTTAGCTATATTTAGACCTGTGTTAATACCTCTGTTATTTTATTTTCACTGTTTTGAGGTGAAGTGATCAGTTGAAACAAACATTCAAGATCTGGGCACACTACAGATCTGTAGAGGAATTTAAATGTCATTTCTTTGTTTTCCCATTTCTTTTTTAATGTCAGTAAGTATGTAAATTACCTTTCAAATGCTACTTCAGAAAATATGAATATATTGTAATTTTCCATTGTAAATGTAAAATCTCTCAATTGAACTCCATCTTTATTTATTAAAATGAAGATTCTTTTATACCTTATGTTTTATTTCATACAGATTAACTTTAAATTTCATTTGTCATTTTATGTCCAGGATCACTCTCTTTAAATTTGCAATTTGACTTACTATGGCAAGTTCATGAGATGTGGCTTTGTAATTAAAAAAAGTCTAGATTTCCGTCTAGTAAAATTTATCTGTGTGTTCTGTAATTTTTATTCTCAGTTAACATCCATGTCAGTCTATCTGGGAATGAAACTAAATTTCATTAGAGGCTCTCCTAATTTCACTAAAGGCTTTTCTTAGAGCCTTTCTTAGACATCAGTCATTCCTGAAACACTCTACTTCCCTTGTCACCAAACCTGGTTTTAATAATACATTAGCTGTCCCAGGTATGTAATGTAATAGTTGCAGTTCACAGCACCTCAAATGTGTGAATACATTGGATCCTAATGCTTCCTAAGTCCTATAATCTTGGACAATTATTAAAGGCTGGACTGAAAGAAATAAGTCCCATTGGTTTCAGATTAGTATTTTAATCCTCTGGTTTGTAGTTAGGCTTTCCATTTTTTTTAACGAGCATTTGGTCTCTTTTCTTTCTCTATTCTAGTGAACATTACATAGGAATTGAAAAAAAGTGGGGTTTTTTTTGTCACATTTTAAACAGGTGCTATCAATGTTACATATGCCACAGTTCCAGGATTGGTCTCCTTAAGTAATCAGACAGAGGGGACCTTGGCTGAACCAGGAGCTGATTATGTAGCTGTTTCTGACTCATTGATTTTGAAAGAAGGAGAAACATCAGCTGCCATAAATGTTACTATTCTAGAGGTAAATGCTATATCCTTTCACTCCATACTTATTGATATGACAATTAAAAAGGAATATTGTGGAACCTGAATCTCGCATGGTGTATTATTTGAAGTGATAAGTTTTATGGTGATTTAGAAAGATGGCTTTGGTCTTTAATGGTAAAACCACAGAAGGACAAATAATAACAGAAGACAGTGCTACTTATAGTTAAGTGAAATTTACCTCTCTCATAATGACTTTATTTTCTGCTATGCAGATCAGTGTCATTCATTACTTTCTACAGGTTCTTACTTTATCAGTGCTATTTGCTAGTTGTGCCTTCAGAATTGAGTAGAAATCTATCCACACCTAGTTCAGTGGCACCACAGTATTTTCTAATAAATGTAATGTTTTTCTTCATAATTTACATTTTATGTAAAAATGTTCCAGGAAAATGGAAACATAAATGAAATCTAATGTTGCTATAAAGTTAGAAACTTCTAGTTTGTTGTTTTTTGACAAATTCTGTGATTGTTTCTTAAAGAAATGAAGAGAGAATATACTGGATTTGTGTTTTGTAGGATGATGTACCAGAAGTACAAGAATTCTTCTTGGTTAATTTAACTTCAGTGGAACTTATCATGAACCATTCAACTTCCTCCCCACCCAGGCTTGGTAAAACTATTATGATTAATTTTATTTTTATATCCATTGAATGCACATTATATTACTCTGGCATATCATTATTCTGCTTGCCACTTTCCAAATAAGCCAAAATGAGACAGGCAAGAAACATTGTAGAACATCAAACATAGTCATTATTACACTGGCTTCTTATTTTTAAAGCCCTGTAAAACTTATAAGACAATTTTCACAGAGGAGTTATTTAGTAATTACCAGCTGGAGAACACAGTTATCTCAAAAGTTGAGTTGGCGATGTGTTAATGTGATTTTAATTTCCAAGTAAATGACAGAAACAAATAAATACTAAGAACTCCTTCAAGTAGCTCCTTTGCTCACTCTTTCAAAAGTATCTTTTTATTACTTTTTATCAAATTTATTTTTAGGAGTCATGATCTACTGTGTTCCTACTCTTCCACAGAACTTCATTAATTGCTTGCGTATGGAGTTCCTCATTGTGCTGCTGAACTCAGCTGCCATTGGCTTTAAAGATAGTTGGGTTATCCTGTGACACCAGTGACTAATTATGCTGATTATTTCTAACATCTTCTGTGACTCTTTTTCCCTTTCTTTGCATGCATATTGAAGTGAAAGAATTAATTCGTTACAGACTGAAAGGTAACTTGCAAGACCGATTGCTGCTGTATGGACCCTGAGCTGTGATTAGTTGAGTCTAAAATTTAAAACATAGAAAGAGTAACATTAAATTATGAAGGATTTCTTGATTTAAATTGTTCCGAGTGACCTATAATCTTACCTTCTGCCATACGTTGTTAGCAGTCTGAGTATGACCATTTGACTCTGATGTACTTAGGATGATCAGATAATAGTTTTAATCCATGAGGCAAAATTTTGTCCTTATTATAAAATGTTGCAATTAATTATGTTATCAGACTATTTTCTAATCTTGCTTTCCCTTTTTGTGTATTTTCTTTGTTATGATTGAGAATTCAAATCTTTGTAGGTGCAGTGCATTTGTGTAGGATTTAGCAATCCCATTCCCCATAGAAAATCTTTAATATAATTCTAGGTGTATAATATTAAAAGTGATGGGTGTCCTGCACATGATACTGATACACAGTTAATTGTACGCATCTGGAATATATCATAAATGCTGTCCCTGTCTTAGCCATGTGAATGCAATATGTGGTATAGGTCTGGGATGTTTGTGACATACAGTTAAACACATGGAACTTAAGTGACCTTTATTTCTGATCTCAGACTTCATGGATATGGAGCAGAAGCAGGAAACATAAAGGACAGTTCTGTTTTCTTCATGCTGCTCTCACTCCATCTCATCATCTAGAACAGGTGGAAGACAAGGCCCAACTCTAAAAAAGAGCAAGGAATGAAGAAAAGGGAAAATGTTCGATACTTGAAAATGATGAAAGAAAAATGAATAAACTTAATGGATAGCAGAAAGAAATAGGATAGGGTAAAATGGCAGGTCATCAGGAGAGAGGAGAGATGCCAGATATGAAATAAGAGGTCTGATGTTGAAAGTGAAGTATTATAGATCTTGAGTGTGTTGATCAGAATATGACATGATGAGGGAAAAGACCAGTTAGGAATCTGAAGGGTCTATATGCTCTGTAACCCCTGTGGATTTCTAAACCTTTCTGTGGTCCATATAGAGGTGTTGCAGCTGCTGTTCATGTTCATAACTATCTCATAGTGTCAGGTTTGGATTCAAGGCAGTGATCTTTTACTTTTATTAAGTTTTATCTGACCTAATAGAAATCTCTCTGATGGATTTAAAAATAGTATATTTACTACAGATTTAGTGAAGTCAATTCATTTTGTAGAAATTGTCAGTCTTAGTTTCTTTTTAATTTTATTAAAATTAAATTGATATAAATTGAGGTATTCATGTGATGCTGTTTAAATAAAATAAGCCATTATTTTCTTAGAAGAATCAAGTTCTGACTGTCAAGTTCTGGTCTGTTAGATTAGTGGAAATTGCTGGCATTAATCTATTATTCAGTATTTTCACAGGGCACTACATGCAATAATTTTGCAAAGTTATTGTGAATATACATATGTTTTTATGTAGTAATAAAATCTTACAATACATAAACTAACTAAAAGGAAATTATTATTTCTTTTTTTATAGCAGAATCTGTGGTGTGTGCCATTAAGATTTATTATCAGGCACTGAAACATTAATATGAGATGATATACTGTATAATTTATTATTCTTTTTTAGTAATTATCCCTCCAATATTCAGAATGGCACTGTCTACAAAACATTAAATATTATCATAAGAAAAACAAACAGTGAATTAAGACTTGGTGAAAAATCTTGCTTTTGTCATTTTCTACTTTTTCTGTGCCATGGGTTTTCTTCAATTTTTTTCTTTTATTTATTTATTTTTTTAAATACATTAAATGTAGTGGTGGCAATTCAGAGCCCTGTGTTGCTGTTCTAATGGTAAGCTAGTAAGGACAGATTTTCTTCAAGCTTTTCCAAGTATCCTTTTCACTTCATTTTCTCCCCCTCACTTTGGAAATAGAAAATTATTTTTTTATTGTAAAGAATTAGTAAAGATATAAAGCAATGCTTCTGTTATTTGTGAAAATAATTAAAATTAACTCTATTGTTCTTACATACTTGTCTTTCTGTTTTCCCTTCTAGATGTAGAAGGCTTGGCTTCTCAAATTATTATTGATGCTAATGATGGAGTAAGAGGAGTAGTTGAATGGGAAAGTGCCAAGTAAGTCTTGACACCTTGAAGAACTCCGTGTGGGAGTTAATGAATAGTATTGCCCAACTATTTTCATTTTCAGTTAACAGCAAAACTCCTATTAACAATAGGAACAGGTCTTTGAGCTGACAACATATTATTCAGTTCAGTGGAACTGGAAAAATTATGCCCACACTAAAAACCAACACTTACAGTATGTTTACTCAGAAATCTCATGCTACCATATTTTTATTTTCACTACTGTCCTTTAGTATTGTGGACTTCCATCACTCACTCAAGCCTCCATCCAGTGCCCCAGCCTCTGCATCCGTGTAACCAAGCACATTGAAATCTCCCAGATCTTTTTCTCTGATTTCCAGGAGCTAGGAAATGCCTCCATGCTCATAGACTGGCTTAATCTAGTTCAAGTCCATTTTGATTAAAAAAAGGTATTATGGTTGCATTAGACAACTGGCTTTACTGTTTACTGTAATAGTGACTTTTTCTTAAAAGGTAGAAGGGATTATTTTAAGTGAAAATTATCTGCCATCCTATTAAAAGAAAATGCTCAGTGAGCACTGAGAATTTGTCTTGGTTTTTGTTTTAGTTTTGAAGTTAATGAAACTCATGGGAATCTGACCATAATGGCATACCGGAACAAAGGATCTTATGGGAATGTGTCTGTGTTTTTTTATGCCCAAAATTTGGAGGCACAACTGGGTTTGGATTTTAATGTGGTTTCAAGGGTAAGAAGCAAACTTTAAATCTAGTAGTTTTCATTTTTTCAACTTCTGCAAAAGAGCATTATCTTATTTATTCTGCAGGATGGTCACTAGTACAGCTAGATTTCTCAACTTCTTTCAGTTGCTCTGATCATCTGAATAGAGATTTAGTCATCTTATTTTTAGTATTTCTTTTTTAGTACTAAAGCATTTTTAAATATAAGACACATTTTAAACTTTGAAACTTCTATTTCAAATACAATTTTGCTTAGACAAGAGAATATAAGATTTCACATAGGTTTTAGTATTTTTTGCAAAATAACTTTCAAAGTGAATTGCTCTTGTTTGTCTTCACTCTACAATGTGCTAGACTCTTTAACTGTTTTGCTTCTTTTTCAGTCAGTTTATAAGGGACATAGAAATTATTCTTCTTGCCTCTTCTTTCCTCCTTGTTTAACGCAATTCTGCTTAACCTTAGTTTAAAATTTCTGTGTGCATTATCAGCTATCGAATATTCAATGCTTTCTGTGTTTCAATGCTAGACTCTTTTTTTTGCTGATGGAGAGAGGAATAAATCTGTTATTGTTGTGATTTGTGATGACGATATTCCTGAAGGTGTTGAGAAGTTCCAGTTAATTCTAACAAATCCCTCATTTGGCCTGGAATTAGGGGAGAACACAACAGGTAAAACTTAGTTTTGATGTTCTAATTCCTCAGAATTGTATCTCAGTCACTTTAATTAACTTATTCTGAATAATCATGTTTTAGAAAACAAAAGTGTACTCCTATGGTAAATTATTAAACTCATTTGGAAAGTTCTTAAACATCACTGTGAAAAACGTGAAAATAAGAAAAAACCATGTGAAATAAGGAATCAGAAAATGCAAAAGCTGGATGTTTTAATAAGAGAGTCAAGATTCTTTCTTTCTTGAAATCTTCCTAGATAAAGCAAAATACTTACATATTCTGTTAAGTATTATCAGGAACATAAAAGCAATATAATTATACTAAAGAAAGAATGGATTTGTGTATATATTTATTTATTTGTATATGTGTACAATTATATTTTTTATTATTATAATTAAAATATATTTCTATTACTTATTTTTCAAAAGCCACGATTACTATATTTGCCAATGATGATGGACATGGAATTTTGTCATTCAATAACAGTGATCACTTCTTCCTCAGAGAGCAAACAGCTCTCCATCCGATGGAAAGTGTTGCAGTTTTAAATATTATTAGAGAACCTCCTCAGGGAATATTTGGAACAGTGTCTGTTCAGTATCTTGTAAGTGAAATTAATTCTTCAGAGCCATCAGTGGATTTGGCCCCTTCTCAAGGATACATTGTGCTGGAAGAGGGAGTCAGATTTAAGGTAATATGGTAGTTACAACAAAAAAGTGAAGATGGATTTTTTTTAATTATTTGAAACAGTTCAGCAATGTTTGTGGTTTTTCATGTATTAATTTTTTTCTTATGTTTTCCTTAATTCTCAGAATAAACTGAGCTGTGGGAGTGCAGAAAAATTGAATATGTTTTTCTGTAGATAGTTCTCTCTTTGTAATAGTTCAGTAGTTGTATTGTATTGAAAAAAATATAATGGGTATGTAGTAGGATGTGTGAATAGGACCATTTATTTTTATGTGTTTAGTATAGAGCAGAAAGATAAACTTTGATGTGCAGTCATAATTTTCCACTGTAAATAATTATGGTGGAATTAAAAATACTGTACCTTTTTGTGGCCTGAAGAGAGTATGCTGCAGCAAAGGCAAAAGGTAAACATCTTTCAGAATTTTAGAAATTGATAATTACTTATTTTTCTGACAGTACTAATCCCACTGCTTCTGCACTGTCCCTACAAGATTTTCAGCTAGAAAATGAGCTATCTTAAATGTGTCAACAACAGGTTAGTATGTTGTGGTTAGGGAAGTAGGATGTGAAACAAACCTTTCTGGAAACACTGGTTTTCAGTTTCGGAACCTAAAATGCATTTGACACCTCAGTGATAGCCAGTTTAGCAGATCTGTGAGAAGTAGGGGGTAAAAGATTTCTCAATACAGTCTTTAAATATGGTTTATTGAACAAGTAAATAGACATCTAAAATGTTGAAAACTCTATTTTAATTCAGACCTGTCATTACTAAATAATTTTTCTAAGGCAAAGGAACATGTACTACTGTGACTTTCACCTTTTTGGGTAATTGGGAAGATGTCAGTGAAAACACCTATTTCTTTCTAGAGAGTTCTCTGCTGATTTGAGACCACCTTGAGACAACCCTATTCTTATCCACCATGGTGCAGTAGAGGGAATAAAACATCAAGAAGAGAGTATTTCAAATATTTCCCTATTGCTTTTTTTCCCTTCTTTGGTCCCAGCACCAGAAATGGAACTACCTTGTTCCTGATGAGATAGTTCAGTTGACAACTAAAGTAAAGTAAACCCACCTTGACTGAGCTGTGATCAGGTAGCTGCATGGGGACTATGTTACCAAGAAATGTGTGAAATAAGTACAAAACAAAAATATGTAAAAAGGATCAAAACCTGTTACATTTCAGAGAATCTTATGCTAAGAGTAAAGAGGGGAAGGGAAAAAATAAAAAGAACATAGATATGCTCATGCTGGTATTGCACTATAGGAGATCACCAGAGAGATGAGTTTAGAGCCCCAGCCTGAACTATCCAGGCCTTATTCCTGCTTTCTCTGGTTCAAGAGCTGCTGTTGTGCTGCCCTGCTGTCCAGAAAAAGAGCAGAAACAGCAACATGGCTTGAATAACATTGTCATTATTAGCTGTCAAGTCTCAGCAGCTTCTATGCTTTTTTCTTGTCAGACACTGCATATTACTGCAATCCTGGATGAAGAACCAGAATTGGATGAGCACTTTATTGTCACCCTGTTCAATCCAACTGGAGGAGCCAGACTAGGCACCAGAGTGCAAACTGTGATTACAATATTACAGAACCAGGCTCCGCTGGGGCTTTTCAGCATCTACCCCGTTACAAATAGGTACTGAACCCTGATTCATTTAAAAGGAAGTTTTTTTCATATTCATAGAGATAGTTTCCCTTTAAAAAATATTAGGAATCCAGTTTTAAAATTTATGATTTTAAAACTTACACTATTTGTCAAATATCATTACTGCTAGACAGAAGAGCAGAAAAACACTTAAAATGGACTATTCATTAGAAATGTTGATTTCTCTGTGCATTTTTCCTTGAAACAGTACTTAATTATTTCCCAAATGTTTCACTAATAGTAATCAATATTACAGATTCCAAACCATAAACTAGTGTCCCAGGAATTACAAATTTTCTAATTTACCTATTTATTTAGGCTTGTGTAAGATACACCCTCACTCAGGGCAGCTTTTTCAGAACCAAATGAGCCAGTCTTACTTGGACAAGCTCAAGAAGTGGCCCTTGGGAATTTCATGAGGTTTAACAAGACCAAGTGCAAAGTGCAGGCTGCGGGATGAACGGATGGAGAGCTGCCCTGCCCTGAAGGTCAGGGGGTGCTGGTGAGGGGCTGGACGTGAGCCAGCCATGGGCACTTGTAGCCCAGAAAGCCAAATGCATCCTGGCCTGCATCCAAAGCCCTGTGGGCAGCTTTGGAGGGAGGAGATTCTGGCCCTCTGAGACCCCACCTGCAGAGCTGCCTCCAGCTCTGGGGTCCTCAGCAGAGGAAGGACATGGAGCTGTTGGAGCAAGACCAGAGGAGGCCACTCAGTTGATCAGAGGGATGGAGCATCTCTGCTCTGAGGAAATGCTGAGAGAATTGGGATTGTTCAGCTAGGAGATGAGGTGGCTTTGGGCTGCCCCAGTTGCAGCCTTCCTTTTCCTATCTGAAAGTTGGAGAGGGACTTTTGGCAAGGGCATGTAGTGACAAGAGGGAATGGCTTAAAACTGATAGACAGTAGATTTAGATTAAATATCAGGAAGAAATTCTTTACGATGAGGGTGGTGAGGCACTGGCAAGAGAAGCTGTGGATGCCACATCCCTGTAGGTGTTCAAGGTCAGGTTCAGTGGAGCTCTGGGCAACCTGGTCTAGTGGAGGATGTCCCTGCTTATGGCAGGAGGGCTGGAACTAGATGGTTGTTAAAATCCTTTTCAAACCAAACCATTCTCTTATTATATTAGTCTATGATATGGAATGATGTTTTCAGAAATCATTCACTTTCACCCATACAGTTTTGTGTAAGATTTCAGGCTGGTTTAAGATTTTGTTGAATTTCCCATAATTTTGTCAAAGCCTTGTGTGAAGAAATATTGGGCAAAATTAATTAGTATTAGTTCACCACAGAGCATAAATTTTCTTTTTATTGCATAAATTTTCTTTTATATTCTGTGCTGAAAGTGTACAGTAAGAATCCTATTTTTATGCTGTAAAAATAATACTTCTTAAATTTTATTTTCACAATTCTCAAATTTAGGACAAATATCTTGACAGTTGAAGAAGCAAACACTACAGTTTATTTGAAAGTTTCACGGAGTAACGGGCTCAATGTATCTGTGAGCGTTGAGTGGGAGACATTGTCGGATACTGCGTTTGGCATCAGTACGTTCCCTTTATCAAGAACATCCATTGCTGTTTTCAGAGTGAAGATAGCTACAGAGGAACCAAACATACAGGAGATCTAACTTTGGAATGAAAATTCACTTATAATATCCCTATGATATCAAAATTTGTTAGATAAAAGGTCTTGGCTATCAGTCAAGTTTGTTATCAGCCATTGCTGCCATAGTTTTAACAATCTGTGTTGCTCTTGCTTATATATTTTCACAAGACCTTTGATTGATAAATCTGTTCTTTACTACTTGAAATTCTAGATTTTTTTGAAATAATATAACAGATGCTATTTTATGTAAGTGTTGAATGACTAGGCAGTTTAAAAATCTTATTGCCGTGGCTATGACTTGTGATGAGAGAGAAAATGAGGATAAACACATTTTTAGTTTCTCTGTCACTTTTTTATTTTCTCTTATCTAGTTAATTTTCTCACTACCAAAATTCAAAACCGAGTCACTCTGAATCACACTCAAATTGCCTATGCATCTTCCATATGTAATAGTAATATATGAGAAATTATTTTATTATTTAACTCTCAGTACAACCTCAGTGCTATACCATTTCCATGCATTTACATGCACTTATACCAACTATTTAGAAACAACTCTGAATATAGATTAGTCATTTAGAGTATGGTGCTAAAAATGTCAAGATTGTGGGTTTGACCATTGTATGAGCCACTCACTTAAGAGCTGGACTTCATAATCCTTGTTGGTCCATTTCAGCTCAGAATATTCTGTGATTTCTGATACTAGATTTGGTTTTCACAAATAAATAATGAAAATGGTGTTGTAAAAGACCATAAGGATTAATATTTTTTTCCTATACTGTATTGCAGGGGATGGTACCAGTGTTCTGTCTGTTGTGCAAAGCTTTGTGGAAGAATCAGCAGCTAGCTGGTGTTTCTTTGAATTGGAAAAAAACCTGTATGGTGTGCTGTTGCGTTCACCTCCAGCTGTGCTTTCTACTCTCTACCAGTGGAAAGGAGTTTTTGTTGCCATCGAGGTAAATGCTTGCTTACAGACACACCATTAACCATGCTGCCTAATAAAACCTTGATGTTTCAGTTCTACATTTTTTTTCCTCTCTCAGAATTTTAGTATGTGGAATCCTAAATGCTGTGTGTCTTTCCAAATCCATGCCTCTCCCTACCTTGTGATTACTCACGGAGGAAGTGGTCAGGGAGCTTCCAACAGCAGTGTATATGCATTCATGCCTGGACGCAAACTAATGAAGGTAAATCTGTGATACTTACAAATTCAGTAAATAATGGGGTTAGAAAGGACTTTGTGAGGCCCTTCTGTTCCCCCATGTTTTGGGAAAAAGATCTCTGTCCTCAGATAGTTTGGCAACTGAACACTCAGCATGAGTCAGTGATGTAAGTTATTGTCCTGGTTTAGGCCAGGGGAGGGTTAATTTTGCAGTAGCCAGGAGGAGGTATGGCTGGAGCCTGGAGGTTATTCTATGTCAACTCATGTCATTTTCTGGGGATGGGCAAAAGGGGCCCTCCTGGGGGTTGGGGTAGTGTGGGCACAGTTCATGTATTGACAGGTGTTACATAGTGAGAATTTTCACATATGAATTTTGCCTCTCTTGTACCATCTGCTATTATTATTGCTGTATTTACTGTTAATTTTCTTATCTTATTATTAATTGTTCTTCTCTCAACCTGTGATCTTCTCAACCTTTTGTGCTTCCAATTCTTCTCTCTATCCTACTGCAGGGGGGAAGGAAGAGGCAGCATGGTTTGGAGTGTTTCAGTGGGAACTCTTAACTGAGAAATACCATTCCTAAACAAGTTATTTCAGCTTTTTGTCTAATGTCTTTTATAGTCATGTTTTGAGGGAGAGATAAAATGACCTTGGAAGTGAAGAAAGAAATGGTGGAGTAATGAAATCATAGAGCATTTTCTGAAAAATGTATGATAATTAACATTAATTTTGCAAAATCATCCCATATATATTTTTAAAACAATGAAATTACATATATGACAATTTTTATACATTATTTTATATATGTTTTATATGTTTACAGTTTTTAAAAAATATGTGTGCATATGTATAAACTTGAACTGACTTCCAAATACCATTTTTGTCATATTTTCCTTGTAGTTACAGACTCTCTCTATTTTGGATACCACACTTGTCAAACATTTTGCTGTGGATGAAGAAGACTATTTGGTTTTTGTGAGTTTCAGTTCCATCCAGGTTAGAGCACACTTGTCTTCATGGCTTTGATGTAGGTAGTTTTATTAGTTTTCAGTTTGAAATATGAAGGGAATATATATAAAAAAGTAAGTATATATTTCTGAAAAATTAGTTTCTATTATAGATTTATAAGACGTAGAATTCTAGACTTGTTTAAATGTAACAACACTCCTTACATTAACATGTAATTTAGACTTGGTTTGATTATATTGCTACTGTCATTTCTGTTTTGAAGTCTATTATGTTAAATAACTTTAGGAATAGAAATAGCTTCTGACCATAAACCTGTTCATCTGAAGAACAGGCACAGGCACTTTCAGTAACATAGTTACTTAAAGTTGCTTATCAGTGCGCTTCCACCATAATGTAGGATCCACTATAGAAATGAGGAATTCAGTTAATTATAGGTCTTTCCATTTTTCATCAAAACACCTAATTTCTTTTTTCTTATTATAAACATATAATAAAATACATATTCTATTTTTACAGGTTTTCCAGTGGAATAAAGATATATTTGTGCTGCATCATCAACTTCCACTTTACAATGCTCTGAACATTGCCTTTTTTCCCCGAGGAGGCATTATGTACTTACTAGTTTCTTTGTCAAATACCAGCCAGAATGTCCTCTTGTACCAATGGCTGAATAATGAGTTTAGGAATCTTCGTCAGTTACCAGCAAAAGAAATAAAACTTATGGAAGCCTGGACTTCTGGATCTGATATATATTTAATTGTTGCAAAAGGTATTTAGCAGAAAAGAAACACTGAGTTTGCTAAGAATGTGTTGCCTTGTTTGATAGCAAAGGTATTTGGAATAAAAGGGGTTTAGATACAGATTAAAATATTACTGGTGGATGACAATTTGCTGAAAAGGATCTTACCAAAGTAATCACTGTTTTGTCCCTCAGAAAACAAAAGTATTGTGTATGTTCTCAAATATTCATGAAACTAATGAAATATTTTCCCAATAACAATAGGGAATATTCATCTGTCTGCTAATTGCACCCTTTCTAAGCTTTCCTGAGCTTTGTTATATGCAAAGAGCATTGTTCAGCAAAGTACATTTTTATTACAAGTGTGACAGTTCAGACATTGTTTTATGTCTGTATCCTTGTGACTCTTTAAGAGTTTATATTGCAGTCCATAGGTTTCTTTGCACTTGACTGTTGTCTGATAGGTTTTTTAGTGTTCTTATATGGGAATGTGGGCAGAAAAACCCTTAAATTAAGTTATGGAATAAATAATCTAATGAGAAATCATGCTATGGAGTTATGCACGTAAAAAGGAAGACACAATCACTGGTCTCACTTTGTAATTAAAGCTGACAGTCTCTGCCTTTGAATGGCCACTGGTGTGTAATTTAATTAACAGGCAGCAATATAATGTAGGTTTTGTAATTTTACCTCTTTGTAGAAACTGGAAATTCTGAAATTTTCATCTGGGAGACAGGGCAGTCTACCTTCAGACACTTTCAGTCTCTTCCAGTCTCTGCTGTAAGAAACATCCATGTTTTCATCCCTCCTTCAGGTTTAGGTAAGAATTTGTTTATAGTACTGGAATTGAAGAAATATATACATTCAATTTTCATATTATTTATCAGATTTTAAGAGATACTTTTAACAACTGAGCTGCCAAGGGCATTTCTAATATTACAAGAAATTTTAAATATATCACTGAATATTTCTTTTTTCTCTTCCTTGCTCATTGTAGTTCACATCCTCCTCTCCGGTAAGCACAAAACAGCACTGTATTCCTGGAACTCGGAAGGGAACCAGTTCTCTCTGATGCTGGAAGCCCCATATGCAGATCATATAACTTTCACTACTACAAGGTCTCTGAACTCCAGCAAGAGTTTGATTGCTCTTTCCGTTGAATCTAGCTCCCAGATTTATGAGCTGACAACTATCTCCAACCAGTCAGATTTTATACCTAGGTAGGTTTTTTGAGTTTTATCTCCCAGCTCTTGAATTCCTTTTAATGTAGTAGTCTATTTTTGCAGTGGAGACCATTACAGACTCCTGTGTGTGATGTGTTTATTAGCACTAAAGAGAATTTTTCGCAGGTAGCCTCAGGATAAACTGAAGTCAAACTTCTTACAATTTGCTTTAAAATATGTAATAATAGGATTTTTAGTCAAACTGGATATTGAAGCTTATATTTGGAATGAATTAAACTACATTACATTAATAAGAAATATCAGTTACTATATGTTCTCTTGTAATTAAGAAAACAAACCCAACACTAATTCCACAACCTTTAAACCTCATTGACCTACTCAGGAATATAAACAACATTTTCAGCATCAAAAATGCTCTTTAAATTTTCAGTACTGCTTTCAAAGTTTGTAAATCATATCCTCGGTTTATAATTACTTGATGTGTTTGTTTGTACGCTAGTTCAGGTGAACTGATATTTGAGCCTGGGGATATGGAAGTTGTGATAGCAGTCAATATCCTGGATGACATCATCCCAGAGGAGGAAGAATGTTTTCAAGTGCGTCTGAAAAACCCTAAAGGAGGTGCAGAGATTGGTGTCCACAGTTTTGTTAACATAATTATTCCTCCCAATGACAATGCCTATGGAGTCATCGCATTTGCCCAGGTAAAACTTTTAAGGTAAATCATAAAAATATGTATATATAACTTCTGAATAACAGAACACAAACATACTAAAATTGCATGTGACAGGATTCTTTTTCTAAAGTCTTGTAGCAACTTGAAACAATGCTAACCATGTAGCATTGTTACTTGGTTATATAGATGACAGATAATAGAAACTCAATTCCAGTCTGTCCCTGTTGTGGGCTTTTTATAATCCCCTTACATTTAGAATAACCCATTATTTTATCAATTTCATTTTGCAGCAACCAAAAAAATTAGTTATCAGATGGCAAATATGATATCATCATAGTCTTTATTGATTGGTTAATCAAGGGAATTAAGTGAAGATTCTTTTCCTCTGACATAGTTATGTTACAGGATGAGCCCATCTGCCTGGACAAAATAAAAACTTTGGAGAAAATATCAGACTGAAGGCATTATTTGGAGTTGTTATTTCTTAAATTATCAAATATTGTAGAAGTTATGTAAACAGATATATGTACTAAATGCATAATGAAGATATAAAATACAGAAGAATCATCACTGAAATGAAACATTGTCTCTGGACTTGTGTGAGGAGGATGAATATAAGAAAAGTAACAACAGTAAAACTATGTCTGTCTTGGAAGTCTACATGTTTATTTGCTTCACATGATTTGGACATAAAATATTGTACTCCAAAAAAAAAAAAAAACCTAACAAAAACCTTGGATTTTTAGGATGAAGGGGTCTGACATTTCATAAACACAAGAATTTGAAATTTGGACCTGTTGAGTATTAAGTTATAAAAATTTAAAAATTTAAGCAATAGACTTGCATTTAGCTGCTTAAAGTAGAATAATTTATTGAAGCCCAGTGTCTCTGCCCCCTTTGATTATCCTGTTCCTTAAAGAAACTTCTCTTTTTAAGAAAATAATGCTTTGGTTCTGCTGCGGTATGTTTTCCAGAGTTCTTTATTTAAGCAAATTGAAGAAATGGAACAGGACAGCTTGATCACCCTGAATATTGAACGTTTAATAGGAACATATGGACGACTAACAGTGGAGTGGATCACTAATGGGAGCAAAAGTGATGTATTTCCAGCTTCAGGAATGGTATTTAATAATATCACTATTATCACTGGGGAGGCATTTGACTGTATTGTGGTGTCAGCTTATTGCAAAAGTTCCATACCTTCTTGGTGATTCCTCACGGGCAGCTCCTCGCAGCATTGCCTTCTTCACAGCACAACCAACAAACCCCAACTCTCTCCTCAACCAGCTAACCCACTGGCACTCGCCCTCTTATTGGACAGAACCTATTAAGGGCAGGCCTGTTCCTAATCTTGGTGACTAGTACAGCTGCAACTCCTCAGGTGTGAGACTACCTTCTGCACTATCTTTATTTTCTTACATTCTCCACATTGTCTCAGGCAATAGAGAAGATGTACTGAGTGAGAAGGACAGTACATGTTAGATTGGCCCACTTTTCTGTTAATCCCTGCTTCTAGGTCCTTTCCTGTGATTCAAACGTTTTGTGCTTCTGGCTGGCACATAATACAGTGGTATCACTCTTACACTTCTAGAACCTGATATTGCAATGCTGTCCAGGCACAGGAGATGTGTATCTGTAGTATCCTATTCCCATTATCCTTTCTTCCTGCTGTGAGATTCAGTTACTCTGTCAAACTGTTTGCATAGGTGGGAATCTGGGAATGTTTGCTCTTTGTTCTGACCTTTTCAATACAATGGAGAACTTAAGTGGCCCAGCAGAATATGAAAAATCCCAGTTTTCTATGTTTCTGAGACTTTTAGATTCCCAACCATGTCGAAACCCAGTTTGTCCTGTGGCCAAAGCTCTTTATATGCCCTAGGAATGGCAGGAGCCAGTTTCTGTCAGTCAAAGTCCTCTATCTTCTGGCTGTCCATAGCAGACACAAATCCCAAAAAATAGTGAAGAGAAAAATAAATGAACTGGAAATCAAGGGTGCCAAAACAATCATACTGAAATCGTTAGAGTACTCCTTGAGCATTCCAGCTACATACTATATGAGTACACTGCATAGCTTTGCATGCAAGAAGAGTCAGAAAGGATGATATTAAGTGGAAATTTCTGTTTGTCCTACACATTTTGTGTAGGCTATGTGTTTCTAGACACATCTTCCTTCTTGAGAAAGACCTAATCAAGTGGCAGGCCCCTTGAATTTAAAAATACGAATATAGATAGAAAAAGCATGTATCAATCATTTTATCTGAAGAAAAAAAAGAAAAAAAATTGAGTAGCCATTTTTTCACATAGCAATCATTTTAAGAGATATATGTTCATTATTTTCATATGGATATATGCGGTCCATTGACCCTAGTTGTCTAAAAACCCCCAACTATTTCTCTCTTACTCCCCATCTCATCAGAATGAGGAGAAAATAAGGAGAAAAATCTTGAGATAAAGGCTGTTTAATAAGAAAAGGAAAAGCCATTGTCTACCTGTATTTCTTCAAGGTTTTTGATACAGCTTGCTGTGGCCTTCTTCTAACTGAACTAAGGTGTTACTGCTGTCCCCAGGGAGTGGTGGTAAATAGCTCCTTTTTAAACTGGCAAACTGTCACAAGTGTGATCCCTCAGGGATCCATATTGGGCCCAACAGTGTTTAAGATCTTCATAAGTGATGTAGGTGATGTGATCAGGTGTACTCTGATGAACTTTGACAATGTGTGGAAGTGGAATCTTTGGAGAGCCACCTAGCAGGAAGACCTGGGTAGGCTGGAAGATTCATCAGGAACAAATATTGCATTATGAAAAACATGATTCAGGAGTGCAGCTCCTTCTGCACTCCTGATGCCTTCTGGCATCTATCCTGGCTGGGGATTAGCTCCAGGGAAAGGGACCTGGGGATTCCGATGGTCAATAAACTCAAATGAGTGAGTGAATATTGAGGCAATCCACCAGAATGTTTCTGGGTTGCATCAGCAAGGCCACTCCCTGCAGAGATAAAGCAGTCATTAGCCCACTCTGCTGAGCACTTTTTGGGCTACAGCTGGAATTCGGTGTTCAGTTTTGATCCCTGTTATGGAAATTAGATATGGGCAGGCTGGTCCAGAGCTGGTCACAAATGTGGTCAGAGGACAGGGAAGCCTGTCACATGAGGAAAGGCTGAGAGAACTGTTCAACCTTCAGAGAAGAAGGTTATGGGGAGACCTTATGTTCAGACCACGTGTCAGTATTTAAAAGGTGGTGACAAAGGAGAATACTTTTTACAAGGTGTCATGTTGAAAAGACAAGGGGTTATGGATGCAAGTTACTCCTGGGGAGATTCTCACTGAACATAAGATAAAAATTTTTCATCATGAGAACAATCATCTATTGGAATAACCCTCCCAGGAAAGTTGTGGACTCCCCAAAACTGTCACTTTTAAGATTGAGCTGGAGAGAATGCTGGACCATCTTGGTTAGATTGTGGTACTGCCAAGAAAGATTGGGCCAGATAATCCTTGTGGTCCCTTCCAACCTTGTATTCTATGATTGTATAAGATATGTATGTGTGCATGCAGATGCATTTTATAACTGATAGAGTTTACAGAATAAAACTCTAGGTTTACTAACACTGACAAGAAATTTTACTTTTCCCCCCCTTCCTTCTAAAACTTTAGGTTACATTTTCAGAAGGCCAGGCCCTGTCCACAATCACCCTGACAATTCTTGCTGACAGTGTTGCAGAACTTTCAGAGGCAGTGGAAATCATACTCACCCGTGTTACCACTGTGGATGTTCAAGACAGCACAAAAGGAGCTGTCATTGATCCTGAAAGAGCAAGAGCTGTACTTAGCATCTTACCCAGTGACTCTCCTCATGGTGTGATTGAGTGGCACATGGAGTCTCTCTTTGTTAAAATCACAGAGCCAGAAGGTAAGTCTGCTTCTTGATTCTTAGGAAAGAATTCATGTTTTTTCTAAGTCAGCATTGTTGAAGCTATAACACTGGTTACATAAATGTATACATATAAATATATATACATATATATATATACATATATATATATATATATATCAGCATTTTTATTTAAGTTTTCTATATATCAGCAATATTTTATTATTTCTAGCATAAATATCCCTTAAAATATGTAAATATGCTGTATTTCACATTGCATACATCAATATTCTTCAGCCATTCATGTTTGAGAGGCAAGTTGCAAATCACTAATGCATAAAATACTTCTGTTTATATAAAAAGCAGAAGTTGCCCACTTAATGGGATTGCTATATTGTTTAAAATAATTTGCCTAGAAAGACTTTCCTCTTGAAATGGCTCAAAAAGAGAAGTTTTTTGCTCAGAGGCCTAGGGCAAGGAAGGAAGCAGAGCAGGAGTCAATTCTACTTCACAAAAAAAGGTGGTTATTTCTGCTTGCAGTTGCATGTTTGATTTGGTTTTCCTTCCAGACACAAGTTAAAAAAGATCTCCCAGGCCATTGGTCAGAGGAGAACTGCCATGAGGCTCAGGCTTCTTTCCTCTCTCCTGGCTCAGGGAGCTAGCTGGCATTTTTTGGGGCTCTTCCCACAGCTACCTGGTGGGCTATTTATACTTTAACTACTCAGTTAGAATTTTCTAACAATTTATTATTCTGTCCATATTAAAAAATTAGACATACAAAAAATAGTTTTTACTCATCAGAGTATATTATCATGGGTAAAATATTCTTACATGTTTTATTTTCAGGTGAATTGGTGTCGCTCCTTTATTAGCACCTGGAAGTAATGTGAAGGGATTCTGTTGATTTTTTACACATAATAAACATTTATACTTTGAAGTTAGGATTCAAGGAAGGTTCCTAGCTTCCACTGGTTGCACAGATTTTTTTTTTCCCCAATCTTTAGCTGTTTTACTTTTTAATGAATTATTCACAAGTTCTGTCTTTGAAATAATAATTGGTTACAGTAACTGGTTTGAAGTGCAAACCTGTTTACATTTTATCTGTTTCTACTTCTCCAGTCATAAATGTACCACTTTTAGATTATGTGTTTCATTATTTATTGGTTAAAATTACAAATCTGCTCTCCCAAAAGGATGCTGAGCCTGACTGATACAAGTCTGTTTAACTTCTACATTATTTGAGTTAAGGAGATGTGACATTTACAGCCAGAATGACTGTCCTCAATACCACTTTCTGCGTTAGAATCAATAGTGATGGCCCAGGCATAAAAGGCCAGGCAAATTATTGAGATAGATATTTTGAAGGATAACTGAATAAAAGTAGAAGCGTTGAAGTAATAATTTGTGGAACACACATATAAATCTGTAGATATTGAATATCTTATTCTTCTAGATCCAGTTTTCAGTGCACAGTATCTTCAGATATAGGCACTGTTTTGTGTGTTCACATCACTTGTGTGTGCTCATCTGCTTAAGCCCTAGAATTCTCCAAGGACTGTTGTGTCACTGAGCAGAATTGAAGTGAGTTCTAACAAGCAGCTCCAGCAGTTAGTTGAGCTGAAAATCAAGCAGGCCAAGGGCTAAAACATGGCTTCCATAGGGCTCATCCTAGTCTCAGTTTTCTTCAACATCTTCATGAACGACTAGCATGAAAGGAGGTGGGTCAGAGACAGAGATGACACACACACCTGAAGTCCATGTGGCAACAGTTTATTGTTTGAACACCTCTTTATAAAGGGGCTTTGAAACAGTCTAGATAGCTCATTGGTCTCATCTTTTAGCACTGCCCAGCTCCTAAACAAGTGAGATGTCTGTAGCTTAGGATGGAAATAATTGATTGAAGTTCCTGTCTGTAAACCCAGTGTCCAGTTTATGGAACAGGCAGGTTTTCTTATTTACATCCAAATTAATTGCCCAGTACAAGCCAGCTTGTACTGTTATATACTGTGATAAACTACTTAGATCCAGGACTCTTGGGAATACTAGGTTTGCTGATATTAAATTGGGAGGAGCTCCCCTGAGGGCAGAGAGGCTCTGAAGAGAGACCTCAACAAATTAGAAAGACCTTGACAGATTACAGCACTGGGCAATCACCAACTGTATGAAGTTTAACAAGGAAAAGTGCCAGATTCTGCACCTGGAGGGGGCAACCCTGGATGGATGGACAGTTTGGGGAATGCTGGAAAGCAGCACCTTGGAAAGGGAGCTGGTCAGAGACAAGCTGAACATGCGCCAGCAGTGCCCTGGCAGCCAGGAGGGCCAAGTGTGTCCTGAGGAGCATCAGGCACAGCATCACCAGCTGGGCAAGGGAGGGGATTGTGCTGCTCTCATTCACACTGGGGCAGCCTCACTTGAGTGCTGGGGGCGGGTTGGGGCAGAGGAGGGCCATGAGGATGGTGAAGGCCTTGAGGAGAAGTCGTATGAGGAGTGGCTGAGCTTATTTGGTCTGTTCAGTCGGGACAGGAGGAGACAGGGGAGACCTCATTGCAGTTACAACTTCCTCATGAGGGGAAGAGGAGGGGCAGACACTGATTACTGCTCTCTCTGGTGGCCTGTGACAGGACTTAGGTAAATTGCATGAAGCTGAGTTCAGGCAGATTTAGGCTGGACAGCAGGAAAAGTTTTTTTTATCCAGAGCGTGGCTGAGCACTGCTCAGGGTGCTCAGGGAAGTGGTCACATCACTAAGTCTGACGGAGTTCAAGAAGCATTTGAACAGTTCTCTCAGGCCCATGGAGTGTCCTGTGCAGGGCCAGGTGTTGGACTCTTATGATCCTGATGGGTGCCTTCCAACTCAGCATATTCTATGACTGTAAAACAATAGTACCTTGAATTTTTTCTATCTCCTTATTATAGGGCAGGAGAATTCAACTACTCTTACTCTACAAATTGTTAGAGAACAAGGATTTGTCGGGGATCTTGCAGTTCATTTGAGCACTGCACCAAACTTTGAACTCCCCCCCTCCAATCGAGCAACAGAAAATGAGGATTATATACTGGAAAAGAAAACAGTAATTATGGCAGAGAATGCAACAACAACTTCTGTTATAGTCACTATTTTGCCTGTGAGTAGCCTAATAATTTATTGAGCTATTAATATCTTTTAAGGAAATGGAAATGGTATGGAAATGGAAATGATTTTATACTAGTAGTATGACTTAACATTCTAGAAATGGCTGTGCCAGGACTCTTGCAGCCATCTCCTTCAAAAACAACTTGCATACTCATCACTGGGAATAAGCCAAATTCTTTGTTTGATTATAATCCCAAAATTTACTTATAATAATGAAAAAGATTATGTATATTCTTTAACTATATTTAGAATGGAGATATTGATTTTCAAGTCATGGCTTGGTTTCTGAGATCTAGCTGACTTTCTCATAGGTAGCAGTAACAGGTAACAGCCAGCGCTGCTTTCCACTGTTCTTGCAGATCTGGAATCTGACTTGTCAGCTTTGATTTCAAAATCTCAGCAAAAGTATCTTTTCATCTTTCATATGGTATGAAGCCAGGGATTGGTTATATGGTCCCAAATATTGAGAAGTTTTTAGCAGTAAACAACCTACAAGTTGTATTATATTGCAATGTATTAGTAAAAAAAAAAGGCATTTAAAACTTTTTTTCAGGACAATATTCCAGAATTAGAAGAAGTATTTATAATCAATATTACTGATGTGCAGCTGATCACTTCATCTGAAGGACAGCCGAGTGTGAAGAGGCTTGGATTAGAAATAGCTGAAATAACAATTGAAGAAAATGACGATGCCAGAGGAATATTTAATTTTAATGTTACAAAGGTAAATAAGTCTGAATGAAAACCATGTAAAGTGGCTTTCGAGCAAGACAGTCTGACTACTCAGATGACTTCTGAAAGACTTCTGATTCGCTTTATGATATTAAATTATTCTGGATAAAATGGCCAGATACCAGACAAACAATTCTTTCTTAAGAAGTTTGTCACAAATAATACACAAAATTTATTATGAGCT
Organism: Serinus canaria; assembly: GCF_022539315.1. NCBI lineage: Eukaryota > Metazoa > Chordata > Aves > Passeriformes > Fringillidae > Serinus > Serinus canaria. Next base: position 1,418,951 of record NC_066343.1, read on the forward strand.
GGCATTGCTGGAACCAGTGTCATAAAAAGGGATGTCAGGAGGTCATCTAATCCAGATTTTTGCTCATAGCAAGGTCAATGCTAAGGCCAGACCATTTTACAAGTATTTCTTCACTTATTTTTAACTGCCAGTCAACTTGAAAAAAAAAACAAAACAACAAGTTTGTTGAGGCACTGCAGTTTCTTTTTGAATGTACAGGGTATCACTGGAGCTGTTTCTGGTTATGAGGTACCTCCACCACAAAATGTACTGAAACTCCCAGTTGTTCGACAGGCTGGAAGGTTTGGGTCAGCAACTCTGTACTGGGAAGCCATTCCTTCAACTGCCAGCTTTGAAGACTTCACGCCATCATCTGGAAATCTTACATTTGCAGATGGGCAGGTATTCACTTGCTGAAAGTTTACCTAATTTTGTGTTACCAGCTTAAGATTTTTTGTGTGTTTTCCTCTATCTGAATTTTCACTGAAAACATATTATTTATGGCCTTAAGTATATGAATGATGCTCTCAGCTTCAGTTTTTTAATATGGAAAACCAGAATATTCAAAACTATTGACCAAATATGCTTGTGTGTCTTTGATACTTTGGCAAGTGAGGACATAACTTCTAATAATAAACCCTGTTACACTGAAAATTTGTAGCGAAATCCTACTTTGCTATTAATTCTCAGAATAAACCTATATATTTTCTTGTATGAGTTCTACACAAAGTTTTAAATTTCATGCTGCACCTTAGAATACTTCCTGTACACAAGGGATTTTGATTTTAATTGAATATAAGTAGTCTTTGGCAAAGGGAAGGATATACATAGTCTTCAGAATTTTGACTGAATATTGACAATATTGTCAACATTCACTTTCTACTGAGTACCAAAGCAGAGCATTCTGCTGATTTTAACAAACAAGATTTACAGTGATAGACTTAAAAACAACTACTGAAATGATATCTTCTTATTATGAATACACAATACATAAGAAGAAAAATGAGCAGGTGAGCATTGTCTATTACTAGATACAATTTGCCTATTTTAATTTTTTTTCAAACAATTCACAGAATATTATAAATGCTTTTTTTTTTTTTTCTTTTTAACGTTTCTACAGGCTACAGGAGAAATAGAAATTACAATCATAGATGACAGTGAAGTTGAATCCCTTGAGATATTCAAAATTGCCCTGGTGAGGGTAACAGGTGGTGCAAGACTTGGGAATGACACCTTGGTAACTGTTGCTATTCCACCAAATGATTCTCCTGTTGGGGTATTCAGGTTTGAAGAAAAGAATGTGAGTTTGATTTAGGCTGCACTCATTTCTGCTAAAGTTGGGTTTGTGTTGCTAGCATATAGCTGATTTTTGTAAGCCTTCACTGCAGTGGAAGATGTGATTTCATTGAAATGATATTAGCTTGTCTTCATCTAGCTGTGTAGGATGGTAGTAACTGTGAAAGTGCTACTGCATGAATATAGATTTCTGCGTGACTGAATAAATTTAATTCACTTTAATAACAATTCTGGACATCCTAGGTAGGATTTTTGATGGTCTGTATAATAATCTGCATTACTGAAAGTAAAATTTGGAAAGAAATTAGAAAGCATATCTCGTCTTCTGCTTCTGCTCTCCCTTTTGCTGTTACTAAGCCTGCTGGTGAAATTGTCTGTAATTGTTTTGGATCATAGCGCATACAGAAATCTCTTCAATGACTAGTCCTTGCTACCAGAATTCAATGCTCTCCTTACACCTGTTATGTTCCTGTCCATTTTCACTCCTGTTCAGAATTGTCATTGATAATGTTTTCCATTGTTTATCTTAAACGTGTATCCATGTAATTCGACATCATCAATGCAGCTTTTGACTTTTTTCCATACAGCCTGTCCCATATTCTCCTTCTCTTTCTCCATCAGGTAACTGTGAAGGAACCTGAGACACCTGATGACCCTGCTGCAGTTGTTTTGCTCAATGTAAGTCGAAGTCAGGGAGGAAGAGGAGCAGTTACAGTGTTATGGATTCTTGAGGAAGCAGCCAGATATGATCTGACCCCTCTAAATGGTACCCTTCATTTCAGTGAGGTATTGCAACAACTTATTCATTATTGGATTTATAAATACTTCCTTCTGTGTATTTGTATGATTGTTGTTACTTGTTGAGACATGTATGGGGTTACTAATTATTATACACTAAAAAAAAAGTCAGTTTGAACTGGTAGGGTAAGAAATATTTAGGCTTCTTTCAAGATGTAATGGAAAGCTGACATGCTCATTTAATGTAGCATAATGTAATCAGGAAGGTAGTTCTTCAAGTCTCCACTATTTTTACTATTAAGAAAGAGAAATTGAAACCTTCCGAATAAAAATAATGATTACAGAAACACTTATTCCACTGAAGTATCAAGCATCTTAAAAAGAAAATTTGTATTGAAAGGGTGAGAAAGAAAAATGAATGCTAAAAATCTGCAGACTAATAAAACCAAAAAACACCTTCATAACTTTCAAACTAGACAGTGTTATTTAATTTGTATTTCATGGCAGGTTTCAGCTCTGAACTCAGAGTTAAATATTGGATACTGATACTATGTTAATAGTTATATTTTACAGTCTACTCAAAATATTTAATGAAGAAAAGTATTTTAGCAAAACATAATCTATTTTCTTTCAGTATAAACTTTTTTTTCATTAAATCAATAGTCATGCCAGTTGTTTTACTTTGAGTCAGCTGAAAAATAGATTTTTTTTTTTTCTGGTAAAACCATCAGTATTTGGCAAAGTTTTGCTGTCATTTCTCTACTGGTAGACTTTGACATTTTGTCTTGAACATTTATATTTGCTTGAGTATAAGCACAAACTGTGTATGCATTGTATACTAAATTTATATTTGTGTTTGCCCCTCCCACTGACAAAAATGTAGATTAGGCAGAAATTCGATTAATATATCTAATCTTAATAATGTGTTAATCCTTAGAATATGTGTGTATTTTTGAATAGGCAGTTTCTCTATAGAAAATTTCCTCTAAGTTAAAAAACACCTATGTGAGTAAAATTTCAAAGGAATTTCAATCTTTATTTGAAAATAGTGAGGGTATTTTTAGGGTGGCCCTCAATGTTTGAGAGACAATTTTTACTGACTAATCTGTGGAAATTTCAGCCAGATCAGATAACCTGATGTTTTAAAATACTAAAGAATATGTCAAGCATTCTTAACACTTGATATGTTAAAAAAATTGTTTTAATACTGTCTTTTGTTGAATTTTATTTAATATATATCCATGTCTTTCTGGTCTTTACATGATGCAGACTGAGTCCCAGAAACTGATTGTTTTAAAAGCAATACAAGATGGTCTGCTGGAGGGGAACGAAACATTTACCATTCAGCTAGTCTCTACTGGTGACGCAGAGATATCCCCTATAAATGGTAAACAGTTAATTCAGTATCTTCTGGTGTTAGATATTCAATATAAGAAATACATTAAATCTGTTCATATTATTTTGGTCTGCAGTGCTTAAGTATTTTGTGGGCATCTAGTTAGTTACAATTTTGAATGTCAGTCTTTTTCCCTAAGTTCCTTACCTGAAGTCAGAGAGTTCCACAGACCCTCTATGAAGCAATGTTTAACCATTCATGTCACAAAATTTACCAAAGGTAAATTGCTTAGTTTTCACTTACCATGAGAATAAATTTTCTCTTCATAGGTGTTGCAACCATCACCATTATGGGAGATGAAGGAGCTTCTGGGGTGGTTGGGATAGCCCATTCATCCAAGCATGTTTTGATTGGAGAACCTTCAGGAAGTTATAATGGAACTGCTCTTATTAGGTGGGTACATCTCTCATTTTTTTAAAGAAAGAGAAACAGCCCAGATTCAAAAGCTATGAGACCCCACATTTGGCAATTTATTGAGTACTACATTTTATCATAATTTCTATAATCAGTACTAATTTAAAAACTAGGTGATTGGTTTTAAAGAAGGGTAGAATATACCATGTGTGTATCCTTTCAGTATTAATGGGGAGGTCCAAATATTCCTCTCTGTCTTCAAGTTATTTACAACATCAATGCACCAAAGGAAAGAGGATCTTTATCAAAGGAAAGGGGTAAGAAAATGTGACATTTGAAGGTGCTTTGTGCTTTCTAGAATTTGATTCAGGATTTGTGCCTGAATAGTATTTCAGCAAATTGTTATATTCTAGCATAAACACTGTGGGAATGGGGGTTTTGGAGGAAACTAAAAGATGCAATTGTTTTATTCAGTCAACTGAAAACAGAATGAAGAGTTTTAGATTCTTACAAGAATCTTCTAAGAGCATTGGAAAAAAAAGATTATGACACTTCCAGCAAATATAAAGCAGCAGAACACCTTCTGGTACTGGCCCAAGAAGCCCAAAGACAAAACAATGCTTTGTGCAAGAAGTAGTTTAAGATTGTGTTATGTGTAGAATGTGGAGATAAATCTTTACTGTGACTTATCTAAGCACTATGTTATTTGTAGGGTTTTAGACAAGTAACAGACAGAACATAGCATAGAAAATCTCAAAGTATTCTAGTATCCTACATCTGCCTTATAGATAAAATTGCCCCTGGCATTACCCTGACATCCAATTTCCCTTCTATTTGGCATATCTATCTCTGGAAAAGCAGCATAGAATGAAATCAGTTTCCAGGTCCCATCTTTGGACTACACATGGAAAGAAACTTGAAAGACCTCTTGGTAAAAATACAGCTGGAGATGCCTTCAAAACACAGAGAAATAAAAGAGAACTTCAGGGATGTTCTGAAAATGCCTGAAAACGGGAATTCTTATGTTCTTAATAGTGATTAAGTACATTAAAAGCTTTCATAGTGCTCATAACATTTCTTCCATGCACAACAGTATGATATACTATCTCTCTATTGGATAGTAAATAATAAAGGTAAAAACAAAATCTGCATTTTTGTCCTTACCTGCAGCCTGGTACGTGGCCCAGGGATTTTTGGAGAGATCATAATATATTGGAATATAACACCTCCTCATCACACAGAATTTATTGAAGTATCGGGGACCTTGACCATGCGAGACAGGCAGTCTGCAGCAGTTGTTCTAATACAGGTAATGAGAGATCTGATACCAGTAGCTATTTCAAGTACTTTTTTTTATTTTCCTAGGATCTTTGCTGAAAATTATTTATATCTCTCTCTCTCTGGAAATGGTTTAAATCCTTCCAGCTGTTGTTGGTTCTTTCCTGTAGGCTGTAGATGACGACTGTCCTGAGGAGAAGCAATACTACCAGTTTCAACTAACCAGAATCAGTGATGGAGGACTCATAAATGAATCTAGCAGCCAAGCAAATATTACCATGGCCGCCAGTGATTATCCATATGGAGAGTTTACATTTTTGTGTGAACTATTGCAAACAACAGAAGATGAAAAATGGGTATTAGATTAAAATTCTTTCTTATATAAAATTACTGATAGATATCAACATTGTAGCTAGAATTATGTTCAACTTTAGAAAGAAAAGAAATCAGTCTCTAAAGTGACTGTGGCTATCTGTTAAATTACATGTACTCTGTACTTGAGAAATCATATTGTTGTTACTGGACAGAACCATTGAAAATATGACTTTAGAATATATTGTAAAGGCAACTGTAACAGAAAACAAAGCCATTTTAAAAAGGAAATATTCTCTTTCCCTCAGATTAACATCACTGTTGTGCGTTCCAAGGGATCCTATGGCCGAGTGCATCTTTGCTTTCAGATAATAAATGGGACTGCAGAGGAAGGAACGGATTTTACTCTGACAGTAAGGGAAATGGTGTTTGAACCAGAGGAGGAAAGTAAAATTATTTGGATTGAAATTCATGATGATGACTTTCCTGAAGGTCCTGAAAACTTTTCATTGGTGATTACTGAAGTAGAACTTCAAGGAAGGTAAAGTTAAAATATCCAGTTGATTTGTTACAAGCAGAAAAAGAAACTAGAAAAACAAACTATATTTGGATTCTGACCTACCTGAATAAAATCACTGCTAGACATTTCATCTGTTTTACTGTAAAATTTTGTAAGACAGCTATAATTGTAATTATAATAGAAAACGGATGTATGGTAAACCCATTTATTTTAACATTAGTATAAGGATGTTGCTGATTAAGATTTAATAAAACTTAAAATCCATACATTAGATACAAATTACTAAGTTGCAAGAAATTTTATTAAAAACATGAAATGAGAAAGAAAAAATGAAATATACACATTTCTAGTAATAATTCTTGCCAACATAATAATATGAAGAAATGTGACAAAAAATCTTCAGTAGTAACTGTCAGAAAGTAAAGTTATTTGCAGTAATTCAAAAATTGTCACACACATCTTTATACTTTCACAAGAAGTTTAAAATGTATTTTTATGTTGGGGTTTTTTTTTTTTTTTTTTTTTATGATCTTGCAAGTGGATTTGATTTTACTGTAAGAGAGAATGGTCTACAGGTGGATCAACCTCCAATAATAGGAAATATCTCCACAGTATGGGTCACTATTGCAAAAAATGACAATGCTGAAGGTATCATAGAATTTGATCCACAGCATGTCTTTCTACAGGGTAAGTTTACCATAAGCTCTCACTATATTTTGGAAGATAAGGCTTTGGCATGAATTTTGAAATTACATAAATTTTTCTCAATTATTTTTATAGTGGAAGAGGATGCTGGATTAATCATGATTCCTGTTTTGCGAAAGCGTGGAACTTATGGCAATGTCACGGCTGATTTTCTTTCTCGAAGTATTTCTGCACTTCATGGTGTTGACTATGTCATTCATAATAATACTGTAATTTTTTATCATGAACAGAACCAGTCTTTTATTTATATCTCTATTATAAATGATGAAGAAAGGTAATTACATTTTCAGATATTTACCAATTTACCAATTTACTTCTGAATAAGTCTTTTTAGCATGCACTAAAAAATCTACCCATATGTGTGTATGGACCTTGAATTGAAAAGTATATTTCTGCAGAGCTAAAAAATCACTTAAGGGAGAAAATCACCTAAAGAGGAAAAGATGATGTTATATTACAGTGTCATAGTTCCTGTTAAATAGTATACAATCATGCATGCAATCAAATATGATATTTAATTACAATATAAGAAATGTTGGTGTCAACAGTACTGCTATGAAGAATAAAATATTTTTCCATATTTATGTTTAACTTAGTGCTAGTAGAAAATAGAATAATGATAGAATTTCAGAATTGTGATATCTGAAATATTTTTATTCTATGCAACTAGAAGGAATCTTCTACACTGCACCTATGGAGATGACTTCTTTATTCCTTTAAACACATTCAGTTGGATGCATGATGGAATTACTAAGTACAGTTCAAATTTTTTTTTCTTTTCTCTCAGATATCTCAGAATGTCTTTTTTTTTTTTCCTGTGCAGTGAATTTGCAGAGCAATTTGAACTCCAGCTGACAGGAGCTACTGGTGGAGCCGTCCTGGGGCTCCACCTGGTGAGCCAGGTCACCATTGCGAAAAGTGACTCTCCCCAGGGCATAGTCCGATTTCTCAACCAAAGCCAAATTATTCTTCCCAACCCTGATGCAACCACAACGGTGTCCCTGGTGGTGGAAAGAACTGGGCGGTTGGTGGAGGCGCAAGTGGGTCTTGCCTGTAAAAGACTAAAACTTTTCTAGTGACTATGTCAAAAAGCTCCTTCATTTTGCTTTGAGAGCTTTCTTAGTGACTGATTTCTAATAGTATAACTACAGCTTTTTATTAAAAATAAATTGCATATAGCTGGAGTATAACAGAAAGTGTTGTTACCCTTTTAAAATCCTCTTTCTTCTGCTTCCCTTCTTTTATTATGGTATTGTGCACATTGTTTTGAACTAGCTCCTAATCCCACAAAAAATATACTTAACTTCATGTACTACTACCAGTTTAATTTAATTCAGGAAATTGCTTACTATGAGTTTTGCTTACTAGAGTATTTTTTTACTCTATACAGGCCACTTATAAAGTGAAGATATAAATATAAAACATGGTAGGCCTTTCATAGTCTTGTCAAATAATTGGAAAATTTGCATTATAAACCATGAACTCTTCTTGTCCATATATAAAAATTGCCTCAATCTTTTTTTCTAGAAGTCTTTGGAGAAAAGCAGAAAATACTTAAATTAACAAAATAATAATTTTAAAGTCCTGAATATAACCTCCTTAAAAACAATCTAATTTGTGGGAATCACTGGATATGCTGTGGCTTTTAATCAGGCTGAAGAAATAAGGATTCATAATTTTCTTCATAATCTGAAGGATTAAAAACTTTTATGAGAGAAAATATTGGTCATTTTTAGATTTAACATCACACTTCAAAGGGAAATGGTTTTAATCATGAGCACTGATGTGGGAAGTTTTGCAAAACGAGTCATGAAAGAGAAATAGACACTGGCCTTTCTGATTCTTGCTGTATGCTAAAGAAATCTTAGTTTCTTTTCTATTATTAACATCTAGAATTTAATAAACTGGCATTGTGACTAACACTTTAAAACTCCCATTTATAAATTGACATGTTTACTTTTTCAAAGGCTTCTATATTTTGTCCATAGAATTAATTATGGCTATTTCGTATCCTGTATTAATAGCAAAGATTTAAACATAGCTAAGTACTTTTGGTACCCTCTCACTTCTCCCCTTGGGATGCTGTTATAATGTATCACCCCTCTAAATCTGAAACTGATCTCTTCCACAGATTAAGTGGGACATTTTGGGACCCAATTCAGAAGAGATTTTGTCTCCTCTGAATAGTGACATTGGTGACCCTGTGAATGGAACATTCTATTTTGAAGAAGGAGAAGGTGGTCTGAGAACAATTAATCTACAAATCTATCCTCATGAAGAAGTTGAAGTTCAGGAAACCTTCATTATTCGACTGAGCCTTATGAAAGGTGAAACAGAAATAGATTCTAAGGCAAACAGCATTACATTAATAGTAAGTTATTATCACTTCTCTTTCTTCAGAGATTTCTGTTGATATTGGTATTTATTCATGCAAAGTTTTAAAAATTAATCCCAATGATTACTTTTTTGATCTTTGTACTATTTTGATATGTTATGTTCAATTCTGAAAGAAAAGGGACAGAGAATCTATCAGTAAAAATTGGAATATAAGCAGTGAGCTGGCTCTCCTATTTGCAGTTTTTTAATAGTTCTCTATGGAGAGAGCATGGATTGAACCTACATTTCTGTGTCAATATATTTGTCATCTGTTGGGATTTAAACCCAGCTGGAAATTAAACCCCACTCAACTGCTTACTTTCCCCTACCCTCTCTTGTGAGAGAGAGACAAAAAGCAGCATTTCTGAGTCAAGATAAGAAAAATTTACTTGAAAACACCAAAGAGATGAGAAACAAACAGTGACAGCAATAACATTACTGACAAAGGTATACAACAGAGGGGGTGATTTACACACAGAAAGGTGCTCACTGCCAAAGCTCCACTGAGATAAAGACAAAATGTTTTTTTCCCCTGAGCAAACAAAAAACAGTGCTGAAACAATCACCACACACACTCGTCCTCAAACATGAGACAGTGAAAAACAGTGATGGACAAACTCTCCAGGCTAGACCACTTGGCCTGCACCAACCATCATGTGTGTGTGGTAGGTAATAGCGATATGAACATGCCCACACAGCACCAGGCTCTGACCTCTCAGAAGTTGCAAGGAGGACTTTGTCACTCTTGACATCTCTTCAGAGGAAGGGAGAAAATCTGACTTCTCATAGTACAAGAGAAATGCAGATGTTTTTAAGGGTTATCACAGACAAATCAGCTCCAGGGATACTGCCACTGAGGAAATATTTATAAAGTTGCTGTAAGAAGCCATCAAAATAATCTCTTCTAGAAATGGTATTTTTATTTTATTATCTGGTCTGAAAGGTGTTGATGGAATTAGCTCTTATTTCCACAGTCCCCTTAAGGAAGTCATGTTACCCCAAATTCCTTTTGCAGCTAATGGTTCATTGTCTCTGTCCCCCTGGGAGCCTCTCAGGAGCCCCTGGCCAGGCCCGAGCTGGCAGACACCGGAGGAGCAACCCCAACGTGGCTGACTGCGGGGAGACATCTCTCATGCCCCGAGGGTGCTGAAGGCAGCCAGGCCAGTCCCCTTAGCAGCAGAGGAGACACCAGAGACATAGGTGGAAAATAAAGGGCCAACTCTAAGCAGGGGTTAATCCAAGGTTTTATTCAGGAGCTCTGGGGAGCTCCTACACCTCAGGGGGACTCCTGCTGAGCGCCCCAGGAGATGTGCCCAGGTTACATATAAAGGGAGGAGGAAACCAAAAGTAGATAACATTTTACCAACCAATAAATGACCCAAAGGGATGGGCACTAAGGGATAGACACTTAGGACAGCGTATAGGGCAAGTCTCAGGGGGCTGACCCCTGGCCTCTGGCTAATCGCTCGACGTCTTGAACCAAAGCTTCTAGATGAAGGGGATGGGATGCTGAGTGATTGACAGAGAGCCAGGGTGGGGATTTGGGGATGATCTCATCAAGGGAGAGGAATTACATGGGTAAAGGGAAGGGGGTACAGTCTGGGGTAAACTATTTGGGAAAACTATGGGGATACAAAGAACAAAACTACTTCAAAGTATTACAAAGTATAAAAACACACTACAACAGTTCATGGAGATGGATGTGGATGAGCTCTTTTCCATAGTTCTGAGTTTGCAAACTGATAGTGTTAGAAGAGTTTCTGTATACTAATTCAAGGTGCCTGAGTATTTCCTGCTTTAGAACAAAAATATTCAGATGTAGCATTTGAAATAAAACTCTGTTCTTTTCTTTCTTGGACAGGGGAACTGAAAACTGAAAAAGGGACATTCAAAATTTCTCTGCTGTTTTTGAAACTAACAGATATGTGCCCCTGTAGCATCTAGCAGTGAAAATATCAATAGTTTGAACAATACAGCTCATACTACATTTCTAGTTTTTTAAATATATGTTTTTTAAATATTTTTTTACCTTTTTACAGATAGAGAAGTTTGGTGATCCAAATGGAATTGTACAGTTTGCTCCTGAATCGTTAACAGAGAGAAATTTTGCAGAACCCTCAGGAGATGAAGGGCCACAAAATATTACACTGTTTGTCAAACGAATTCAAGGCATTCTGGGGAACATAACGGTACTCTCACTCTTTTCCTAATAGACAATGTAATCTGAAATCATCCCTGGTGTTGATGTGTGGAAAAATATCTCATTCTGTGCCTTTCAACTGCTTGTTTCTCAAATTATTTTTTTTTTAATGTTGCCTTTTAGTCTGAATTTAGGAAGGGCTTAGCCCTCGTACTTGTGGTTTGGAGAGTAAAAGTCAGTCTTCCCTGGTCAGGGGAAGTAAAAGAAATACAATATTGCTGTACTGCTCTCATTTTCTTTCTCTCCCAGTTTGTTTTTGGTGGGAGAACTAGAGACAGTTACTTTCATAGTGAGTTGTCTTTGACATCATTGCACTTTTCTTTTTTAGACAGAATCAAACTTCCTCAGACTTTTCTGAACCACCAATGTAAAAACATTGGTTTTTACCTAAAGTTGTTTAGAAGTCAGTGTTTTAACAGGAACTCATTCAATTTAAAATAAATTGATCAATTAATAGAAACATCTGCTGTGTTTAATGAGAGTTCATTTCTTTCTTATGGAAGAGGAATACTGGAAAGAGAAAAAAAGCAAGGATGTTTTTGTGAGAAAAGAGAAATACTTTTGAAAAATGTTCATAAATTCCACATAATTTTACATCAATCTTCTGAAACTAGATAAAGGAAATATTTATATTCTTAATACTATTAATTAATAACACACTCTTTTGAAAGACAGTCTATGTGATAGGATGCTATTCCTATGCATACCCAAAACAATTGTTATTTTACCCATTTAAAAGCAGTCTGTTCCATATCCTGTCTATACTGAATCCTGAATTTGCAAGTTTCTGACTTTGGAGGCAATTTTTCTTTCTTTTATGTTTGCATTTTCTATACTAATTTCAGGTTTACTGGAAAATATGTAGTGAATCTGACATCACAGGTGACTTTCTTGAGACAGAGGGATCTGTTGTCATTGCTGACCAGCAGAGTACAGCTGAGATAATTATCTACCTGTTACCTGATGATGTTCCAGAACTGGATGAAAGCTATGAGGTACAGCTGGTTTCAGTGGAAGGTGGAGCAGATTTAGACCATGAGAAAGGAGTTTCAAAGATCACAGTGTTTGCAAATGATGATCCTTATGGAGTGTTTGCCCTGTACTCTGATCAACAGTCAGTATTGGTAGAAAAAACCCTTGATCGATATGTTCAGATTAATGTGACTCGGCATGCTGGGGCATTTGGAGAAGTGATGGTTGAGTACCGTGTCATATCCCCTCATGATGAAGCACTAATTGAACCCAAGAATGAGGTGGGAATCCTCACAATAAAGGATGGTGCCAGCTTTGGAGTAAAAAGAGTGCCAATAAGCAACCAGGTGTGTATTACTCTTTTAGCTCCCATGATATTTGTCATTTCCCTGTGTTTCATCACAATACAAATAAGATAAAAAACTCTCACTAATATCGACTATGAAGAAATAGAGAGTCTTGGTCTTATAAACTTCCTCTTCATGAAGTAGAACTGGATGTGAAAACCAAATTTTCTGACAGTAATTGCAAAATCACTGTTATGCATGTGTTCAAATATTTTATGTGTCCTTACATTGTTGTTTTGTGTTACTATGAGTTCAATATCTTATTATTATATGAATGCAAATACTTTCTTAAGTTTTTTTGCATTATAAATAGTGATCTGTCATTTGTGACCAATGAAGAAAAAGATAAATGTACCTGCAGTCTTCTGTGTTTCCTTGTTGTTTGTCATTTTTATCACAGTCTTTTATCCATTCCTACATGCTCTTACAACCATCTTAAATATTTTTAATCCTAAGGATTAAAATCAAACAAGGCCCAGTGTGTCAAACACAACTTTTTAATATGGCATTAGTTGCTTTACAAACTCATATTCCAGCAAACTGCTGGCAGATTACTTTCACAATATTGATGGCTTAACTAATTCTTTGAGAAACATAATCAATGAAACACTTGTCTTGAAAATGCTGTTTTGTATGTAAGCAAATAAGAATCTGCAGGTTGCTTTGTTAACACTGTTGGATAATATTATTAGTGGAATTAAATTTCTACCTTTTAAATTAAATTCTCTTTCTCAAAGGCATTTATTTTACTGGGCTTGAATTTTACTCTGGAACTTACTAATGTAAGCCTGGTTAGAGGAAGTGCCAAGGATGTGCCTAAAATATTAGGAATAGCAAAGTCTGCTGTGCTGCTTATTCCTGAGGAAGCTGCCAATTCACAGGTCAGTAGCCTGGTTGTGATGTCATGTTCCTATCAAGAAGAAAGGTACACTTCACTGCCAAAGATACCTGTTATAAGAACTCAGTGAAGTTTTCATTGTAATCAATAAGATGGAAGAGATCATTCTGTTATTACTTGCACTGTATGTTATTCTTTTCTCTGTAAAAAATTCTTATAGAAAAATTCCATTTTTTATGTCAGGCAAAGGCATGATGAGATTTTAACTCTTAAATTTTATTGAAGTTTTTATTTAATGATTTTTATTATCTTTAAGCACTGTTGTAGTTTTTAATTTACAATTATAGCTACAACAATTAAAACTTAAGTCAAATAGTCATTCTGAATACACTGTTTACAGAAAGACTGTTGTATACCATATGCCACCATATATCCATTTATCATTGGTTTTAGAATATGCAAATTATGTTCACTCCTATTTGCTGCTCAGAGAAAAAGAAAAGTAGATCACAGTAGCAAGAATAATTTTGTGTACAGTGTCATGAGGTAACGACTTACTTTTCACTGGATACATAATTAATAATTTATTTCAGACCTAATTATATATATATCTATATATGTAGATAGAGACTAGTACAGTTATTACCTGTGAGCACTGAGGGCAGGCTTGATTTAATTTTCTTCTAAACAAGAGACAAAGATTGTATTCACTGTTTTCAGTACAGTGAAATGTCACTCACAGTTGTTTCTTTTCCCTGCAATATCACTGCCAGAAATCTAAAATTTACAAGTATTATTAAAGAGCTCATATATTTATATGTCCATAGATACATGCACAGATATATTTATCTAGATACATGCATCCTTACTGTAAGATGCCCATTTTACAAAAGGTACTATGCTTTACTGTATGTTATTGTCCATTTTTATTCCATTTTCTGATAAAATCTACTACGTTTCCACAGGTTGGCTTTGAATCTGTGATATTACGACTTACAAACATTGTAGCAGGGACAGGCCATGCTGTCATAACCAGAAGAGGAGTTTATGGCTCTGTTACAGTTAGCTGGATTTCAGGATGCCCACCAGACCTAGTCAGTGACTCTGTTAAACTAGGCAATATTACTCCTCCATTTGGTGAGTAATTGCTGCAACAAGTTATGTACAGCTACAAGGACAACAGCTATGACAGCTGCCTAAGTGATAACACCTTTTAATTGTTTATACCTCTGCATGTTTCCATTATTAATGAAGAGTTATCAGAATGAAGTAATGTGATCCAATTTTTATCTGTAAAGGACATATTTACTTTATGAGAAAAAAACAACTTTTCTTCATAGACATAATGCTATGCCCCTGAAGGACAGTTTTCTATAGGAAAGACCCTTATCATGAAGATTTCTTCACCTCAGTGGAATGGAATTGTGACTAAAGTTCCTATGTCAGTGTATTTCCAGGTAAAAATAGAATTCCTCTTTAGTCATTTTGACTGTCTCAATCATTCTCCTTTCAGGTACTGTTATATTTTCCCATGGGGAGGAAAGTAAAGTGATTTCATTTCAGGCTACTCCAAGCCTAAATAAATCTGAGACATTTGCCATCACTTTAACAGCAGTGCACAGCAATGTGTCTGGTGGGGCTCGCCTGAGGTAAAGATATTATTTACACTTTTGAGTTGCACTGATGCTGTAAGATATAGAGGCATATACCTCATATAAATCCCTATTAAATTATAGGTGAGCTAGCAAATTGATAATCTGATAGCTTTTTTGATAATTTCTATGTCTTGTCTCACATGGAAACAAATGTCAGTACTGTAGATCTAATCTGTCTGAAACTGAGGCTTTTCTTCAATTCCAGTCTGTTTCCTGGCATTGGGATCTGAGGTACCTAGAATGTGTCTAGAATGATGGAGACAGTTAGGAAAGACAGCTAGATTGAAGAACCAAGATCAACAGTTTTAACCAGGAAGCTGAAGAATAAAATAAACTGCCAATTTTCAGTGTCCCTAAATATCTATATTTAGAAGATCTTTGACAACAACCATTATTTTAAAGAAATCAAATTAAATAAGAAATGCTCTAAAAATGACTAATTTATATTAAACCCCCTCTTTATTCTGAAAAATTAAAACATTACAATCAATGTAGTTTTTTGTCTCAAACTGTTATCTGTTCTTCAAACTATTTTCACTCTTCCTTATTGAAGATGAAAATGTATAAAAAATGGGCATGGAGTGATACTGCTGGGAGAAAAGTATTGGCTTCACCTTGTTAAAATTGAACTGGCAAATCTGAAGGAAATCAGGAGTGAATCAGATGCCTAAATTCCTCAAACGGGCCCTTTCTCCTAGGTTTCTCCATACTATGGACTCGAGTCCTATTTACTGCACAAGTCAAATACCTTGAGTGTATGAGAATAACATTTCCTAGAAAACTTAAGACTGCATCCCACAAGCTGTAAAGCTCACAATTACTTTGAAGGTTTTTTGGCTTCCTAAGTGGAGGAAGAGTCTCATCTGTTAGCCAAATCTACTCACTGTAATTGTGCCATTTGGTAGCCTCTGGCATTGAATGATGGTTAAGTTCTAGAGAGAAGGGGATGACACAAGATTCAGCAGTGTCAGCCTAATATTTTGTAATAAGAAGGGAATATATTTGACATGAACAAAGTAAAGCTCAAATTGATATTGATTACAAGACTCAGATCTGAAAAAAAAAGTACTTTGTGTAATATTGTAAAGAGGCAGTACTTCAAAGCCTAACTGTATATTTTAAAATAACTTCCTCTCCTTCTCTAGCTTCCTGGCTAAAACTGTAGATCTGCTAGCATCTGTCTACTTCACAGCTTTCCCTTGGTACAGGAGGTTTGTTCAGTGTTTAAAACTGGTATTACTTGTAGTGGCTATATTATATATTCCTATATTATGTTCACAGTGGGAAGGAAAGTAAATGCTTTGCCTCTCCATTTTGTCAGGAAGACCATATTTTATGTATCACTTACTCAGTATCCTGTCCTGACTTACAATGCATTAAGCACGTGGAGGGCTGCTCAAATTTTACAAAAGCATTTTTTAGGGAACCTCTTTACATCTTGCTTTTTATGATTTCTTTTTCTTCACTCTACTGTTACACATTTTTTAATCTGCTTTCTTACAGCCACCATTGATTGCTCACTGAAAATTATTACGCTTGATTGTTCTGCTTTTTATTATTTGTATTTCCCTCTCAATGTGATATTGTTTCCGTTTCAGATCAGGATTTACGATAGCTAAAATTGAGCCAATGGGGATCTTCCAGTTTGATCTTAACTCAAGATCAGTTTCAGTTGAAGAAGATGTCCAGGTAGTCAGACTACATGTCCAAAGATTGTTTGGTTTTCAAAGTAATCTTACTAAACTGACATATCAGACCATTCCAGGAAGTGCCAAACCACTAGAAGACTTTATACCCATCTACAATGGAGAGCTTATGTTTTTACATTTTCAGACAAATGCGGTGATAGAAATATCAATAATTGATGACACTGTGTCTGAAATACAAGAATTTTTTTTTGTAAATTTGACTTCTGTGGAAATTCTGGATGTTCAACCTGCAAACCTTGACTGGAGTCCCCGTTTGAATCCAGCTTTCAGTGTTGCAACAGTTAATATCCTGGCTAATGATATTCATCCTGGAATACTAAGTTTGGGGCCAGAGTTTATTTATGTTGAAGAAGATACAAACAACAATATCTCCAACACAGCAGTGCTTCAGATCAGAAGGACCAAGGGATTTACTGGTGATATTAAAATTACTGTTAAAACCTTTGGGGGAGTGAGTGCGCAGAGTGGAACAGATTTGTATCCTTTTGGAAATGTTTATGGAAAATCAAACTTCACATGGGCAATGGAAGGAGAAGATTTTGAAGAACAGACAATCTCTCTGACTTTGCTGGATGGAGAAACTGAAAGCCAGGTGTCCATTAAAATTTTTGATGATGATGAACCTGAAGGACAGGAATCATTTTATGTTTTCCTCTCAAATCCTGAAAATGGAGCTCAGATTGTGGAAGGAAAGGATGAACACGGATTCACTGCTTTTGCAGTAGTAGTTATTGCAGGTAATATTATTTTCCCCAGGAAATGAGTAGATATATTTTAATTAAATAATATCCAGTAAATAACTATATGTTGTCATAGCAATTTTTGTGTAAAATTGGAATCCTATATGATAATAAGCCGGGTATTGTATTCCTAAATCTAACGTTTTCCAGATGAGAGGAAGCATCTAATGCACAAAGCCCCCTTAGCATCCCTTAGCAGTGTATCTCAAAATACATCTACAGGTGCTGCTTATCTTTGTTCTTGTCCTTTTTGAAGAGAGAACACAGAGTGAAACGGGTGTGTGGTGGGTTGGAGACAGAGATGACCACACACCCGACATTCCTGTGGCAACAGAGAGCGTTTATTGGTTCAACCCCTCTTTATAAAGGGGGTATTACTGGATAGGTCATTAATCTGATCTTTTAACATGGCCCAGCTCCCAGACAAGTGAGATGTCTGCAGCTGAGGATGGAACGTAATTGGCTGAGGTTCCTGTCTGTCAACCCAGGGGGCAGCTTATGGAACCAGCTGGGTTTCTTATTTATATCTGTATTAATTGCTCAGTACAAGCCAGCTTGTACTGTGGCATACTGTGACATCTCCTCTTTTCTTTTTTTATTAAAAATTGGAACCTGCTCTATGTCACCCATCCATCCACAAGGGCCCTTTGCAAACTGGGTGACAGAAGGTAGGATGGAGTTAATGTGCACGAGGCCTTGTCTCACTGGAGCTGCAGCATTCATGTCTAGGAGCTCTTAGGCTAGAACTGCTAATATTCTTTCAGGCAAACTTGTCACAGGCTATTTTCTTAGAAGTTACTACTTATTTCTAAAAACAAGAAACTATTTAACTGGTAAACCATTTAATCCTTAGAACTGTTAGAGAAAAACCCAAGTACTAGAAAAACAATCTGTAAACTGAAAAAACAGTTTGTAAACAGGAAAAAAATATTTGTAAACAAATGAAGTCCTTATATGAACTGTCACTTCCAGAGTCCCAGATTTCTGTGAGGTAGGTGATCAAATGTTCTGGTTACATGGCTCTGTGATGTCTGTTGAAAGGTCATCAGGAGGATGCTGCCTGTGATTCCAAGCAGGACATAGTGCAGGCTGGATTCATCTGGCAGGTATCCAGTGTGTCCCATTGTCTGTTGAAATGCTCTGATATCTCTGGCCCTAGATAATAAGATCTCAAGGATCTCCCATGTATTGTTAAGGAGGTCTCTCACCATTTCCTAGGGTGTGGGCAGCTAAACATCACAGGATGATGGTAGCGGTAAGAAGTAATTTAAGTTAACTAGGTTTTTGGTCTTTTCTAATACTGATACACATTTGATTGAAAGACATGAAAACATGATAGCACCCAGGAATTAAGGAGGGTGTACATTCACACCAACTTTTTCCCCCTTTTTTTTAATAACTAAAAGAGGAACAAAACATGGACTTTTGAACAACATTAATAAGGTGAGACAACTATGTATATGTTTTTCTATTACCTAGGGTTTGCTATTGCTAAGGGGCTTCTTTTTCACAATGTGGACTTGAAAGAACCTCTTCCAGATGAGGCTTCCTGGTTTATCTCAAACAAAAAAAGTTTAGCTTTTGCAAAGTTTGCACAGAATCATCTATGTTTGATGTTTTTCCGTCACCAGGCAGGTTCAGTGCTTGATCAGGGCCAAGAACTTGGCTGGGAAAGGTTTTTCCTAATTATATTTTAGAAAACAAGCCTGTATTAGTATCCACTGCAAAAATTCTTTCACATGAACAACTTATTAATTATTAAAAAAATATAGGCATTTTAATTGTTGTCAGTTATTATGGTAACTGTGTGAACAATATACTTTTCTTCCTTTTGTTAAAAGTGTGAAATTTGTTATTGACTTAAATATGTGACTTTTAGCTTTTAAAATGATGACAGGTAGCAAATTTTCAGTTAGAAAACTTTGCAACTGAAATTTGTTTATGACATTATTAAGTCAGTATTTTCGTGTTTGCTTTAATAGATCTAGAATGTTAGAATGAACAAATTCTTTGAGTTTTTCAGGTTGATCTAGTTCATATGCTGCTTGTATTGTGTTTATAGTTAATATTAGTAAATTTTATGTTATAAATTCTAGGATCTATTTAATCAACAGTAGTCCATATTGAAATATAGACATAATATCTTCCTAGTAACTGTAACAGAATTGCCTAACAAAGACCTATTAATTTTGGTTTCAGCACATGTAAACAGTAATAACAAATATTGTACTACGAATTCTAGGACATATTTAGCAAACAGCTCTGCCTACTTATAACCTTTGCGTGACATCTTTATTACAACTGCAATAGAACTGGTTAACATAGTTACGTTATATGAGTCAGTTTCACCTTAGCACATGTAAATATTGCAGTTCTCCCTCTTGGGGAAGGGGCTATTAAACTAGCCTGATGTTCTCCTTCATTTAGTATCAGTTTGTAAGTTTGTAGAGTATGAGAACCTTAGTAAAGTTAAAGCAGTAGCAGGTGGTGTAGCTCTGCTGAGTTATGTCGGGTAGGTATGCCTTTGTTGGTACTGCTTTGGCTGGGGCTGCTAAGTTCCTTTGTTTGCGGCTTCACTGCCCACACACAGGGAGCTGCTGAATTCCCGCCGGGCTTGGTGAGTGAGTGGCTCTAACCCGCCAAGTGATGGCTGTGCCATGTGGCCAGCACCATTTTTTTGGGCAGGCTTGACTGCTGCTGTTACCATGGAACCACACCCCTGCATGCCTTTTCCCGCTGCCTTTTGCTCGGCAGCCCTCCCGCAGGGCCTTCTCCCATCCTCTGGGAAACTTACAGTTGACGGTCAGAGATGTAGAAAAGCTTGGAGAGGCTGCAGTGGTGGCAAGATGAGGCACGGCTGCCGGCAACAAAGCAGCTGCACTGTTCTCATGGTATTCTGCAGGGGGGCGATGGCTTTGGCTTTCTCTGCTCGTATCCCTTGTGTCCCTTGCTGGCATATATTCCAAGGAAGGCTGTACCTCCAGCAAGGTAGTGCGGCGACTTCCATGTACGACGTCTGCAGCAGTGCCTGGTGATATAATTCCCCGGCCTGCCCATGGAGGCAGGGTGAGAGGTCAGAGGCACGGCTATGCTCCATGGAGGTTGGACTGGGGGCAGGGCCGCCACCCCCCATGGCACTTTGGAGCTGGGCCACTCGGTCTCAGGAGGATGCGGCCCTGGGCCCGTGTGGGAGTGGGGGTGCGAACATGGCGGCACCGGGGGGAGCTGGAGCGGACACTACGTGGTCTGGCCCTGTGGAGAGCGGCAGCATTGTGTGTGCCCCAAAGGCAGCGGCATAGTCCATCCCGGCACAGAGCTTGGTGCAGGCAGTGGAAGGGTGGCTCGGGGGAGCACAGGACACTGCGGGATGGTCCCGGGGTCCTCAGCCGTAATGATGCCGTGGCTCGACCCGGGAACAGTTGTGCGGGGATCTGGCGCCGCACAAAAGGTTTGCGGTGCAGCCACAGAGCAGATGAGCCCGGTTCAACAGTTCTCTGTAGGCATGACGCACCCCAGCACCTCCAGAGCTGTACAGCTCGCCGGGCCCGTGGCAGACCCATTACTCCATGTGGCTCGATTGTGTAATCTGTTTCGCCACCTCCCTGGGTATTCTCGGCAGCTGTGGCACCGGCAGTCCGTGGATTCTCACCACTCCCCAGGGCAGGGCCACTCACCACAGTCGCTTCGCAGTGGCCAGTTGCGGTCTCAGTGCAGTAGGGTGCCTTGGGAGAGCCTGGGGCCGTCTGAGGCCGGCGCAGAGGAAGGGCACAGAGATGCGGCCGCGCTGTCACCCAGCGCAGCTTGGCGATGCGGCATCTCCCTGCCACCTTGCCTTGTGAGGGGGGAACACCCTACCGGCAGCGTGTCCCAGTGTGGGGTGGCCCCGTGGCTCTGCGCCAAGGCAGAACACCCGGTCAGCGTATTGTCCCTGTTTGGGACAGCTTTTCAGCTCCCCATGGCGATTTCATGGGGATCTGTGTCCGCTTTGCCCGTCCTCCTTCCCCACTCATTATTTAATTGTTTTAATAAGTCCCTGATAGTCCTTCATGGCCTTTTAACATCCACGGCTGTGTCATCACCCATGGACGCTGCTGCAAGTATATTTTGTCCAGGCTGCTCCCGATTTGATGAGTCTAATGAGGTCCCTTCAGACACATCCAGTTCATGGCTTTCGAACCATGTAAGCAGGGCTAGCGGAGCCCGCTTGTCATTATTAATCCCTCTTTTTTTAAGAAAGAAAGTCCATACCTTTAGTGTCCTCTGGTGCAGAAGTCCAGGCCCTCTGGACTATTCCCAATGGTGATTCCAATCCATAAAGGGGTTTGAAACCATGCAACACAATCTGCTAGCTACCACTGGGATCTTGTAGCAATTTTCTGTTGAGCGTGGTAATTCCACTGCTGTACTGCTGTCTCCAGCTTTCTCCAGCTATCATGCCATTTGGATTACTAGCCTTTACTGGCTTTCTCTGGCTATTACACCATTTGGATTAGTGGTCTTTACCAGCTTTCTCCAGCTATTACGATGTTCAGTCTCCCCTGCTCCTTGCGCAGAAAATGCCTGAATTGCATCATGTCATGGGCTCCACATGCAACATGTGTGTGGTGGGTCAGAGACAGAGAGGACGGCACACCTGATCAGAGAGGACGGCACACCTGATGTTCATGTGGCAAAAGACTGGTTATTGGTTCAACTGCTCTTTATTACGGGGGTTTGATTGGATAGCTCATTAGTCTGATCTTTTAACATGGCCCAGCTCCCGGACAAGTGAGATGTCTGCAGCTGAGGATGGAATGTAATTGGTTGAGGTTCCTGTCTGTCAACCCAGGGGCCAGTTTATGGAACCAACTGGGTTTCTTATTTATATCCGAATTAATTGCCCAGTACAAGCCAGCTTGTACATACTGTGACAGCTGAGCATAACTGTTTTTTTAAAGATGGAGTAGCATTTCAGGCTCATTTGGTTTTTTGCCTTTTTTTTTTTTTTTTTTTTGTTCCTGGGATGTGAGATTCCCATCTCAGCAGATCCATGACTTCCAAGTTCAAAGAGTAAGTGGGATACTTTATGGTACAGACCTGTGACTATGAAAAGAGTCACCAAGTAACTTATGGTATGAAAATGCAAGTGTCCAAGAACCTGTTATAGAACTGCTGGGCTTCCATTGTTTATTCAGTATTGTACAAATGATTTCTCACACTCAAGTGCTGCATTCAGACCAAAACATTTTCTGTAACTGAAAATACCGACCACTTCTTGACAGTTTATGGCACAAAAAGATCGCTGCCTTTTTTTGCTTGGTTTGTTTCTAAAGACCAGATGATTTGTATTTTGACACTTCAGGTACTTTGCTTTCTCAGGATCCAGAATATTTTAAGCTTCTTTTACTTTTTCTTTTACCTGTTTTTTTTTTTTCCCTTTTCCTAACTTAGTCTGTGAAACATGATGTTGAAAAAGAAAATGTCATGGGACATTTGAATACAGGAAGACATAGTTCCCACTGGGACCATAAGATTACCTAAAAGAGGAGAGACATAAAAATTTACTGACCCATTATTTAAATAATGCATTATGGCAGCAGTGCTTGATGGGAGACAGTGAATATAAGTTGAAATGAGATTTCATTTGAACCTGGGCATTTTTTTCTATTATGTACAGAGAGCCAGTGGCACAGGTTGCCTGAGGAGGTTGCATGGGCTCTCTCCTTCCCTGGAATTTTGTCAAGCCCCAAACCTCTGAGACATATGGTCTGATTTCAGAGATAATTAAGCTTTGAGAAAGGTGTTGGACTAGAGACTTAAAGGGCCCTTTTAACCTGAATTACGTTGGCATTCTGTCAGATGTATTTAATGTACTTAGTATTTTTAATTTAAGTCTTTCTCTTTTACAATGGATAGAATTTGTACAAAGTAGAATAAACAGTTTCTTTTTTCATTCTTTACTACGATGCAGTTCATACCTGCAGTGTAGGCATCTTCTGCTTCTGGGGATCGAGGACAGGAATTAGCATACTCAGTCACCAAGAGTTTTTCTTTCAGTCCCTGTGCTACTGTGAGAAGGTGATGTCAGAACTCCAGTTTCCCCTAGCTTTTAAACAATTTTCCCTGAACTTAAGGTGTCCCTGAACTTTCCATAGCCTCAGGTTGATCCTGGCTGTGGCCAGCTCGCTGGCTTGCCCCGGCCACTGGACCCCCACTTTTAACTGCAGAAGTATGTTTATAGACACATGTAATTTGTATTGAATACCACAGCTTGTATTGAATACCACAGAAGTGTATTAATATGCTCTAGAATTATTCCTACAGTATAAAGTTCCATAAGTTGGAACATGAGACAACATATTAAGGAGAAGGGTTAAATATTCATGCGCATAAGAAAACACACAATTTCTGTTCATCCTATTATAAATATTGACTTTTAGTAAGTACTGGAGTGTAAGTAGATTGCCTTTTCATTTCTAGAGTAAAGCCATCACTACCTGCTAGGAGAAATCCTTTAGAAGCAAGATTTGATCAAGCACTGTGAAGACATTAGTTTCCCCTCATTAACATTGGGAATTTTTATCTTCCACTGCTGTTTTTCTGAAGTTACTTGCATTCCCCTCAGAAAAATGTGGTGTTTCTCAGCTCATTTGTTCCACTTCTAGAATAAAGATGCAAGAGAAAAGCTGATGTAATAATCTATGAAAATTAATGGGTTCAACCACATCATGGATAGGATGAATAAGAAAACTTAAGTTACATCACTGGAAGCCCATCTTTACACATTACCTACTTTATATGTTGAGGCCCATTTCTGTTCTGACAGAATGTTTAATATTTATGATAAGCATAGCTGGAGTGAGTTTCTCATAAGGGCTTACAAGCAAGGCTTATAAGCAAGACTTTTGAGATTGTTCTGGAGATTACTTTAACACTTAGTTTCTTGAAGTCAAGGAACACAGAATTCAGTCAGTTTGTTGATTGCTGCTGAAAATACAAACTTACATGCAAAAACGGTGCCAGGACTCTCATAAGGAATTTACTTCCAAAACTAGTTGTTATTATTCTAGTGATTAAAATAAAATTTAGAGATTCTAAATTCTAAATTCTAAATATTTACTAGTACTATTTCTAGTACCTGAAATAGTCCTTACAGCATGCTTTTGATACCTGACTGTTTCGAGTTTTAACAGTTGTGCCTCTTAAAAGTATAATTTACTCTCAGCTTAACTTTCTGACTTTTTACTTTCATGGACTTTTTCTTACACAGGAAGTGATCTCCAGAATGGCATTTTGGGATTCATTCCAGAAGTACAAAGTGGCCTGATACTTGATGAAGACTCAGAAAACAGAGAGGTGTTGCTGACTGTCGCACGGCAACCAAACAGGTGCAGGCAACACTGGATTCCAGTGCTGTTCCTGCACTCTGTAATATGTGGTCTTGAATCAGAGGAGCTACTGTTAGTGGAAGAGGTTTCATCACAGAGTTTTATAATAAATTTTTCCCTTTTGGCTTCTTTAATAGCTTCACAGATTTGGCAATGGGCCATTTAAGTTGTGAATATAATTAGGTCTGTCATTTAATTGGTATAAAGCAGAAACAGGAAAAAACTCAAATGCTTACCATTTTATACTGTAAGTCAGCAAATGTGAAGCTTTTGCTTAAGGTAAAGTATTTGCACTGCTAAAGGTGTAACTCCAATTCTCACCTCTCTGTATAATATACGGATACTAGAAGGAGCAATTAAGAAGTTATGTGTCAGTATGCTTATGTCTTCCCCTTTTCCTAATTAACACACACACACACATATATATATATAAACACTATATATATATATATAAAAAATATATATATATAAACACTATATATATATATATATAAACACCATATATATATATATATATATATATATATATATATATATGGTACATTTATGTGTGCTTTAAATAAATATGCTAAAGTATGCTAAGTTCCTTATACTTACAGGAAAGACCAAGTCTACCTGGCTTTCCAGGCCAGTGACTATAGTATTAATGAAAGTACTTGGGCACATCCCTGCTTTCCAAGTGTCTCTTATTCAGATAATTGCATGTTATCTGAAACAAAAATTAAGAAGAATCTGGGTTCCCCTAATTGCTTTATTTTCTTCTTCTGTTACTTTTTTATAGTCTAAATAGAGGCAGAAATTTAAATAAAAAGAGCTATTTTTTCATTGTAAAGCAGTTGATTCCATAATGATAAGTTTTGAATAATAACATGAAATGTATGTTATATCTGTGGTTTACGTGTTCTAAATCTGTTGTGCTCTCCTTCAGTATGTGCATACTCTTCTCTTTTGCTTCTAGGGCTTTTGAAGATGTGACGATCTTCTGGCGTGCGACCTTTAATAAAACAGCTGTTGTCCTTCTGAAGGATGGTGTGAACTTGGAGGATGAGCTTGAATCTGTGCTGGGAGCCACGACCTGTGTGGCAGGTCAAACAATGTGCAACATCTCTATTGTAATAAAGCCTGATCATGTAAGTAATTATTATTCTTTATGTACAGCACTGAATTGCAATTTGTCAAGAAGAAAAAAACCCCTCTGATCCAGAGGAACTAATATTTAGTTTGAAGATAGTAATTTGCTATCTGCTCGACTTCTCTGGAACATGTTTATTTATAGTCTTCTACTGACTCCATTGTGACTAGTAAAAATTTGGGAAGGAGATAAGTATTTAGTTTGAAGAGTAAAGTACAGTTCTTAGGTTTTTAAATCACAGTAAGGAAAAAGAATGGAGTTGTTTCAGTGAAATATTCGATCATATACTCTCATCCTTCATACAGTAAGATTTTAATCTACCAAAGCATTTCTTAAAGTGGTTGATGGAAAACATTCTGTAAGTAATATCTCATTGCACAAAAAAACCTTTGAGTCTAACTTTGTGTAACTTTATATTCCTAAATCTAGCTCAGTGATCTCTGAAAATGTTAAAAACTGTGTAAGAATCTCTGAGTGTCTAAAAATCTGTCTCTGTTCACATCTGCCTTTTGAATAGTGGAGTTCAATTTAGGAGCCATCATCCACTAAATTCCATTTGTCTAAGTCTAACAGCCTTGTGAGACTCAGCAGGCACTCTAAAATACAGACATGATTGTATTAACACAAAACACAGTATTAGGTCATTTTTATTGAAAAGAGAAGGAAAAATCATTTTAGTGTGAATACCTAGGGGTTAGAGTAAGCCCTTAAGAAAGGAAGAATTAATGTTTGCCATTATTTTAAAGTTGGAGAGTTTTAAATTTTTTGAAGGAATTATCTAGCACCCAGGTGTAAGAGCCATAGTGAGGGATGTGGGACTCCAGGTGACTCTTCATAATGCAGTTTATTCCATCCAATAGGTTACAGCAGTCCAGGGTCATGGGTGACAGAGCCTGTGCCTACAGCTGTCAGCTCCAGCTGCACACAAGCCTGAGGACCCTTTAGTTTGGGTTACAATGCATTATATACTTTTTGTTGCTGAGCATCTTAGTACAAAAGAACCAATCTATACCCTAATTTTTACCTGTAGCCTATAATAACTACTATAATTACCAAATTCATGGTAGTATTCTCCGATCACTAAAAGTTAGTACACTACAGTTTAAACTAGAAGTTGTTTTTCAGTTTTCTTGCAGGGGAAAATTCTGAGACCTTTTTTCTACTTGCAACATTGGCAGACTAGTTTGCCTGTGCTATCTGTCTGCTTGGTATACACATTTTCTTGTTTGAGGTGGGTTTATCCTTTGCTCTAAGCCATAAAAACCCCTTCTAACTATCATACCCTTTGCTTTCTTAGTTATCCAGTAAGACTGGCTCAGCAATTCTTTTCTTCAATATCAAAAATTCCTTTCATTTCTATTCTTCTTCAGATACTACATTCAAAATTTTTTCTGCCCAGCATACATATCTATGAGACTTTCTTTTCAAGAAAGTGGCAAAGCTAGTGGCAAAGCTGAGGTCTGGGCAGAGGAAAATCACTAGATGGGAAGATTTCCATGTTTTCTTCTGAGTCAGTTCTCGAAAATATTGCAACATGCTGTGTGTGGGAAATAGGGATTTCCTATTTAGGAGATAGGATGAATTCCCTTAGTTCACTAAGAGAGCCATTTTCCTTCTCCATCTTCAGATGCTATCTTTACATCACAGAGGCAATGAATAGGTGTATAGGACACAGGCTGCCCTGCTGGGTAAACTGAGATTATGAACCTCTTTAGACCAAAGAAATGATATCAGTATTTAATTACAGCAATGCACAAGCTGCAGAGACATGCAGTTGTGCCACATGAAGCACAAGCCTGTGCCATTCCAGCAAGTGCTAGTGGAAGGTGTAAACTCCCCATTCATTCCAGTATAATTGTGCCTGTCATTAGTCAAGAACATTTCATTTAGAGAACTACATAACAATTTAATTGAAAACATATATTATTTATCCCTCCAAATATTTCCTAATTCTTCTTATGGTTCTCCTTTCATAAGTTAGCTTGTAAGTCAGTAGTAAATGTATTAAAAAATGATAAAGTAACAAATACATTAAATAAGTACTTTATATTTTTGTAGGATACATTCCAGCTTTTATAAATTTTACTTCCTCAGGAGTAGCTGAGTTTATTAGCTAAAAATCCTAGAATTAAAGCAGGACTTCAAAGAATTCAGAGTTGAAACACAAAGCTTTTTTATGTAGTGGGTTGGCCCTGCCTTGATGCCAGGCACCCACCACAGCCTCTCTGTCACTCCCCTCTGCAGCTGGGCAGGGGAGAGAAAATATAGTAATGTGTTAATGAGTTGAGACAAGGACCAGGAGGGATCACTCACCAAACACCATCATGGGCAAAACAGGCTCAAATTAGAGATATTAAATAAATTTTTTGGTAACAAAACCAGAGTAGGATAATCAGAAGTAAATTGAGTCCTTAAAACACCTTCCTCTCTCCCCTCCCTCCTTCCTGTTCTACCTCTTCCCCTCCAGCAGCAAATGAAGTTGCAAATAGGGCTTATGTTCATTTCATCACTTGTTCCTGCTGCTGCTCAGGAAGATTAGTCTTTCCCCTGCTCCACCATGGGGTTGCTCCAATGGGAAGCTTCTCCAATGTGGGTCCATACTGCTGGCAGCAGTTCTCCATAAACTGCTGCAGTGTGGTCATCCTTCCATTGGTGCAGTCTTTCAAGGGCAGGCTGCTCCAGTGTGGATCCCCCACAAGGCCACAATTCCTACCAGGAAGCCTGCTCCAGTGTGGGCTCCTTTCTCCATGAGTCTGCAGGTCCCTGCCAGGAACCTGCTCAATTGTGGGCCGCCCATGGGGTCATAACCTCCTCTCGGGCATTCCCCTTCTCCAGTATAGGGCTCCTCCATGGGCTACAGGTGGATCTCTGCATGCTCATGGGCATCCATAGGCTGCAGGGGCCCAGCTGCTTCACCATGGACTGCAGAGGAATCCCACCAGAAAAACTTTCTCCCCCTCCTTCTCCACATTCCTTGGTGTCTGCAGAGTTGTTCCTCTTAGGTGTTGTCACCCCACGCTACTCTGGCGGCAATTATGCCTGCATAAGAACAGGTTTCTTACTTCTTAAATATATTGTCATAGGAGTGTTCTGGTTGGCTCAGCTATAACCAGTGACAGACCCATCCTGGAGCTGTCTGGCATTGGCTCTCCCCTGCGGCAGCTGGGGAGAGCTTCTAGAAACTTCTTACAGAAGCCACCCCTGTAGTTCCACCACTACCAAAACCTGGCTATACAAATTAAATGGAAAAAATTGTAAAAAAAAAAAAAAAAAAAAAGGCTTCAATGTTTGCCATTTTTTCGTAATACTATTTTCTTGTAAAGAAATAGGGTTTTTTTTCCTTTTTTTTAAGGTTTGCTACTTGACAAGTGCATGTAGTACATACAAGTAACATCTTTCCAATTGTTTTTTGAATTTTAGAATGGAATTTTTGGAATTTTAGAAATTGGATCTCTATTTCTAAATGTTACATTTTTGTTGTAGGTACAAAATAAAAGGCGTGGCAGAACATCATATTGTAAACCTAACACTGCTACCTTATTTTCAATAAGGAAACAAAGTTCCACAGCCTATATTTTCAGAGTGAAATATTTCTCTATATGTGAAACATCACAAAAGTCTATCAAATAGTATTGTCTAAGCTCTGAGATTTTAAAAAATTCAGTTAAGTGTGCAAATCTACTGAGTTTTTAATTTCTTGTAAAAACATGCATGGACATACTAGTGTCTAAATGCTTGAGTTGTATATAAAAAATGCTTAAGTTGTATATAAAACGTTTTTCAGAACTTTAACTGAGTTCAGTACTTGAATATAGTAGAGTTATTATACAAATTATTGCATTTTCAAAATTGCATACTTCTGTGCAGCATTTCTAAAAGGGAGTAGGTAGGAGGTACACGCCTTTTTGTAAGGTAAAAAGAAAATGAAAGAGCAAATTCTTCATAAGTTGTACATCTATATCAATCTATAATCTGGAATATGGCACTCTTGGAGGGTTTACTGTCATTTATGTCAAATTTACAGCCACTATGCCTGCACTATTGAAACAGCTACTTTAATGCAGCAAGTTCTGCATGAAAATCTGGGATTTAATAATTGTGCCTGACAGAGTGAAGTCCATTGCAGTATTGTTTTTATGATATATTTGATTGTACTTATTGCTTGCTTGTGTAGTGTTATTAAAGTGATCCACTGCGCATACAAAGTTATATATAAACATTTATTTGAAGCTGAAATTTGTTAGTAGATCTTATAATGATATGAAAATCACTCACTTACAGGTACCAGAATTTGAAACTTATATTTTTGTTGAGCTATATGCTGTAAGCACAGGAGCTGCTTTGAACAACAGTGCCAGATTTGCTTTTATAACTGTCCTGGAAAGTGATGCACCTCATGGTTTAGTGTATTTTGCTGTGGGATCTCGATTTGCTGTTGCTTATAAGAAGACAGCTTTAATCAGTCTGCAAGTTCTTAGAGATTCTAGCACATCAGTAACCACAATGGTTACCTACAGTATGCAGGTAAGACTTATTATTTAATTTATTTTTATATCTTTCTCTGACCTTTAGGAAAGCAGAGACTTCTAGCTCTTTAGGGAGATAGTCAGGGGATTCCCTTGGGAGACTGCCCTCAGGGACAAGGGAGTGGAGCAGAGCTGACAGATCTTTAAGAAAGTCTTCCATAGAACACAGGAGCTAGCAATCCCCAGGAGCAAGAAATCAGGCAATGAAGGCAGGAGACTGGCATTGCTGAGTCAGAACCTGCTGGTCAAACTAAAGAGAAAAAAACAAATGCACAAGCAGTTGAAGCAAGGATAGGTGAGGTAGAAAGAGACTAGAGATAGAATGCGAATGTATAAACAAGGCCATGGTGAAGCTGGAAGTGAACCTGGCAATGGATTAAAAAAAAAAAAAAACAGGAAGAGTATTTGAACCAGAAAGGTATGTTAACCAGAAAGAGAAGGTCAAAGAAAGTGTTTCTCCCTGATAAACAATGCTGGGAAACTAGTAGCAACAGATTAACAAAAGGCTGATGGACTCAACACTTTTTTTGGCAGTCTTCACTGGCAATCTTTTTTTCCTATACTGTGGTATTGTCCACAAGGGTCCCAGGATGAGGGAAGAGACAAGAAAGTTGACTACATGTATCAGAAGCTTGATTTATTATTTTAATGATAGATAATATATTAATACTATACTAAAAGAATAGAGGAAAGAATTTCATCAGAAGGCTAAGCTAAGAATAGAAAAGGAATGAATAACAAAGGCTCGTCTCTGACCAAGACAGTCTGGGCAGGTGATCTGTGATTGGCCCTTAATTGGAAACAGCCTGATGAGACCAATCACAGATTCCCCCTGTTGCATTCCACAGCAGCAGATAAGAATTGTTTACAGTTTGTTCCTGAGGCCTCTCAGCTTCTCAGGAGGGGAAAAATCCTAAGGAAAGGATTTTTCATAAAACATGTCGGTGACACTATACCTTTGAAGTGGGTGGACAGCAGGATGGGGCTTGGGGGGAGCAAGTCCCTCCCATGGTGTGGGAAAATCAGGTTCATGACCACGTGAGGAAACTGAATGTTCACAGCTCTGTGGGACCCAAAGAGATGCATCCCAGAGTCTTGAGGGAACTGGTTGATGTTGTCAATACAGTATCCTTTGTTACTTGAAAAGTCTTGACAATCAGGTGAAATCCCTGGTGACTGGAAAAGGGGTATTACTATATCCATCTTTAAAAAGGGAAGAGTAGAAAGGAAGAGCCTGGGAACTGTCAACATGTCGGCCTCCCCTTTGTACCTGGGAAGATCATAGAACAGATCCTTCCAGGAGCTCTGCTAAGACATGTGGAGGACAGGGAGAAGCTTGGAGAGAGCTAGCACGGCTTCACCAAGGGCAAATCTGCTTGAGCAACCTAGTGGGCTTCTGTGATGGGATGACTACATCAGAGTACAAGGGAAGGGTTACAGATGTCATTTATCTGGACTTCCATAAAGCCTTTGACACATAACTCACAAGATCCTACTCTCTAAATTGGAGAGAGATGGATTTTATGCTGGATTTGAATGGACTGTTATTCGATGGATAACAAAGTGGGTGGATGGTCTCATCCAGAGGGCCGTAGCCAATGGCTCAGAGAATCAGTGACAAGTGGTGTCCCTCAGGGATGTGTATAGGGACCAGTGGTATTTAGTGCCTTCATTAATTGCAGAGATGAAGGGATCGGGTGCACCCTTAGCAAATTTGCAGAAGACACCAAGCTCAGGGGTGTGGTTGACACTCCTGAAGGATGGGATGCCATCCAGAGGCACCAGGACAGGCTCAAGAAGTGGCCCTTGGGAATTTCATGAGGTTTAACCTCATGAAATTCCCAAGGGCCACTTCTTGAGCCTGTCCTGGTGCCTCTGGATTTTTTAAGACCAAGTGCAAAGTGCAGGCTGCGGGATGAACGGATGGAGAGCTGCCCTGCCCTGAAGGTCAGGGGGTGCTGGTGAGGGGCTGGACGTGAGCCAGCCATGGGCACTTGTAGCCCAGAAAGCCAAATGCATCCTGGCCTGCATCCAAAGCCCTGTGGGCAGCTTTGGAGGGAGGAGATTCTGGCCCTCTGAGACCCCACCTGCAGAGCTGCCTCCAGCTCTGGGTCCTCAGCAGAGGAAGGACATGGAGCTGTTGGAGCAAGACCAGAGGAGGCCACTCAGTTGATCAGAGGGATGGAACACCTCTGCTCTGAGGAAATGCTGAGAGATTGGGATTGTTCAGCTAGGAGATGAGGTGGCTTTGGGCTGCCCCAGTTGCAGCCTTCCTTTTCCTATCTGAAAGTTGGAGAGGGACTTTTGGCAAGGGCATGTAGTGACAAGAGGGAATGGCTTAAAACTGATAGACAGTAGATTTAGATTAAATATCAGGAAGAAATTCTTTACGATGAGGGTGATGAGGCACTGGCAAGAGAAGCTGTGGATGCCACATCCCTGTAGGATGGAGCTACACATCCCAGGTTCAATGGAGCTCTGGGCAACCTGGTCTGGTGAAAGTTATCTCTGTCCACTGCAGGGTCTTTGGAACTAGATGGTCATTAAAATCCTTTTCAACCCACAGCATTCATAAAATCGTGGATTTTATGATTCATTTATAATTGAAATTAATTTAATAATAATTAATTAAATAATGGATTGTTCTTAAAAGTAAATATGACTGATTAGCATTTTTTTCAGGAAACAGTCAAACATTTGCTGAGCCTAGCTTCTTTGGTTTTCCGTTATTTAAAGAATTTTACCTTTTTGCATTGTCAAGAATAATTTTTTTTTTGCAATATCCTTCAGTGGCCTCAAAAATTATGGTCAGCCAGGCATCTAATATGTTTTTTTCTTTGTTGTAAGGCTCTTGTGAGCATTCAATTTTTGAGGCTTTTACATCTGAAATTAAGTTTTTATTGTGATGGTTATGTATGCAACATCCACAAAGCAGGACACTTGTTCTGTTAGGGAACAAATTTTTTATTAGTACCAGAACATACATAGGAAAGGAGAAATCCTCCCAGGATCAAATTTTGAAATTTTATTCAAAATTATTGGAGTACTAAAGAAAAAAAATTGTTCTTCTTATCAAAAATTGCATGTGCTAAAGTAAATTTTATCATCCCCATTAATTTTTTGTCAGATTATGCCCTTTATGTAAAAAAAACCCATAATCCAACAATTTTTGAGTTATTTACATCTGTAGCCAAAGACTCTTCTAGCTGTTGACACTTTTTTCTCTTAAATGCATACCTCACTCATTATTATTGCAGCTGATGAAGTTTCTCCTTTAGCAGATCTGCAAAAACATGATTCCTGCCTCTTCTTTAGTATGTGTGAATCCAGCATCAGGGCACAGACTACAAGAGATGTTCTTTCAAGTTTACCATCATCAATAGTAGTTAGCCTGATCAGCTTTGAATATTTGTGATTTTATGCCTAAAATCATTGTTTTGGGGGTGAGTTATTATATACTCACCCTTTATAATAAAAGCTTCTGCATTCTGTTGTTATATTGAATGCCCATCTGTTTTAACCATATAGGTTTACATTGTATTTCCATCCATTTATTATATAGTAATTGGCCAGTGTTTCAATTAGATTGTGTGGTAAAAATTTTCACATTTATTCAGACTAAGAATTCACTCTTATTTAGCTATTAAATGGAAAAGAAATTGCTACTGTCCAGAGAATATTTAAGCTAAAATATAGTGGGCAGTCTCTTATCTATTTGTAATTTTTATAACCAAACTTCTTTGGACATTTTTAGGTTTTGAGTGTGCATGGCCAAATACTAAAATATTTGCATTAATAATAGCTTTAAAATAAGAGGCCACAGCAGACAGGAAGGCAATTACTGGAAAGTGACGTTTATCTCAACCTACAAAGGTTTCTTAGACATTGTTCTTGTTATTAGTGCTTTTATTTCTGCTTATTTCTGTTTCTTAGTTCTCAGTGGGTGGAGATAAACAAAAGGAAATTCCCCCTGGGATCTCCACAAGTGATGTGATCTTGTCTAGTGCAATTTTGAACAGTTCCAGGCTGCATTGACTTACCAGGTTCTCCAATGAACTCAGAAAATATCTGATTCATTCAATAAATAAACTCTACTAATAAAAGCTAAATATTTTCAAAAGGAGTCTAGTATTTTGCAAATAAAAATCCTCATTTTTTTCAGTAGGAGACCTGTACTTAGGAGTCAGTATACAAGCTGTCCTTATTAAATTAATATATACTTTTCAAAAAATAATACAATTGAATAATAGCTTAGGAAGTTAGTTTCCCCTTAAGGAAAGTTTATTATATAACCAGATATTAAGTCAAGGCTACGGCAAGTGACAAAAAGAACAAGACTTTGAAGAATGAAACAGTAACTGCAAACCTCATGGAAGGTAAAACCAGTGTTGCTTCCCAAGGAAATAAGGCCATGTAGCATTACCGAATAAATTCATATATCCACCTTGCATGTTATTCTATAGCATTTGCTTTGCCTTTGTATTAAATGGATTATTCATCTTTTATGTATTCTGGGACTGAAAATACCATGAATTGATATTAATTTGGACACAGATTTCCAGAAAGTTTGCTTTGCTTTTATTTAGTTTTCTATGCATTTGTTAATGCTTTACTCTACCCTAAAGTGAGGGACTTTGTGCTGCAGTCATAGTCTTATATCAACCTTTCTGGAATTCACACATGTGCTAACATTTCTGTAGTATTTATTCACACAGAAAAGTTTTGTTGTTTTTGTGTTGGAAAAGAAAGAGACCCTCTTTACTATTGACAATATATAATTCTTCTCCTTGGTTTGATTGATTATTAATTTAGGGAGGTAATTATTTTAAATGTAATATTTTCATCACTCATAGCTGCTTTTTGAAAGAGGACTTCTTTTTTACACATTTTGTTTTTACGCACCTAAAGTATGTTCTACAGCAGGTGGTTTTGAACAATTACATCTATCATAATGTTACGTAAACCTCTTTTGGTTTGTTTTAAGGAACTACAAAAACCTGAACCTATTGGACGGACCTTCATATCTCCGGCTGTGGCAGGACAAGATTTTGCCAGATCTGAAGGTTTACTGACTTTTGAACATGGACAGAGAAATGCATTCCTGGATGTGACCCTGACTCCAAAGAGGGGATCTTTAAACCCATTTCCTAAACGTTTCCAGGTTCTACTTTCTAATCCCACAGGTGGTGCCAGGGTAGATGATGTATATGGTATTTCTAACATCACCATTGTCTCAGATTTGGACTCTGTGCCAGTTTGGGGACTGATTGATCAACTGCATCAGCCTCTTGATGACACCATTTTACACAGAATCCTTCAGAATCTGAATGTCAAAGTGGCTACAGAAACTACAGAAGAGCAACTTACTGCTGTGGTGCATATAATAGATAAGGTAAACACTTCCTGTCTGTCCTTAAATGACTAATGACATTATTTGGAGTATAATAACACAACAAGGCACATATATATGTATAAAACAAGGCAGATCACATCCACATCAGTGAAGCAGTGACTCAGAAGCACGGACTGCAAAAGTGGAAATGGTGAAGTCCCACAATCAAGGAAGGAGTTTGTCTGCCACTAGTTAGGAGGTGGCAAGAAATCAGAAATCAAATAGGTTGAAATGAGAAACTAGTATTAATTTTCCATACATACTTGTAGCTCTATATTTTCTACTGTGCAATTTTCCTTTTGGGGCTGCAGTTTCATAGAGCTTATTATGTTTTTTTGACTCTTGGGTCACACCTTTGTTGCTTTTAGGCCTGGCACAACCCCTGTTCCTATCTTTACAGCAGACTGCAGTAAACACACAAGCAAATCCTATGTGGGCCAGCTGGAGTCTACTGTAGTCTTAACCAAGCATCAGTCTTTTTTCCTCCAGTACCTTAGGGAATTGGGTTCTCAGGATAGCTGAGTGCTTAAGCATGGCTCTAATTTCTGTGAAAATTATGGATTAGTTTTATGGCATTCTGTCTCTTCTGGACTCTTGGAATAATGCATAGAAGCTGGAAAATTTCTAAATATCTAGATACAAAGCATTATAAGAATATCCATTCATTTTTGATTGTTGCCACACAGAAAACAGAGAAAATAATTTAAAAACTTCTCAGGACTCAAAAATCTTTGGTTTGTGAAAGAATGAAAAATGCCTCATCCCTTCTTTAATAATCAAATCCCCTGGTAAGCCTATCTTTATGTAGTTTTGACAGACTGTGTCTTATGCCTTGGAAGCTCATATGTGATCAGGAGTTGGGAAAAATATTCTGAACTTCTAGAATTAATACTGGAATCACAGAGAAGATATCACTAAACCATTGAACATGAGGAAATGTTACAAGCAGATTCCTTTGTGTAAAATGTTGTTTGATTTCTTCTCCTCTCATTAGGTTACAGGTGTCGGTGAAAAACTGTTACTCACTGACAAAAGTAGAAGTCTATTCTATGAGATACTCTGTGCTCTAGCTAGCCCAAAACGCAAGGACACACAAGGATATAGCCTGCTTGCTGAGGTGACTGAGAAGTTTGCTTTTTCTCTGTTGACTGAGATAAAGTGTGGATCATCAGGAGAAAGGTGAGTAAGCTTGAATTTGTAATATGTTTTGTAAATACATGACAATTTACCAATATAGAAAATCTAAATTATATTTTCAGAAAAGGGATTTATCTCCTATCTAGTATGTTACCCCTATGTGAATGTGTTGTTACAGTGTCATGATCTTACAAAGCACTGTGTCATATTGCCAGTAAATATAGTGCTTTGTAAGATTGGGTGTAACACATTACTGATACTTTGGTATGGCATAGATGTGGGAAGGTAAGTCAGGAGATCTGGTGTGTATTGACCCACGTCTAGCTCAAATATTGCCTGGAAAAGTGTTCATTATTCTTGCTAAGAAAATAATATGTGATTGTATGATGCAGAGCTGTGTTCTAAGCCTTAGATGAACGTTAGCAACCCAAAATTTCTACTGGCATTTTGAAATTTGTATGTTCTTGGTTTTGCCCACTTGAACATTGTTTTAAAATATTTAAAGCTACTCGTAGTTTTACATTGCTAGTTTGTCTCCAAGAGCAATAGCCTCATCAAGCTAATGGGCAGGAAAAATAGGTGACTGAGAAAGAGATTATTCTTTTTTATGAGACAGATGGTTTTAAACACTTTGTTTCTCCTATTGGGGATCTATTAAACAGCTGGTGGTCGAATGTGTGTTCAGTGTTTCTAACTTAAAAGTTAAAATTCTTTATTTCAAGTGTTTTGTATCATCTGTTGGGAAAAAAAAATAATGCCACATCATCCATTTTAATGCCTCCCCTGTTTTTTAGACTCAGTTCTACATCAAGTTGTAAAGATGAGCGTTTTGATAACCTAATTCTCTATGGAAAGGTTTTAGTTGCAGGTCATAAGGAGCAAATCCCAGAGAAGAAATGGAGACACTGAAATATGTAAAAAATTCAGCTTTTTTTTTTCCCCACAGAAACTGAAACACTGTGTCAATGAAATATCACAAGCCTAAAAATGATGAATTGATAAAGTACTAACAAATCACAAATACCTTTTAGAGTCATTATGTAATGAATAGTGAAGCTTGGTCTCACTTTACCAGCCCTATTGCTTTTCCATTTCCACAGAGGCAAAAATATCCTTGACAGCTGCCCATATATTGCAATAATGGCTCACAACTGGTTTCCTCAGCAAATCAATGGACATAGATTTAATGGAAAAGATGGAGATTCTATTCAAGTACCTGAACGTCTACTAGAGGTCTCTGTAGTATTACCATCTCCCCAAGAAGAGAACTGTGAATCTATACAGTTCACAGAATACAGCAGTCAGCAGTGGTTCCTTACTGGAGATAAAGAACTTGCCCTGAAGAACAAGGTTTGAAGATAATGCAATTTTTTTTCCAAGAATTAGTTTTAATCTAGATATTGCTTAAAACATAATGTGTTTTATGGTTGTCTCTGATTAAAATGAGCGCTGTGTTGAATCTTAATATTAAATATATCTTTACATTGTACGTGTTTTTTCAGGTTTTTTCAATGAGCTTGAAGGGTCAGAGTTCACAAACTTTGAAAGATAACAATGAAGTCATTTATCGTATTTATGCTGAAGGAAGTCGGATTGTTCCACAGAAGTCTCTATGTCTCCTCTGGAATCAAGCTGCTGAAAGGTTGTTTTATTATTGTGTTTAGTTTTCCATTTTCTACCATGAATCCATCTATTTGTGTAAAATGTGATAATGCCAATTAAATAATTTGCAAATATAAAATTGAACCATTTAATGTCTTTTTTCCGTATTTTTTTTGGCCATTTTACCAGTACACAAAACTTTTCTTATAATAAAATGAGCAGTTATTCTATCTTAGATATTTCTCAGACTTCTACCCTTTTTTCATCAAAACACTATTTAGATTGTATAATGATGCATTAGGTTTCAATGACAGGCCATAAATCTTAGAATTGCATCAATGAATGTATTAATGGCTTGGGGATAATAATGTTCTGTATCCCATTGAAGTCTAGTTGATTTAGATTCAATTTCATTACACCAACTGGATGATACCAGCCTGCTATTGACACAAACTATTTGTTTTCAGGAGGGAATGCCCCACAATCTACCTGTATGCTCTCCTTTTACCTACAAATTCCAGTAGAAATGGCTTAGGCTATCACCTGTAGTATGCCTTATTGTTTTTCCAAGCCACTTCAGCAATACTGGAAAAAACCTCAACAAAAACCAAAGAACAAAAAACCACCTGAATTTTAGTTTCAAACCAAAAAAGAGCAGTATAAGATGTTCTCCATAACAGAATAAGGTGTTGAGCAAACAAAGTAACTATTTGAAAAGTCAGACAGGCCTAGTAATCGAGCAGAAATTTTAAAAACATGGCCACTAAAATTCAATTAATTACAATTAATTCAATTAATTTCAAAACATTTACAAAAATTGAAAAAAAAAAGAACATGAAAAAACTATAAATAACATTTTACTCTCTTGTAAATCTGCTGTTCTGAGCACTGCACATGATAGATTACAGAAACACCTCTGCAGTAATTTAGGGAAGTTGGTATTCCGGGAATACAACAAAAATTGTAAAGCCTGCTTACAATGTGGATTACGCAAGTCCATTTCCAACTTTGTGAAACTTGTTTTGCAGCTGGCTGTCTGATAGCGGGTTCTGCAAAGTGGTTGATGACACATCAGATTATGTGGAATGCTCCTGTTCTCATATGTCCATTTATGCAGTTTATGCCCAAACGGATAACTTGTCTTCATACAATGAGGCTTTTTTTTCTTCTGGATTCATCTGTATTTCAGGTCAGTTCATTTAAGACAGTTTTCTCATTAATAACAACTGATGACCAGTAAAACTCGTTGATTGATTATTAACATTTTTGGTAGCTGATAACAATCTTTTTATTTAGTGGAATATTGAATGAAGGTTAACTAACTTCATGTTATTAGAGGTGCCACCTTATCTGGTATTTGCACACTGACAAATTTTGCCACTGGAAAAAAAGTCAGGCAGAGAAATATCACAAAATCAACTAGGTTGGAAAAGAATTTTGAGGTCATTGAGTTCAACCTATGACCTAACACCACCTTGCCAACTTGACAATGGCACTGGGTTCCACATCCAGTCTTAAACCCATCCAAGGGTGGTGATTCCACCACCTCCCTGGGCAGCCCATTCCCATCCCTACTGACTCATATTTTGGCACATTGGGGCAGCCTGCTCCTGTGCCTTCAAGATTTTTTTCTCGAAGTATGTCCATTTTTCTGGATCCCTTTGCTTTTGAGGGCTGTTTCCCAAGGTGCTCTCCAAAACAGCATTCCACTCTCTGGAAGCCTTGTGTAGAAGTTTTATTGACGTTTTAATATCCTTTTTTCCCTGAATATTAAGAACTCTATCATTTCATAGTCACTGTGCCCCAGACAGCCCCTGACCACCCCATCTCCCACCAGCTCCTATCTGTTTGCAAACAGCAGGTCTAGCAGAGCCCCTGGCAGGCTCGCCCACCGTCTGTGACAAGAAGCCCTCCTCTGTACACTCCAAGAACCTCTAGACTGCTTCTGTGTTGAGTTCCCAGCAGATGCCTGGCAGGTTAAATCTCCTACAAGAACAAGGGCTGGCAATCTTGAAACATCCTCCAGCTGCTTATACAATAATTAATCCATCTCTTCATCCTGGTTGGGTGGTCTGTAGGAGATTCCCACCAGGATGTCAGCCTTGTTGACTTTTCTCTGATTCTTACCCATGGCACTTGATCTTATTGTCATTAACCTCCAGTTCCATGGTAGCCAGAGCCTCCCTAAGATACAGAGTCACCCCTCCACCTCTTTTCCCTCTCCTGTCTGTTGTGAAGAGCTTGTAGCCATCCACTGCAATGCGCCAGTCCTGCAGGTCATCCCACCACTTTTCTGTGATGGTGACTATGTCATCACCTTCCTGCTGTACCATGGCTTCCAGCCCCTTGTTGGTAACCCACACTGCATGCATCAGTGTATGTGCACTTCAGCTGTGCTGCTGATTTCACTCCTGACTCTGGCTTACCGTCCTTGGGCTCACCTCTGAGTGCCTGGTTTTATCCCCTTCCTCCTTCAAACCTAGTTTAAAGCGTTCTCAATCAGCCCTGCCAACTCATGGGCTAGAATCCTTTTACCCTTGTTGGACAGATGAAGCCCATCTGACTCAAGCAGGTCTGGTGCTGTAAAAATTGCCCATGGTAGAAAAACCAAAATTCCTCTGATGGCACCAGCCTTTAAGCAGCCATTTAGTGATTATATGGGTTTTCCTATTCTTTTTATCATTCTTCCCTCCTCTTGAAGGAACTGAGCAAAACCACACCTGTGCTCCTGCCCCACCAACTAATCAATCCAGAGCTCTGGTGTCCTTTCAAATGACCTGGTACCCTTCTTGTCATCCTCATCACTGCCAACCTGGATAAGCAGCAGTGGGTAATAATCAGAGGGGTGAATTAGTTCAGGGAATCTTCTGCTGATATCCCATACCTGGGCCTAGGAAAGCAGCAGACTTCCCTGTGGAATAGGTCTGCTTTACATACAGGGCCCTCAGTTCCCCTCAGAAGGGGAACTTACTACAACTACCCTTCTTTTATTCTTAATTTCCTGAGGTTGTGATCCATCTGACAAAGTGCACCTGGGAGACTCTCCAGATTTTTTTGTTTACCATCATCTGCCTGAGTCTCTGGACCAAGGGCCTTGTACCTATTCTGTAAGGGCCCCTGGGAAAGTGAAGGGGTTCAGGAGGGAATTCTGTGACCTCTCTGAGTAGGTCCTATTTCCATTCCCCTATCTGCTAGGTCTCCTCATTCTGCCTGTGGTAAGAGGGACAGGGCTCCTCTGACTCCTGCCAAGCTTCTCTCAAGGTTGCAAGGCTGTAACTCCACCAGTGGATTTCTCTTTTGCTCTCCCTAATACTCCTTAGCCTTTCCACCTCTTGCTTAAGCCCTGCTACCAGACAGAGCAGATTATTCACCGGCTCACACCACGCACAGGTGCCTTTTGCACTGTCCCCTGCTACTGCCCCCAGGCTCCTTGCAGCCAGGGATCTGGACAGCTGTGTCCCTCTTGGTGGGTTCTGTTTGGGCTCAGCTGTTTGCTGGCAGCAGCAGCAGGCCTTTGATCATTTGTAAACCATTGCTGGATCTAGTCAAGTTGGTGGCAAAAAAACCAAACAACCCACCACAGGAGAGCAGCTGTATCCCTCCTGTGCAAACTGCTGTACCATGTCCTGACTGCTGTGTCGTGCCCCTGTTTGCCTGATCTGGCTTAACACGCTCCCTAGAGCAATTTAAATCTCCTACACGTGGTCCTTGCTTGCCTGATTGGCTGTTTCCTTGGGATGGTTTATTGAAAAGAGATAATATGTCATTCATCTGGGGGAAGAAACTTAAAAATCTTAAATTCATCTGTGTTGCTAGCAGGAGTACGGTAATCCTCTTTGTCAAATTTCTTTGACTCAGAAATGATAACTCAGGGGAGATTGATTCCATTACACTCTGCTGCCTTACTGCTGCCCAAGAACTTGGGAAAAATCCTTAAGAGTTTAACCTATGCATAACATGACTCTTCATTAGCAGCTTCAACAGCATAAATCACAAAATGCAAGGCAGGAAGCCAGGGATCTAAGTTGAGAACTCAACTTGGCCTCTGAAGGAGGCTTTCAGCTTGCAACTGGTTTACTA
Organism: Serinus canaria; assembly: GCF_022539315.1. Classification (NCBI taxonomy): domain Eukaryota; kingdom Metazoa; phylum Chordata; class Aves; order Passeriformes; family Fringillidae; genus Serinus; species Serinus canaria. The sequence goes on from NC_066343.1 coordinate 1,461,602, forward strand.
TTATGTTGCAGAAATCACAAATTAAAGTAAATTTTCTGAGAACCACAGAATTATTTAGGTTGGAAATGAACTCTTGCATTTATAGGCACTAAGAGTAATTGGCTTATTAAGTAAATATGCTAAATGGAATTGTTGACTAACTTTAACCCCCTTAAATGGGGGTCTGGGTGTCCTTCTTGTGAAGTTTATGACTTCTGAATTAGATCATCACTATATGAGTAACAAAAATTGTGCAAGCATCTAAATCACTTATTTATCCCTTCCAAGCAAACTGCCCTAACAGATTAAATCTAGGGTCCTTAATGTTTTTAAAATATCAGCCAAAGAAAATGAAGACAAAGAAAGAGGAAAAACCTCTCAATTTTTACCTGCTCCACACAAATTGATGGTTATATATAACAATAAGAAAAGGAGATTTTAGCACATAAAAATAAACAGATTTTAAAATACATTTGCTGGATTACAGAGAAAAAACAAGTAAGTTGATGAAACAAAATGCTGTAAAATGCAAAATGCTATATAAACTGAAGAAAAAAAATTATGCAAAAACTTAGAAAAAATTTTGCTGAATGGGAATCAATAAAGATGGAGATAATTGTTCCGAACTAGTCACTTACAGTATATGTCATAAAAATGTGTTTTAAAAATAAAAGTAGTTTAGTTTGGTTAAGGATTTACTGAGGCAAATGCTTTCCAATGCTTTTCAGTTTTTTGGCTGGTTGAAGATGTTTACTTGTGTGATGATACAGGTCATTAGATTTAAATGAATATTTTAAGTAACAAATTGCTTAGGAGTGATAAGGATATTTTTCATATATCCTGACATTTCCATTTAGGTGTGAATAGAATATTAAAAAAAAGAAGAAGAATATAATAGAATATTAAAAAAAAAGAAGAATATTAAAATATTAAAAAGAGAGACCATGTAGATGGTCATGTAAATATCACTTAAGTAATTTTAAAATACTTAGAAATAATACTTTTAGCAATTTTTTATTCTACTTATCTCTTACAAATACTGGTAGCTGAACAAATAGTCAATTTCAAGACTGACCTAAAAGATCTGCCTTAATTACCTAAATTCCTGCCCTGGCTGAAGTGTCAAAGTGCACAATTAAATTGAATTAATTCTGAGATTTAGCAGTGTTTTTCTTGGTGGCTTAACCTTCCTAGAATCCTTTTCCCAGGAGCTGGTAGGAAAGGGGCCTTTGTTGTGTTCATGTTTACAATGAATTAGTGTAACAAAAAGTGGCGTCATTCCTCCTGACTACTGCTATAACAAATTTCTATGCTCAACACAGATGAAACGGGAGATTGGTATTTAGAAGGTTATAACTATCTGTTATAATAATGCTACTCAAGAGTGGCATTTTTTATGTAACTGTTTCTAAAAACCTTTTATGAGAGCACTAATATGAGCGCTGAACTGTTAACTTTGCTTTGTATATAACTATTATAATAATCACCCATATCATGCAGAAAGGGACACCAAAGAAACCCTTTTCAAAAATTGCTTGTTTACATTATGAAATTATTTTAGCTCCCAAGCCTATGGGAACATTAAATACATTTTAGTAGTTGAAATAAACTCATGAATGATCCCAGTGTGAACCAAAATGATCATACTCTCCTTGTAAGGTTTGTTTGGTTGGGTTTTTTGAGGTAATCGCACATTTGAGAAAGATCTGCTGGATAATACAGAACAGTTTATCAGTCTAAACTTAAATATGCCTTATTTTTTGTTTTTACTTTTTTCATTATCATTTCTTTGTAGGTTTCACTTTGGCTATCATCTCCCACCTTTTCTGCACCAGGTGTGCCATGTTTGCAGCTAAACTTCTCACTCATATGATGGCTGCTTGTTTGGGTACTCAGGTAAGAAAAAAGGCTGAAATCTCAAAATGTAGAGTTAGTACACGTCTGCTTTCCTCTTCTTCAATTTCATGGCTGTGTCTGAACAGATCTTCTTCAGTGTAAATGTTTTTGGAATATGTAAATTTTCAACATAAGACACTTAAAATTTATGCAATATTCTTATCCTTTGTTGGGAATTTAAGTGAAATTACACACTGTCTGAAAATATTAATGAAAATTTAAGGATGATACAGCAATGTGAGAAGACATTCAATGTCTGGAATGCTGTGTTCAATTCTAAATTTGAAGGATTTTGAAAGTTATTGTCTGTTTGGGCCCACAGGCTTTTCTGTCTGTGACCTGTTTTTTTTTGTTTAAATACACTACATATTAACTTCTATATGTAATTCTGATCTCTGAATAATAATTCTTGAAAAGAGTTCCATGTGGTGTGTAAATGTAATAATTTTAATTACAGAGGTGCAATTTGTATGGTTCTAAGTAGTTTCGTCATTCATCCTCAATCTTTGAAATACATCACTCTCCTGATCTCTTTTCCTTTGCCATGCAATGATTTTAAAAGTTTAAAACAAGATTTTTGAAAGAAGATTTTTACAAGGTAACTGCTTAGCTAGTGAACTAGTTTGGCAGCAGCTGTCAGATAAAGGAAGGTGGTTTTAAGTCAGGAGTGAAAAGAGAGTGTTTGACAAGGGAAAACAACTACTGTACTAGCTGTTCTGAACAGCTGAAAGAAAATCTTTAAACAGTTACCTGTGTTGTGATATTTTGGCCTGTTGTGAACTAGCCTGATTAGGTAGCAAAAATTTAACAGAAAACTCTAGGTAGATATGTATGTACAGCTGTACCCACATACAAACATTTGGTCACTATACATATGTTAAGAAATTCACAATGTAATTGAAAATTTCCCGAGTTTGCTATCCAATGATTTTGTATTGCTGAAACTATTTAAGACAGTTTTAACTGAGAACTTACTACATGAAAATCAGCACTCCACAGTTTAAATACAACAAAAATGTTAGTATTTTCCATTTTTATCTACTAAACTTTTGGCACTACTAGATGCTGGATTTGTAACTATTAGCTCTCAGGCCACTCTACAGAATGAAAGAAGCTGGTGTTTCTATGTTATGAGGAAAAAAAACAAAAACAAAACAACAAACCCCCTCTAAAAAAAGAACCCAGCTGCAAAGCTTTCTGTGGTAGCTCCACTGGTTTATACATACAGAAATAATTAGTTTTCCTCTAATATCTGCACTAGGTGTTTATTAGATTTATAGTTTTGAGGTTCTTTTTTGCTACCAGTGCAGTAGTTACTCATGTCTGTAGATGGCAGTCAAATCTTCTCGGCACATTGCTCAGAAACTTGCTGTTCCAAGGCTGTGCCTGCTTTGTAGTTGCTCACAAAACTTCATTTCTCCATCAGTGATGGGGAACGGTGATTTAAACATTGAATCTTCATTTCATTCTTGGTGTATCCAAGGCTGCCAGCATTAATAGAGCACTTGAAAGCATTCAAGAGTAGATATTTCACCATGTGTTCGGTGGATCTCATGGAAGAACATAAAAGCCTAGATACTTATAAAGCATTTTTTATTCCTTTCAAGCATAAGTTCATGTAACAATACCCTAAATGCACAAAGGAAAAAATTTCTGGGCTGAGATTTTCAGTCTTGGAGTAAATTTGGGTGAATTTTTGAGTCTTCAAAAAAATTGAAATAGAATGAGAACATACTTCACAATACTGTCATACTAGTCAAGAAATTTTTTCTTTTCAGCGCTAAAAGCCTAGATTACAATCTTAATAGGAACCATTGTTGTGCCTACCATGCTTTGCCTGAGAATTTCCAGGCAGAATGCATGAATAAACACTTTGTACATGGCTTGTTTGTGTATACTCAGCTTGATGCATCTTGTCCACATTAAATTTCAGGGGCCATTTCCACAGTACATGCCTAGTATTACAAATAACATGAATGTACTCATAATTCTGTGTTTAGACTTCTTGTGAGTGCACTGTTGAGCTATATGCAGTAGCCACTTCTCTGGAATATTTGAACATTCATAGACTGCTTACAGCAGTTACTGTGTACAAGTGGTCTTCCATTCTTGTGGCCAGCAAAGCCAAATTAAAGTCCAATCAAATAGAAAAAAGGCTGTGTCATCCTATTTTTGTCAAACAAAAAATTAACACTTTCTAATTTATCCTGTCCTCAAGCTTCTTATACACTACTATGATACAATTAGCATTGTAAAAATGAAGCCACAGGGGCTAGCTTCTTAGTCAGATAGCTGAATCTCCCATAAGGTCAAAAAGCCCCAGGCAAGTAGCCTTAAGGCCGGATACCTCAGCTCTTCACGGCTGTGCAGTAGTTTCCGAGCCCGAACTACTGCACAGCCGTGGCTCCTTAGCAAGCTTAGTGATTGTCAGCTCTTAGTGATATCAGCTCTTTTATGGTTTCAGCTCTTTAGCTTGCCAGGGGCTTTGGCTGGTCGTGGCTTTCAGGAAAGCAGACGAGAGAGAGAGATGGAAGGCTGGCATCAGAGTGTTCCACGATGGTTTGTTCTGAGGCGTTCGCCAAGGGTCGGAATGCAGGTCTTCAAACAAAATGGGCCAAGACAGCCCCTTTTGTAGGGTTAGGGGGGCTTGGAAACTGACCGGTTGTAAGGGTTAGGGAAACTAGCCTATGGGGTCACAGAGAGATAAGCAGGCCTGGAGGACCAGAGTGAAGACTTCTGGTTCAATTCCTATGACTCAGAATATTCTTATCTCTAAGTATTCCTCCATGGGGCCATAGCTGGCCCTGTGCCTGCTACATAGCATCATCACCCGTCACTGCAATAGCTGCCAAACTGGCCAGGTCAACTTGATCCTAGCACTGCCTTTGATGTTTGAAAAGCATGATGAAGAATTATATTTCTCTGTTTAAATATTTGAAAATTGTGTTATTCAACCTGAGCAGAAATACAAACATACAGTTACGTTTTTCAAGAGGCAATAGTGCATACCATCTTCTTTTTAAAAAATTGTTAAACGTTAATTTAAAAATTATGAACTACATTCTTGGTAAAATTGTTGCTTTGTTATTTGTAGTCTTACAGATTTGGACAATTCTGCCAGAAAATAAATTTTAAAGATGTGATAAAATCTCCAAGAGATGATGAAGGAGCAGGATATGAATGAATGAATGAATGAATGAATGAATGAATGAATGAATGAATGAATGAATGAATGAATGAATGAATGATCATAGAGCCTCTAGCTTCTGCCATGCTATGAAAGTGAAACCTTTTCCGAAACAGTGAAATGGTGCTTCTGCTGTACTGTTTTAATCCTAACTCCTCTCTTCCAAAAAAAGGAAATTCTTATTTTCACCTGCACAAAATCAAAGCCCAAATGAAATTGACATATATACCTGCCTAGGGGGAGCTTGCAAATCATGCTCCAAAATGAGGTGTCTAGGGTGATGCTATATACCATACACCACCGAGACAGCTTGTGACAGTGAATGACTGAGTGCCTGCCCCTCTCCTGGCAGTAGAAGAAGTTTTGATTTAAATTCAGTCTTCTCTTATGGTAAGCATGAGCCTTTTAGTCAGCTCCCGGGAAATCCTAGTTAAAGGACTGTTTCTGAGGAGGCTGGGAGGCACAGAGTTTCACTAAACTTCAGGTCCATATGAAATATGAAACTTCTATGGAATAGAAAGCAACAAATATTTTTATGCATTACTTTAAAGTTAGAGCCCAGTTTCCCAGAGTAAGGGAATTTGTCTTGAGGAAAACTAGGCCTGAAATGTCCTTGCTCTTGGTTTCCTTGCTGTAACCTGACAGCTGCAAATAACGCTTATGAGAAACTAACAATTCTTACTTGTAAGATTTGAGAGGAAACAGAAGAGAGCTGTATACAGTGATCCAGAATTGGTGCTCATTTTTAGAAATTTGGCTCCCTACTAATGTGTTTTGTCCTGTTATTTTGTGATGTGAAATATTTCAGTAAGAATTATGAGTGGTATGTAGTCTTCTTCCACCCTTGTTGTCAGGGTTCCTGTCTTTGGGATAATACAGTCTAACATTTCTCATTAATAGAAGGAAAGATTCTACAGATATCACTAAGAATGGAAAGTGGAAACGATTTTCACTTCTATTGGACTATTGGAAAGCACAGCTAGCTGAGACACTTGTTGGGTATGTCAGAAGGGGAAGGTGTGTCAGTAAAAATGTTCATGTGGGTAAGCTGCTTTCATCAGTTCCCTGCATAACACTTGTTTCACAGTAAATAAATTTTATTTACTTTATAACAGTCATTCTCTACCAGGGGATACAATGTATGTTCCTCAGTCCTACTGAAAACATGGTCCCCTATAATACAGCAGACAGTGACTCCTGGAGTCTCACCAATTTTTTTGTTACCATTGCAAAAATTAGGACCTAACCCCAACTCCAGGGACTATTTTCTTAGGTTTTAAACTGAAATATTTTAATTATTTACTAGTTATTAATTATGTACTAGTTATTATTAAGCTGACTTATTTACTTATTTACTAATTATTACTTATTTCAGGCAGTCCTACCAAGTCAGAGCACAGTTCATGCAGCTTCTTTCAGAGGCAGTTTCAATCTAATCATAAGTAGAACTTTTTGGGAATTGGATTTGAATAAAAGACAATTTCAGAGTGGAATTGAACATGAATTGAATGCTTTTATAGCAAAAAAATACATGATATGATCAATGAGGATTTGTAGGCCCATCTCTGTTACTCTAAGTTTCTGGTTTTGAGTCTGAAGTACCCAAGAAGAATCAAAGTTGGAGCTAATCAGAGATTTTTAGTAGAAGAGATTGTAATCTATATCAAGATTTCAATGTTTTTATAAGTTGTATACATTGATCATGTATCTATGCAGACATTTTAAAGATGATGGATCAATGGATGGAAGGATGGATGGATAGACAGATGATAGATAGATAGATAGATGGATAGATAGATAGATAGATAGATAGATAGATAGATAGATAGATAGATAGATAGATAGATAGATAGATAGATGGATAGATGGATGGATAGATGGATGGATGGATGGATGGATAGATAGATAGATAGATAGATAGATAGATAGATAGATAGATAGATAGATAGATCGATAGATAGATAGATAGATAGATAGATAGATAGATAGATAGATAGATAGATAGATAGATAGATAGATAGATAGATAGATAGATAGATAGTCAGGTGTCCTTGGGTGTTAGATAAGGTGTATGAGATCCTTCAGAATCTGAGAGTCAAGAAATCCTTACCTGGAGAAGTGGACTACCCAATCATTAGAATATATGTTATGCACAATTAAACAGTGAGGAAGAACTGCTGCCACAAAAGAACAGCAGATCATTCCTTGATCACCCGGATTTCTGGGTGGGAGCAGACTACTCATTGAAATCCTAATTGCAGAATATTTCCCTTTTCTCCAGCAGAGGGAGTCAATTTTCCTGTGAGTTCCATCAAGTGCTGAGTTGCCACTCAAGAGATTTGATAGAATGATGCAATCTGCAGATACTTAGAGCTTAAGCTCTAAGAGAAAAGTAAAAGGCTCTTCAAATGCTCTAAGAGTTTATCTTCACGATCTCTGTCTAGGGAGTGAGGAGATGTAGAAGCAGCTGAAAAACATATCCCAAAAAGAGAGAGTAGTAGTTGTGGCCAAGTAAATGAGTGTAAGAAATAAATAGGAAATATTCAATTTAAATTTTATGCTATTTGTTTTCATCTGCCAACACAGGATTTTGGTGTTTTGCTGATAATCTAGCATTGTGGAAGTACCCATATATTTTTCCTTTTGCTTTTTGTAGGGATTTTACTTCTACTACCCTTGTTCATTTTTCTCCTGTTGAACCCCATGTAGTGTTATGCACAAGCTGTTAGGTTTTTTATAGATTATCTCCTAGGGTTTGCCAGAACTCAGATATATGAGCAATGCTATAACATATGTTAGAATGCTGCTACATTACCTCACACCTCCTGTCCTCACTGCCAACAGTCAAATGTTCCATTTATCACTTTGAAGTATAAGAATATGAGATTTGTATCAGCTAATGCCTTCCAGCTCTTTTTCATTATTCTCTACTTTCCCCAAACATCACAAACAGTTGGGGACCACACACACGGCGGAACAGACAGAAACATTCCCAGGTTGCCTATTCACTGCTGTTCTTGGTGTCTAACTGTGAAGCAGGTTATGCTGCAGCTTCCTTCTGTTTCATGCTTCATTGTAATTTTTCAACTCTTTCTCCCATTCTGTGCCTCCCTTCTTCATCTCCCTTTGTTCTGTCCTCTCATGTGTCCCATTCTGCTTTAATAAAAAAGTAGTTATCTATTACTTCTCCTAATTAGCAAATCTTCTGTTGCTTTTTTCCCTGCTGAAGGCTTTCCTCAAACCTGCCTTGATGGAGAGAAGGACAGCAGCAGTTGCTGTTACCCATAAATTCAGGCCATAACAACAGCTGGCTCTATTAATATGAAGTTTCCAAAACATTCTGAATTTAGCTTATCTTTCAGAGGAAATAATCTATAGGGTTTCATAAGCAATAGAACTTCAATAGTTTTCCTTTACAGCTAATTAAATTATACTAACCACTGAAACTTTAGGTTCTCTTCTTTCTCCACCACTGTCACGTTGCTTGCATCCACATGCAAGAAAGTTTTAAAGGGGTCTTTTTTCCCATTTTGACAGTTTTCTCATTACCTACTTCATAACTTTAAGGCAGCTGATGTTCCATACACAGTAGATTCACAAGTCCTTTACAGAATTTAATTGAATTATTTGTAGACATGAAACCAGAGCCTGACCTTGCCAGATTCATATGGCAAGTTTACTTTTAAGTGTACTGGAGTTCTGATTGCTTTAGAAAATAACTGAATATTATTTTCATAAATACCAGCTTACGATTTATGATTATGGTTGTGGTTAACTATGATTAAATGCTTTTTAATAATGCCTAATTTAATAATGCTTAATGCTTAAATAATTTTTGAAAGTTAAATCAGTAGGCTGTGGTTGAATTTTGCATGCTGGTAGATCTGATTTTATTCCCATAGTCATTTTTCCCTATTTGTATGTACCTTTTGAAAATGACATTATAGAGATTTATAAGAATTAAACAAACAGGTTATAACATTTTACTTTATTATTTTCATTTTTAAGAAATGTCAACCTTTTAAAATATAATTGAAAAAACACACTAACAATAATGTAGATCTGATTAGATTCTAAAAAATGATAATGAAAACCTTATATGCTTGGAATGACAATGAATAATCAGTGAAATTATTAAAAAAGAGTTTGGGGTGTATATTAGCCAGAGGCAGAAACCAGAAGCACATAACATGTTTTCACACACCAAAAAACCCCCAAATTGTCTTCAGCCATGAATAAAAAGGTTTAGAAAACCATGATGCTATATTTCCATGTTTCCATTTCAAAAAAATGAAGAAACTAGGAAACGCGGTTTTTGGAAAAGATAGATGATTGAATAGAAATCAACTAAGCACAAAGCATGTGCATCATTAGAAATTAACGTCTATAGTTGAAACACTTGCTGGGAATAGTAGAATTTTATGCGGGTCTCAGAGACCCGAGACGGAACAAAGTGCACAGAAGATAATTAACTACTTGTTTTACTTGACAGCTGAAATGGGATAGGAATCTTCCCTTAGTCAATAATTGTGGACCAGCTGCTAAGAAGTAGCTTGGAAAATGAAGGAATTCAAAGTCTTAAGATTGTCTGCCTCTGAGTAAACAAACAGAACTGAGTCAAATGAACACCTAGCATCTCATTTACCCAGGAATACAAAATGTCTGTTCCTCTCAAAAGGAATAATATTCTGATGAAAATTGTTAGCCCTTTCCCCCTGTTCCCACAGTATTTATCCCTGGGCCTTGCAGTGCCCAGACACTTGCATTTTATTGTGTCCTGCAGTAGTTTTGGACAGATACTGCTCTTGTCTGTGGAGTGGTATAAAGCTGCATGTTGCAGGCAGTCCAAGCACAGGTCTTCCACCATTGTGTCGAACCAGGTGGGAAACAAGGGACATATAAATGTTTCTTGGGAAACAAGGGACATATAAATGTTATACAAGGTTAAGGCACCTCTTTACACAAGCTTTTAGGCTTCTTGTTCTCTATGGTATCCAGATTCAAATCAGGAAAATTCAGCCTTGAAAATTAGTTAGTAAATAATTTCTTTTGAGACCAAAATGAAAAGAAAAACAACTTTCAAACAATAACCGCAATAGCTGAAGCTTTGCTTTGGGATAGGTGGCCTTTTATGTCTTTTTCATCTGTTCCCATAGTGAGAAAAAAGTTGGGAATAGACGAATCAAGTGGGCATACAATATGAATAGATCCCATGAAGATGCCTCAGTCCTCTAAACCTAATATACAGTTTTTTTTGTCTTCCCACTACCTCTTTCATAGGTGTGCATAACTCAGCACAACATAAATGAGAGACAGATGGAGAAATATATAACTGAAAAGTACAGCTACAGACTTGTGGTCTATATAAATTCGTAATTAAAATTGGCTTATATTTACTGCTATATGTTACTTCTGAAGTATTTTTAAAATATTGCAAATTGTGCTTGAATATAATCTGTGATCAAGATACAGCAGCATACTTACAGACAATTGGAGACAGTTACATGAGGATTTTCAAAAGGTCTCCATGGGAGATAAAAGACAGCTCTATAGCAAAATCTATCTTCATGTTTAATTGTGCTCTTCAGTTGTCACAGATCCTTGCAGCCGCTCACCTTTGAGCAGAGTTTTGGGTATATGGATAGTTAATGTGTTCCTAAACCCTAATCTGAATGTTTGCCAAGTCATTAACTTACAGTTATATACAGCATTCTACTCTTGACATGGGACGGGTTAAAGCAATATCCATGTATTAATCTTTAGGTTTTTTATGAACTTGTACCTTGCCTTTAACTTCATGCAGGCTGGTATTTGGCATTAAAATGTTGCAGCTCATTACTAACTTTTAGATGAGATCAGATGCGATGGCAACTAATCTTGTCAGGATAATTTTTAGTCTGGGCATCTCAGCTTTCCACCTTTGAAGAGCAAAAGCTTTCAGGATATATTTGATAGTAAATGATAACTGTTGTTAAAATATATCTTATTAACATCAGACAAATTTCTTAAAGTCTTGTGTAAATGTGGTTTCACTGGAAAAGAAATGAAATAGAAGCAAAAGAGGAAGTTGAATGAGAAGACTTTCACCATGTGATTAGTAAGTCTAAAGCATTAGCTCTTCAGCCACCTTCTTTGCTATAAAATTCTTTACAATTGATCAAAAGGTCGAACTTATTTTACTCTAACTTTGTGAAATGTGATCTTGGTTGAGTTTTTGTATTGGTTTAAAAAGAAGCTAGCAGTGACACCTTTAGCATTTACACTGAATTACGTCCTTGTTCTGTGCCTCTATGCTCAGTACTGCAAAAGGATTTAATGAAAGGTGAACTTGCTCCTAACTGTGATAACAGATAATTCCTGACATATGAAGCAAGTGATGATTTTCTCCTTAGAAGCGTGAGTGGAAAACTAGTCTTTTTATCAAAAGTGCAAATAAGAAGTCACTCCTTAGAAATCCAGTAATAGGTGCAGAGGTGTCTGAGCTTGGCAAGCTCTGGCTGGAAGCAGAAGTCACTGGTAATGTCCCACCAAACTCTCCTTCTTTCGTTGCTTGGAAGATTTTCCTTCAGTTTTATACTGAACTTTTACTAAGCTCGGTCTAGTTTAGACATCCAGAAAGTATGCATTGCAGAATAATAAAATGTGATGAGATCTCTCTGAAGATAGCTGTTCACAGCTTTTTGTACTAAAAACCTGCTCCAGTGTGTGACCCTCATACACACACACAGATGGCAGGTTTCACACAATGGTATATTCCACAACATCTGCTGAACCTTTAGATCTTTCAGGTTTAAAGTTCTTTAATTTTATATTTAGACCATTCACTTTTGTAAGAGGAAACACCGCATATCAGTTTTCCTTTCTGTTCAAAGACATGTGTCTTCCTATGCTCCAGCTTTCACAAGTGTCCTTATTGGCAAGTGTCTGTCCTTCACCCCAGATAAAAGCATCTTCAAAAGATTCTTTGTCTGAAATACTGAGATGCACGGGTGTTATTAGAGAGTTTGATAAATGGCAGATTCCAGTAGACAAGTCTGTTTATCAAAAGAAAAAAGGAGCACTTTAGTTTTTCTTACCTCTTGAATTACTGACATGTTGTCTTCAAAATGTTACAATATTCTACAGGATTCTGCTAACATTTAGCACTGTGTAATATAGCATTTGTTCCCTTTTCAAAGTTGCTGCCCAATTACTTAATATAGCTGTACAAAACTGGAAACATTTTTTATTGCAGCTTAGGGTTCGCTGTGATCCCCTTGCTCAGCTTGACCGGAGTGAGTTGGCAAAACTAGGGACAGGAACGATGGTCTAGCCCGGAAAATAAAAACTTTAATAATGAAAATAACAAACATGGAAACCACAGAATACAGAGACTAGAACCACAGACACATGGATGGGGCAAACATAGCCAGGTACAGGGGCAAAGGCCCAATCACAAACATGAACTTGGAATATGACCTTATATGAACTAGGCACTGAGCCAACTGAAAACAAGAACTAGAAACTTGACCAAATATAGGATGGTTCTATTAGCATTATGCTAATTCCCATGACCCCACTCTTCCCACCATGGCCTCGTTAGCTGCCCCCTCCCTGCCTCCCATGGTCTGTGGCCAAAGTCTTCTGCAAACACAACTGAGGCAGACGTCTCAGCTGGACGTGATCCCGTATTTTTTTTAAAGCAAAACCAAATAAATGTATTTACTTCTCAGTAGTAGATTGCCCACTTAGTTCATAGTTGTATATGGATTCCTAACTTTCAGCTTTACTAGTTTATAAAGTGTAAGCATCACTGTTTGTGATGCTTACACTATATTAGACATTTTAAATGGAAATTTGAAGAAAATAACTGATTGGAGGAATTTTTAGTATAAAGAATCCCCTTTCCCATTTGCTCCAGTAGATTACTTTCCTGCTGGAACTTTCCATTGAACATTGTATCATATTATCCTTTCAAAATATTCAAAGTTATTGGGGGCTGTTGACTGAGATACAGACACAGCATATGACTCCAGCTTTGGAAGTAATGACTTGCCCTCAGTGATGAAAATGTGAGTGTTGTAGTTTTCACTTGGTTTATTTCATAATCCTGCACAAGAATCACCCACAGGAAGTTGTAGCAATGATCTCCTAACATGCTAAATAATCCTAGTCAGGTCTTTTGCTTAGCAAATCTGATATACCACACAACTTTAATCAAACAGTTAGAGGACACCAAATTATAAAAAAAAAAAAAAGCATTGTAAGACATCATTTGTACTGTTCTAATTTTGAGCTGTTATACATATAAAGAATTGAAGGATTTGTAGCTATTATAGATAGCTTTCAAACAAGATCAAATATGCTTTCAAAACATCAGATGAATTTACTGCATTTATTTAAGGGGAGATAAGCACAGTTTTTAAATGATATTGAATTTCTACGGAATAAATAAATTTATAGATTCCTTGTAATTTAATATTCAGCATTTTTGGTCTGAAGCAAATGGAGTTGGGATCTTATCTAAACTCAAGATTGATATTCTGCTTTCTAATATTTTTTCATGCCCTTTTTCAACACTTTCACCTTAGCACTTTACCTTATTTTCTTCAATGAAAGAAAAAAATCATGAGTTTAAGAATGTGTTCTTGTTTGATAACTACCAAGTAGTGTGCTTTAAATAATGTAGTAAATTAGAGTTGTCATTTTTTCATTAATTAGGTGGGCTTTCCTAAAATGAAATGAAAAAGATGGAATAATTGTTCTTCATTTCCCAAAATTAATTATAGCCTGGGTCACATTGTTGAACATAATTTTTAATATGGCGGTTGCTTTCTAACTAAGACTTGCAAAGCTTTGTGTGGTAACATCCTGTGACAGACAGAACTATTCAGGAAAATCAAGTGTCACTGATAAAATAGAAGCATTAGAAATTCATCTCAGACTGTAAGATTTTTAACCCCTTTCTTTCCCAGCAAGACTTCCCTGCACATCAGGTGGAAATCTGGAGATTCAATATTTTTCTTGTAATTTGCTTTTAGTCTCTGTTTAGCTGTGTGGTCAGTTCCACAGATGATGGCCCTCTCTGTCTGTCACAACCCATCAGGCTAATAGCAGCTGCTACACTCTCAGATGGTACAGAATTTCTAAAACTTAATGTGACTTTTCAGCAAGTCTAGAAGTCTGTTAATAATAAGAAAAAGTTTTGCAGAATCTACTTTATCATTTGACAAATTTAAAAAAGCATTTCCTCTGTATTCAGAGTTGACTTTCCTTTCCTCAAGGTTTTTTTTTCTAAGTAAACCCAAAGAAGAACCTGGTGTTTATGTGTCTTAGAGGTTTGGGGGTTGGTGTTTTGTGTTTCCTTGCTTTTCTTTCAGATGTTGTTGTTGGTATAGGTCGTCATAGCACTTACTGAGTCTCAATTCACTTTGGGAATGGGAAGCTAGTTCCCCTGTATTATAAGATTGTAGTACATTTTTTCTTGACTTTATTTGTTATTCATATTTTCATATTTTTGTATAAAATCATGAAAGCTGTAACTCCATATTTCTTGTCAGTGGACCACTTCTCTTTCTGTGCATTTGCTGGTGTTTATTCTAAAAACAAATCAGTCAGTGAAATTTTTTTCTCTTGTGTTTTTTTAGTTCATTGCTTAGTAATATTTGAAGTGACTTCAGGAGAACTATGAACAAAGAGTGACACAAATACAGCTGCTAAGTAGGTATGCACCAGGGTAGAAATTAGCTGGTCATTAATAGCCAATCATAGCACAGAATAAAATGGTTATTAGGATGAGAGGACCTCTAAAGATCATGTAGATCATTCCTTGCTCAATGCTCCCCATTCAAATTAGAAAATACAGAGAGAGCTGTTTAATTTGGATTTCATTCTGGTCAGTCAAGTATATGCTAGAAAGTGGCTTGTTTCTTTCAATTCTAGTATTTCAGTGTGGATTTGAAATTCAAAATGGGATTTGGAGAGTTTTTTACTGATATTGAATTCAGATTATTCCAAATTATAAATCAAAGGTTTCCAATTGAAATGGATCATCTTTAAGCAATGGTCTAAATGCTCTAAATAGTCTAAGTGATTCTAACTAACAGGTTTTTTTCAAAATCCTGCGTGTACTGAATACACTTGGAGATGTGATTAAGGATAATTATTATGGTTTAGCTCTGCAGATCATATTGTTGCCTCCTGAATTTTAGAAAACACTTTTACTTGGTTGATTTCAATGGTGATAATGAAGGTATTTTATTGTATGAGCTATAATTCTTGGTAATATCTTCAGTTTCAGATATTTGTGCTTTTAACTTAAGTTTTATTGAATATAAAAACTTAGAGTTACCACCAACATAAACTTTTTTAATGTTATTTTCCAAGCTGTTATTGAAAAATTCAAGTGAAACAAACCAGACTTTCTCTCACAGTCTAGTAAAATGCCCACATTAACTATATGGATGGATGTATATCTGAGACTGTAATGCTGAAATGTTGTGCTAGAGGTTCTTCTAGCAAAGCAGGTTTGACTAAAGCAAGACTACTGTATATTTTTCACAGAATCCTTTATCAGCCTAATCTCTACCTCCATTTAATTACCCAGTCTCTTTCTCTATCACATGGCCCTTATTGATGTGATCACTTTTTCGTCTCATATTTAACTTTGATTTAGAATATGGATCAAGAGGTTTAATGTCAATGGTTTAATTTCATTTGTCCTGCAAATGAAATCCCCCTTCATGTGAAATGAAGATACAATTGCTATCTATAAAAATTGTTATCACACTTTTTTGAGCCTATTATGATCAGAATATTTCCTTTGTTTTACATAGAAAACTGATGAAAAGGAATGCAGTGTGGTACAGCAAAAATACTTCTTTTGTTCATAAAAATAATTTAAAGGCAAAGAAGTATGAAGAAATTATTATATGCTTTATTTATTGTGTTGAAGTTAGTAGTAGGATCAAGAATAACATCAGAAAAGACTTTGTGCGGGAGAACTGAAGCTTTATATGTGACAGCCAAGTTATACCAGCTATGTACTGCTGAAGTCTGTAAAGCCACTTTTCTATTCAAATTCTTTGTCAATAATTGCTCACAGGGATTGAAGACAACATATCTTTATGCAGATCTTTGCTATAAACAGCTGCAAAAAGTTTTCAGCGTGGTTACTAATTAATAAAATGTGAATCAAGAACGAAATTAATTTCCCATAATAAAGCACAAATTTAGTCTACATCCTCTGAGTATTATATTAACAAAATTGTACAGTAACCATGTTGGCATAAGCTCTGTCTTTTCTGGGTGATTTGACTGGACAGAAATGGAGCTGCATGAGCATGTGCCAGAAGCTTTTGCTTTTCAACAACTGTTCCAGTTGTGAGGGCTCCAGAAAACTATCTTCAGTTCTGTGACCCTCGCTGTGCTCCCTTCCTGCAGCAAGAAAGTCTTCCTCACCAGGACAGCAGTCGATTAGACTCCTGCTTTGAATAGTTTTGTGAGGGAAGCTATTCCTTGTCCTTATCTACAGTGAGATTTTGTTTGCCACAGTTCATTTAACTTTTTTGAAGGGAATTTGTCCACTTCTCTTTAATGGTATCTTCATCCTGCTGATATCAAAACAAAGCAGAACACAATCAGCTTTTGGAATGTTAAAGCATACAGACAGAAATGAGCAGTAGTCACAAAGTTGTCTAACAATAACAAATATTTAATTTTGCTTTTCATATAAATTCAGAAATAATGGGAAATTAAGGTAGCTTCTAAAATGTTTTAATAATAAATCGTTTTGATCTAGACATCTAAAGATGTTATAAGTATCTTGGATCAGTAATTTAAATGTTATATAATAAATTACAGGAGAAATATCAAGACTCAAATTATATATAAGAAACTTCTTTTGTGAAAAGGTTAGTTACTAGATTGAAAAGAAAGTTACTAGATTGGGTAATGGAGTTAATACATTTTTTTAACTGTCCAGGTTTGTGTCATTAAATTATCATTTAATTTCCTGAGAAGTAACAATATAGAAATATGTAGAATTTAGAATTTCTTTCAAAAGCACTGGTTTGAATTTCTTTCAAAAATGCATATATTTGAAAACAAAAAACAAATTCCTTTCCCTTGACTGGACAAAACAAAAGAAAAATTAATTTTTGTTGGCTTGATATTGGTATATTTATCTAAGTGGAATAATGGTGTCCAAATTATGATTTTTTTAAAAGAGTTAGAAGATCAATGCTAAATTTCTTGATAGCAAACTATATGAAACTACATATGATAAACTAGTTAGATCATATGAGAAAGTTATTACATGTGCTAAAAGCTCATTAGAGATTTTGTCTTTGGGTTTATAATTGCTGTGAAATTCCATATAATACCATCCTTCTTGAGTCAGTTGGCCAAATTGCAGTAATTTCCAAGACAAGAAAAACACAATAGTAATTTTATATGACCACCTGATCTAATCAGAGGTACACAAATGTGGTTTTTTCTCATGGAATAGAAGTTAAGTGGTTAGGCTGCAATTTCTGTAAAAGCTGGTCTCACTCATTATTTCTTGGTTATTTATGTTTAGAAAGTTATAACAACTAAGAATAAGACACTATTCAGTACTTTGTAATACCGGAAATGATCACAGTGCTAAATAGATTTTCTTTCTGTAAAAACGTCCAATTACTCCATTATTAATGACATTATTTAAGTACTCATTAAATGTGACATTATTTAATGGGCTCATGTTAGTTTAAAACCTTAATTAAAGGATTGCTCTGGGGAGCTTTGTAATCTTGTATTTTTCCATCCCTCCAATGTTATATTTCCTACTGTCACTATAAATTTGGCAGCTTTTTTATTTGAACACTGAATGTGGAATCTTGGGTCATTAATGAAGGTGAAAATGATGTAGATTTTAGATGACAGAAGGAACTGGAAACAATTAAGCTTCATCAATTTTCATTGTTCTCTTTGAAACTATTGTGTATGAAATTATCGTGAAATTATGGTGATGGTTATTTGTTTTGTGGGTCTCAATACCAGATGGCAATTTGCCGTCTTGATAAGAGTGTTGCATTAAATAGTACTACATTTCACAAGTGTTTAGGGGCAGGATACTACCCTAATGTAACAGGGTAACCAGGAAATTCTGCACTAATTGTGAAGGCATCTTCTACACTTTGTAGAGAGGGAAGCATCAGTTGACATTGCTATTATTCTCTTATTTTTGAGAGCTGTTATTTTAATATTCTAGACTTGTAGGGGAAAAAAATAATTAATATCTAAAGCTGCTTTCTGTTGTAATTTTTTTTTGACAAGCATTCTAATTATATTTAAAGTTAAATTGGAAATGAAGATATTACCAAAATATTTCTTCTAAAGCTTAGAAAAATTGTCTTCTGATATTTTTTTTTTAATTAAGAAGTATTTTTCATCTGGCTAAAGTTTTACCTTTCAAAAGAGAGAGTTTGCATCTACAGTCAGCAGTCAATTTCTGTTACTTTTGCACCTACTGTAAGTTACTTTTCAAGTATTCTCATTTATTTAATCAGGCCTGCTTAGGAATGGGTATCTCAAAATGTAAAAATCTACCTGTAGAATTTGCTTCAGAACTGAAATACTCAATTTAGTACACTGATATTGGATGGATCTTGTATTAAGGATGCTTTGGGCATTGTCATTTCTCAGGGATCTTCATTCAGTGAAAAATAAAGTATAAATGTATAAAGTATGTAAAACTTTCCATATTTTAAAAGTGTGTCTAAACTGTATCAGACTAAAAACTGACCTCTTTGTGTGCACATATGCATATATAAATTCATGTGGAGATGCACATAGATATTTTATATATACACATAGGAAATATTACAGAGAAAAGAGAGAGCAACAGATAGAGCTTGGCTAGAAAGAATGAGTGTGTATTTTAAAAGATATTTTATTTTATCTTTTTTCTAACATTATTTCCAAATGTGGGAACCTGTTGATGGTGCCTCTCTTCTATCCTTCTGTTCTTACCTCAAATTTTGTCCTAAAATCTTGCCTGTGACAGAGAATACTTACTATTTTTGTAAAGCCAGCTGTTTTCCAAGCATTTTAGTTGTGTTCCAGGATGGATTAATGTTGAAGAAATGTCATCTTCTACTTCTCTTACATGTGATTACACATGTCATTGTTAATCTAGTGATTTAGCTTCTTGTAAGCCTTCTGGATTCAGGAGGCATTTCCTCTGAAACCTCCTACGCCAGATTATCCCTATAACTAACCTTTGACAGGCAAAATTTGTTTGATAAGGAGAGAAACCATTATGTTTTCTCCACAGTAGCTAGTGTAATTTTCATTGTTTCCCTTTCTTTAGTCTTTATCAGCAACTGCTTAACAATGACTTACACCATCCTTGTGCTCATTATAGCAATCTCTCCATCCTGTTTCCTGCCCTTGTTAAGCTGAAATACTGTATTTTTTTGATTTCTTCTTTCCTTCATCCTTCAACAGTCTCTCCATCTAAGCCCACTCCAATCCTTCATTGATCATTACCATCTATAACTTCTTCATATCTAGCCCTTAGCACTGACTGCTGGATGCTGTGATTTGAATGTCTGCTGCGTTCTCAGAAAAGTATTTCTCCTTCTGTTACCTCCCTGCAACTCCTGTTATTCCCCACAGTAATCTCAACATAAACTTGCTCTTAGCTAAGCCCATTAACTCTGTCAGCTCCTTTTTATTTAAATGGTAGCCCTTTTAAACTCTTTAAGTTGCATTCACCAGTTGTTACTGGACACTGTAATCTCATTCTTTCATTCTGTGGGACTCCTTTTAATGTGCTCAGTTACAATTGCCTTCACTATGGTGATGAACATGACAAACTAGTCTTCTCCATTCCCATACAACATTGCAGCAGGATGCCATTCAGGTCCAAACTCAGCTTTTGTTCTGTGGAAAACAAGTCCTCTTTGAATTGTCTCATTGGTGTGCATTAATTGTGCATATGAATGGGGCCTACGGAGTTCAGGCATGATTTGAACACCTAATAAACTCTCATGAGTGAACATTAGATGGCATGTGATTTAAATTGATTGCTACTGCAGGCAGTAGCAGTAGGGTAGGAGTTTGTTGTTTGAGATCTGAAGAGCAATCAGTCTTGGAAATTTGAAAACAGTAAACAGGAGGAGCTTGGAGAGGGATGATCATTGAGTCATCTTTTCCCTAAATCTTCTACATTCAAGTGTTTATTTTTTCAGAACTTTTTTTCCTCTTAGCTAACACATTTGTTGGAGTGGAACATGAGGGAATAAGTGAATAAGTTTTAACAGAAATAATACAACTTTCAGTTCTTTTTTACAAGCTGTGAAGTTAAACACCAAAAGAGCTGTAAAATTTCTTGTATATTTTGAAACCTAATACTTTAGAATTAAGTATAAAATAATATTTAATTTATTAAACTGCTTGCTTTTTATTATGAACCATGTAGAAGTCTGAAAAATTCAACATGCTGATTTTGCTCATTCAGTTCTTTGTTTAGCCATATATCATGTTGGTGACTTAAATAATATCATTTTCTGTTGTTCAACATGTCTGTGATTTAATAGAATTTTTTAATCTCAACTGCATAAGCACATAAGCCTTGTTTCAGAAATAGGGACAAATAAGTAATCTAAGTCTAGAACTCTAGGTAAGGTATATCCAGACACTTGGATAAAGCAGTAAAGCATAAACTGTAAAGCAGTTCCTCGCATCTGATTTCTGAGCTGTATTTGCTTTTGATCTTTATTATGAAGTTTAATTTCATTATAATCCTTTACCTTATAACAGAGTACAAGGCAGAGAGCCCAGAGATCCCACTAATTAGTCCTGGTTTAAGCTTGCAAACTAGAGAGCTGTGCTAGTGTAGCATTCAACTTAAACCAATTAGTTCTACCCAGAGGCAAGGCTTATTTGTGTCCATCTAGACAACTTTTCTTCCAAACACCAGGCAGTATTTGTGTACTACTGTACTGCACTGCTGGGACGTAATGGCCTGGGCTGTCAAGGACCCATGTGCTAAACAACTTAGCAAGTGTGCATGTGTCATTAATACACTGTGACTCAAGTTTTAACATTCAGATTAGCAGTGTGGTTCATTATGTACATTTCTCCTCAGTCTCATATACTGTTTTACCAGTTCTACACTAGCCTCCACTTTTGATTCTCATTGTCTATAGAGCTGTACACCATTCATTTTTCTATTGCTAACAAAAAATTAGCAAGTTACGTTATTACTTAGTAAATCAGATTGGACAATTTTATACTTAGGAACGATCTAATGCCCCCTCCTAGATATATGACATCTTTCTGTGAGAGATTTTACAATATTTACAAATAACTGTAGCTTGGAAAGAAATAAAACAACATATACTAATGAAATTGCCAATGTCAGGAATTCATAATTTCTAAACTACTGATCCTCATTTATAGTAAATTGGGCTATTTCCAATTTTATATACAGTGAAACAGGAAAAAAACCAAATTTATCTCTTTCTCTGTATTTGATGTTGTTGTCTCAAGGTGTTTTAATAGTGACCATATAA
This sequence comes from Serinus canaria, assembly GCF_022539315.1. NCBI lineage: Eukaryota > Metazoa > Chordata > Aves > Passeriformes > Fringillidae > Serinus > Serinus canaria. The sequence goes on from NC_066343.1 coordinate 1,483,205, forward strand.
AAGACTATATATTTTTCTATGTATGTTTGTATAGTTGAAATACAATTCATACTTCCAATGTGCTTTTCTCTTTGTGTTGGTTTTCATTTCAGTATACTGTACTGACTGTGGTCAAGATGAAGTTAATGTTCTTGATAAAAGACTCTACAATGCAATGTTGATAGCAGACAAGTGTTCTGGCTGTTTCTGAAAAGGTCGTGTGTGATGTCAAGTCTTCGTATTTTTCCCACTGCCTCAATACCGAGTAGGCTGGTGGTGGGAAAGGATCTAGGAAGGGACACAAAAGAAACAGCTGACCCAAGTGACCAAAGGGGTAGTCAATACCATGGAACATCGTATTTAGAAATAAAAATTGAGAGACAGGAGTTAGCCTTGCTTGGAAGTTGGCTGGCCATCTGTCTGGTTGTGGGAGCTGCTTTTGTATCACTTGTTTGATTCGCTTTCCTTCACTTTTTTTGATTCCCTTTTCCTTCACAAAATTGTCTTTATCATGATTAATTTTTCATTCATATTGATATTATTCATATTGATTTAATATGACCTATTTAAAAGCTAAGGAAGAAAGTATTTTAAAAAATTACACCAATTTTATAATTTTTATTGTTTTTAATTTTTCAACTATCTTGCAGCAGATATTTTGGTTGAAGAAAAGCTATTCTTTAGGAATGAGAGTAGCATCATAGAAGGTTTTCTTTCCAAACACAGAGCTATAACATCACTGAAATACTGCAGGAATAAGCATTTTTCCTATGGAAATATTCCTGAAAAAACAATAATTATCTTCCTAGTGTCAAGCATATAATATTTACTTTCTAGAAGTAAATAGTCCTCCTAATGAAATCATAATAAAAACTATGAGTGGCTTTTATATATATGATAAACACTCTGATTAATGCTTTCATTTTCTAGAAAAAAAGGACTAAATCTACCCTAATAAATTTATTATTATCATGTTTATGAATAATTTTATGTATTAGTGAATAAAAATACTTAAATACAGGTTTTTGAAATAACATCAACAGCATTTTCTCACCAGATCTTTGACTAGCCAGACTTTGACATGTACTTTGCAATATTCAGAAATATGTATTTTTACTTTAGTGAAGAAATCTGTAGTTTAGAAGTAAAGGCCACCCACTCCTTTTTATATATCTGTATTTTCAAATATTACTGTAATGTGTTTGGCCTTGTCACAAATGCTTTTAATTTCCCCCAGTCTTCCTTTGCCCAAGGGTTATAAAATCTCTTCTCTGAATTACATTTACCTAAAATTCAGGGGTTTCTTTTTGTTTTTCAAGGTCCACTTCTGCCTGAAAAGTAGACTACACTTAATTCTCAAGGAGCTTTTTTCACCTTTATTATCATTTTTACCTTTACTTTCCCTTAAGTGGCTGTAAAGTTAACAAATTTACATTTTAATCTGATAGAGTAATAGACAATAGAAATAAATTGCCATTCTGTTTTCCAAAGTTGTCTATGAAAACATGGAATAGCAAAACCCCCAAATATATATATCATCTATATTATGAAGAATTTTTGTTAATTCTGAAATCTGCAAATAATTACATAATTGCTTGATAAATATAGCTTAAAGTTAACATAATGTTGATTTAGGTGTTAGATTAAAAATAAGCCTTGCAGTGTATTTGAGGGGAAAAAGTCTAACTATTTTTTTCTTAATTTCTGGGTATCATCTTCACTAAAAATTAGAGCACATAGACATTTACTGAATACTTACGGTTTATATTTAAAATGTAAAACTTTGATTTATTTCTGACCAAAGCTACAGAGAAAGACAAAAATTGAGCTTAAACCTGGCTCTAATGAGTATTATTAAAATTTTGAAAGCTAAATTTGGAAAGACTTTTAGGAACCATGCGCAGGAGGCAGAGACTTATTGGTTGAGGTGCTCCTCTGAGATAGAGAATGGCTCAGCAGACATGTAAATCAGAGCTGTATCTCCTTCTGTTCTCATGCTTTTGCTCTCATTTCCTCTCTGAAAGCACTTCAGATGGTCTTTAGGTTAGAAATATTTTGAAAGATTTTTTTTTTATTTTATTTTTGCTTTTTCATCAAAAAAGGTGGGGTTTTTGATTGAGTTCTACATAAAAGTCTGTTTAATGACTGTTTCTGACCCACAAATGCATGAGAAGCTTCAAAATTATCCAGGTGCTTCTTTGACAGTGTATTATCAGCTCTTAATTTTGCCAGATAGATTTAAGTGAATTTTTCTGATTCATTATTTGGATGTGTATTGTCACTATTATATGAGGAAATTGGGAGGATTGTTCTTGGGAGGATTTTTTTATGCAATGTCCACATTGGATAAGACAGTGCACATCTTAAGGGGATATTAGAAGCAGGTAAACCAGGCAAGCAATACTTGTACTGCACTGTGAGATGCTGTGGTAACATACCAAAACGTACAAGAGAGATAACGATTTTGTTATAGCTCTTGTAGGTTTTGTATCTCTTTGAGCAAGTTGTGCTGGAATTCTAGCTTAAAGAGGAACCTAAAGACATAATTTTTAATGTTTAATTTTTTTTTTTATCATCTTGGATTTAAATTTTTTTCAAATTTTTTCACTCAGCATGTACTGCTGAGATCCTGTGATCTGATTCTGGTTTGTTTCTTTCTTCTTAAACTTCTAGTATATATGCCTCAGACATATGTGTCTTCATATATCTCCATATGGTTATTTTCTTTTCTTTAAAAATGACAAGAACAAGAACAAAAAAATCTAGCTGCCTCCAAAAAATACCAAAAATCCACACAAACCCCCCCAGCCCCACAAACAAACAACAAACCACAAAAAACCACTCCCAAGGTGTGCCAGGTTCTGTAAATGAGAGATAATAAGGTATGTGTGCCAATGTCTGTAAACAAAAGCTGCCCCACCTTAAACCTCAAGCACTATTCACCTGCCAACATCACTAGGATTTAGCATACCGAGTCCTGTTTGTTCAAACTGTTGCCACGGGAGCTAATATTTCAGCTGTGTTTGCCATGGACAAAATGTGCCAGTTTTCAACTTATCTTCCGTTCCATTCCAGGTATTACAATTATAGAAGGACTTTGTCAACAGTGCTGCATTCCCTGACTTTATCAAACACACTGTGATTTTGAGGGAGGTGGAGTAGTAAAGATGCTAAAGTCCCAGTGCTGCTATTGAAACTGCTGTCTGCTTGATTTTTTCTTTCCTCTTCCCCACTTACCTATCAATAAGGAGGTTCATTTATGTAACCAGCATTTTTCCAAGCAAGGATTTGTGAATGTTGACAGTCATAAATAGCCAGTTCCCTAAGAGTGAAACTTTAATCTGGAGATACAGTTCCACATAAATTACACACCTTAATGTGAGATGTTTTGGCATGTCCTGTTCTTGGTATGAATAAAGATGGTTCATTTAATCTTGGAACCTTACTACCAGGCTATAGGCTAGTCTGCGTGGGAGGCTCTTTTCACATCACCTCTTGATGCTGTGCCAGCTTGAAACAATTATATCAGAATTCCTTAGGTGAAAGTGAGGGAGCAAGAGGGAGCATGACTGTGGCTAAATGCATTGGGCACCTATTTAAAAGAGGAGAGATCCCAGTTCGGATTTGTGCTCAAAAGACTGCAGGAAAATCTTATATTAAAGAGTTATTGGAGTTCAGAGATGTGTGTATGCCCCTCACGCCAACCCACAGGTTGAGGAGGTCATGAAAGACAAACATTTCCTGTTCCTGTTTGGAGCCTGCAACCACTGACCAGTTATAAAAAGATAGTCATTGCTACCAACTGAAAATGTGTGGTGTTTTAAGAAATAACTCTTCTGCCAAGTACAGAAAAAAATATCCATCTGTGAGGCCTAATAAATTTCTGTATACATTACATAGAATCATGGAATCATAGAGTATTAAGGGTTGGACCTTAAAGATCATTGAGTACCGAACACCACTTCCAGATGCAGGGACACCTCCCACTAGATTGGTTTATGCAAGGCCTTATCCAAACTGGCCTTGAACACTTTGAGATTTGTGGCGACTGCAACCTCCCTAGGCAACCTGTTCCAGTATTTCACATCCCTCAGAGTGAAAAAATTCTTCCTAATATGTAACCTAAATTTTCCCTCTTTGTTTGTACTCATTCCTTGTGCTATCACTACAGATCCTAATAAAGAGTTTCTCTCCAGCTTTCCAGTAGGCCCCCTTCAGTTACTGGAAGGTTGTGAGGAGGTCTCCATACAACCTTCTCTTTTCCAGAAGAGCCCCAACTTTCTCAACCTGTCTTCTTAAGAGAGATGCTCCAGTCCTCTTATCAACTGCTTGGCTCTCCTCTGGACTTGCTCCAACAGCTCCACGTCCTCCTGCTGTTGGGCCACCAGAACTGTACACAGCACTCCAGGTGGGGTCCCACAAGAGCAGAGCAGAGGGGCAGAATCACCTCCTTCATCCTGCTGGCCACACTCCTTTGGATGCAGCCCAGAACGTGTTTGTCTCGCTGGGCTGTGAGTGCGCGCTGCCGGCTCATGTTGAGTTTTTCATCAGCCATCACCACCAAGTCTTTCTCCTCTGGGCTGCTCTCACTCACTTCTCTGCCCAACCTGTAGGTGTGTTTGGGATTGGCACGACCCAAGTGTAGGACCTTGCACTTTGCTTTCTTGAACTCCATGAGGTTTGCATGGATCCACGTCTCAAACATGTCAAGGTCCCTCTGGATGGCATTGCTTCCTTCCAACATGTCAACTGCAACTCACATCTTGGTGTTGCCAGCAAACTTGCTTGGGGTGCACTCAATATCACTGTCCCTGTCACCAGCAAAGACAATGAACAGTATCACCTTAGAGGTGACTCCCCCAGAAGTCACCTCTAAGAAACACTGCTTTTCAGTGGTCTCTATGTGGACAATGAGTCATTGACCAAAACTCTCTGGGAGGCAGTCCAGACAGTTCTTCATCCACCCAGTGCTCCATCCACCAGATGCCTGTCTGCTCAATGTAGGAACAGGGATATCATGTGGAACAGTATCAAACACCTTGCATAAGTCCAGGTAGGCACTGTCAGTTGCTCTGCCCCATCCACCAATGCAGTAGCACATCACAGAAGGTCACCAATATGGGCCTTTCTAAAGCCATGATGGCTGTTACCAGCCACTGCTTTGTTTTTCATGTGTCTTAGCATGGTTTCCATGAGAATTGACTGGTCTTGCACTTTCCCCTTTTAAAAATGAAGGTTAGATTTCCCTTTTTCTAATCACTGGTAATTTCACCTAGTTGCCACAACTTTAAAATAAAATCTCAGCTGTCGGCTTAGCAACTTAGTCTACTAACTCCCTCAGAACACACAGATTAATTTTATCAGGTCCTGGGGACCTGATAATATCTGATAGTATCAACATCTTCCTACAACTCTAATTTCTGATAAGAGATGAGTTTCATGGAGGTTTCTCCCTTCTGTGTTTCCTGTTGATAGAGAATATACTATGTACAGTCTGTGCTCAATATGCTGGGGCTGTGAAGTACATTCATAGGAGACTGTGGCAGTGATGGGACCAAGACCCACCCCAGCATGGCTTGGTATGCACCAAAGTGTGTTTTTGTCTCTTGATTGTCCACTTTGGAGAATCATTTGTAGTGTGTCTGTTTGGAGCTATCTCCCTGACACAGAAGTCAGACCCCTATTTCAAAGTAGGGACCCAGCATGAGATCCAGGCAGCTAGATCTTAGGGCTGGAATACGGTTCTTAGGTTTTAATGCTGCATTGCCTACTCAAGACTATGGATGATAGTTATGGTGATATTGGGCATTTGTTGAACTCCTAGACCTCAGATTAGTATTTTACCTATATTTTCCTCATAACACAGAGCATTAATTGCATTTAAAAGCCTGCCTTTTCTGACTCTGATTAACATTAAAGAGAGTAATGAAGCCTAGCATTGCAAATGTTTGGCCGTAGTCTCTATGTCATGCAATAATAGTGTCAATACTTTATAAAATATTAGTAATGTTATAGCACATTTTGTAGGTTTCTTGGACTATGTTGAGATGCCTAGATAATTCTGAAACATTTTGTTTTTCATACATATTTGCTTTTGCCTTTACAATTCAAATTGACAATCTCAGTTATTTTGCAATGGGGCTGTTAGTTTCTTGTGCAAATAATTAAGTCTACCCTTTGGCAAAATTCAGATATGGTCAAGTCTCCTCAACTCCGTCTCCCAAATAATATCAAGCCATTAAAAAAATGCTGCTTTGTACACAGAAATACCTGAGTTCATGCATTTCAGTAGGTATGTTTATATTATGAGATCAGAACCAACTTTATCCTTTAAATACCAGTAATTAAGTTCTATAAAGTGTAAATAATTTAAAGTAAAAGTAACTTTCCTAGAATTCACTGTCAAGGTTTCACTCTCTTAACTAAAAAGATCATGAATCACAGTCACCAATGTTATCACACCTAATCCTCAGAAACTGACTCAATTTACTATTTCTGATTGGAGAAAACCAGCACTAATAATTGTAATCCCCACTTTTTATCCCAGATTGTGACCTAAATCAATAGCATTTTTTGATAGAACAAAAAAATCGTAGATATTGATATCATTCAATTGTGTATAATGTGTGTAGCTGTTTAATCTTTTGAGGCCATCACATAGCTTTGTAAATGATATATTAATATTAAAATATCAAAAATAAGATTAAATTATGCTATAAAATCAAGCAATTTATGAAAGTTGAAACAGTTACTTCCTCTGCTAAAGATTTACTTTCTTTGAAAAAAATTAAATTACTGAAAAATTAATTTCATGAAGAAAGTAAGCAAGAAAAGAAAAAGAGTACAGTAAGAGTACTGAAATTAGTAAAAATTAATAGAATTATATAGGATGTAAAAGACATGTAAATCAATTCCTACCATTAACCCAGCACTGTCAAGTCCACCACTAAACCACTTCCCCCTAAATGTCTTTTAAATACCCCCAGGGATGTTGACTCCATCACAACCCTGTGCAGCTGCTCCAGGGCTAGTCAACACTTTTAGTGAAGAAATTTTTTCTAATATCCAACATAAATCTCCCCTGGCACAACTTGAGGACATTTCTTCTTGTCACTTGTTACCAGGGAGAAGAGACCAACCCCCACCTAGTTACAAGCTCCTTTAGGCACCTGTAGAGAGTGATAAGGTTCCATCTGATCATTCTTTTCTCCAAGCTTAGCCCCACCAGCTTCCTCAGCAGCTCCTCAGCAGACTTGTGCTCTAGCCCCTTCACCAGTTCTATTTCTCTTCTCTGGACTCACTCCAGTACCTCAATGTCTTTTTTGCAGGGAAGAATGCAGGATTCAAGGTGTGGCCTCACCAGTCCTGAGTACAAAGGGGACAGAACTCTCCGGGTTCTGCTGGCCACCATTGCTGATCCAAGTCAGGATGCCACTGGCCTTCTTGATGCCTGCACACAACTCCCTCGTGTTTAAATGCTATCAGCCAGCATCTCCAAGTGTTTTTCTAGTGGACAGCTTTCCATCCACTCTGTCCCCAGCCTGTAGCTCTGCATGGGGTGGTTGTGGTCAAAGTGAAGGACCTGGCACTTGGTTCCCAAGGGCTCAGTATTGGGCCAAGTATCTTTAATGTATTTATCAATAATCTGGACAAGGGGATCAAATGAACCTGGGATGCGTTTGAATCTCATGCCATTGGTGTTGGCCAATCAACCCAGCCTGTCCAGGTCCCTTTGCAAAGCTTTCCTGCCCTCCAGCAGATCAACACTCCCATACAACTTGGTGTAATTCACAAACTGTCTGCGGGTGCATTTGATCCAGTTGTCCAGATTATTGTTAAAGACATTAAAGACACTTGGCCCCAATACTGAGCCTTTGGGAACGCCACTTGTGACCAGGTAGTGACTAGATGAAACTCCATTTGCCACTACACTTTGGGCCTGTCCATCCAGGCAATGTTTCCATCAGTGAACAGGACACTGGTCTCCTTAGCCTCAGTTCCACAGCTCTCTCTCCCAGAACTTGTTCTTTCATCCAGATTTCCTGTTCTGCCTCCATAGAGGGCATCTTTCCACTCCTTTTCTTGTACTCTGTTTTCCCTAACACCCTTTCTTCTGTACTGCCAGTTTACTTAGCATGAGTCCCATGTGTTCACCGTGTAATGGTTATATCAAGAATCAAAAGTAAACATTTTATCATGGTCCTGGCTTGAAAATAATCTAGTAATAATATATTTTTTAAAAAATCTAATATGAAAACAAAGGAGATTTTCCTTCATTTATTATGACAGGAATTTTTGCTGTTGGCAGGAAGAGTGAATGTTCCCGAAGCAAACAGCGTTAGCAAAAATATAATATAAATTAAATATAAATACTTGGAATTGTAATCTCAGTGTTCATAAAATTTGTTTGTAGGTAGCCTCCTAAAGTTTCTACTTCTGATAACCAGAATAGTTCCTAGATCTTTGATCTGATAAAATTAATATTGTTTCCCTTCTGCTGTGTGCCATGCAAGCACATATAGAGGTTCTTCAATTTTTGTTTTTATTTTATTATTATAAAACTGCTGCTTGGGGGGGATCCATTTAAATCCCTTGAGTTACAGTTATATGATACCACTTCTAGCATAGCATCCTAAATGACAGCTGATGGCACACTTTGCTTTAATTATGAATATGGTTATCTGATTGCAGAATATAGGTATCCCTGCTGCCACTCTGAAATTTACCTAGACCTGCATGGAATTTCCAAGCTGATGGTCTTGCACACATTTATTGAGTGAGCTTAAGGATGGATTTTCTCTTTCAAAGTGAAGAAAAACCTGTATAGGACTATCATACACCCTGCTCAGTAGAGGGAATATGCTCAGTTTTTCTGACACTATGTAGCAATAAGCTGATTAGATTTATGAAATATATTTGATAAAAACATAAATATGGTTGTTTCATAATTTATTGATATGTTAGTTGGTCTTGCTGAAGATTGAAATAGAATATGCTTCTGCTTCGGTTTTTCTAACAAAAACTGTAGAAAGCCAAGAAAAGCATGTAACGTTTCTGGTGGCTAGAGTTGGTAGATAAAGTTGCTTCCTGAAATCTGTATTTCATTGACTTCTGATGAATTATTCATCAATAATTATATATTTAATTTAAAATGCTTAAATTGAATGGTACCCTTGCTTTTCTGCAGAGTATACAGTATCTCAAAGCAGACTTTCAATACTTTTGTGATAGAGGAAATATCAGCAAATGTGGCACTTGGTTCTGAAAATCAATATGTGTTGGCTTACCACTGGCTTACTGCACAGTTATACTCCAGTCATAATAAGTAATGGCAAGATGAATCCACTAATCGTGTGCAGGGGTGTATAAAAAAAAGATTTAGCGTGATACAGTTACCTCCTCTCATTATAATAACCAAATAGGAACCAGACACAGTTTCTGTATAGAAATATAGAAAACAGGAAAAGATAGCTAGAAATAACTGATGGTGAAAATTAGAGTAGACTTAGAAGATGCATGAGCTTAGAATCATTATTGTTGCAAATTTTATCCTTTATCTAGCATACAGATAATCCCATGCATTTATTTAAGTCATTTAAGTATTATATTAGTAAAGGTAAGGATAGTAAGATACACACAATACATATTCATATCAAGTAAATAAAGCAGTGAAGGACAGTTTGAGCTCTTCATACTTTTGCTGGTAATATATCCATCATGAGGATTTTACTGCTGAAATGAAGAGGTTGACTCACACAGAGAAATAAGGCAGTGAAAATCTGGCCCTAATCAACTTCAGATTGGACTTTCCTGCACTGAAATACTTAAAATTGCACAGTGGTGGTGTAGCTCTAAAAATGTCATGTAAAGCTGCAAATGAATTGAATTGTGATGTGACTAGCTTAAGTTTAAAGTAATCTGAACTCTAGTTAAAGTTTGAAAGCGTTTAAAGATGAGAGTCATTCATTGGAACCTCACAGTTGTGACTTAAAATGTTTTCTCCCTTTGGACTGCATTTCTGTTGTGTAATAGCAAAGGTTGTATTTAGCTTAAGAATTTGCTTAAGGAAATTTTTTTTCCAGTGAAGTCAGTTTTCATACAAGTGACATGTACAGCTGAAGTGTCTCTCCTTCTCTGAGGTTAATATGTTCTACTCTGCATAAAATGTTTTGCAGCTAATTATTGGCATATTAACCTTAGATGAATTAGTGCTACTTACTGAGAAAGAGCAAGACGTTTGTACCTTTGACTACTGTGTCCTAGCTGAACATATACTAGGTTATTAAATATTCCACAGGTGGGATTCACTTATCTTTGAATAGATTTTATTTTCTTGCCAGCTGTAGTTTAAGTATTCATTTCTGCAAACAAGAATGGAAAATTCCTGCATGTGGAATTTTCCAGAAGTGGGGATTACAATTGTTAGTGCTGTTTTTCTCCAATCAGAAATAGTAAATTGAGTCAATTTCTGAGGATTAGGTGTGATAACATTGGTGACTGTGATAAACAGAAGTACTAAAACTGTTAACAGCAGCACTTTTCAGCTTGTTTTTCACTAATGAGAAAAGCCTGATCTTTCCATGAAGGTGCACTTCTTCATTATGAAGGAGATCAGTTCTGATGTTGATGTTTTAGAGTTGTGAGCACAATTTTAAGTGTCCAGTATGGAAAGTAATTTTCTGTGTTTGATTTCTGCATATGTTCCTCAAAGTCATAGGCTTTGGGGACAATTGGCAAATGAAGAGTGAGTTGTAGTCTAAATGTGTTCTTTCAATAACTTTAATAGCATTATTTTGTTGTTAAACATTTCTAATTTGTTCTTGCAATTCTGTCCCTGGTGCTTTTGATGAAACTTAATAGGTCTAAGCCATACTCTTAAATTTACAGATTAAATACAAAAAGCAACAATTTTCCCACATTTGGGCAGATAGAAGCAGGAATCTGCAAACAAAACATGGGTGTATTCAGGCTGCCATCACTACTAAACATGTTCTCTGGTGTTACACTTTTGAGAATTTTACCTGGCATTCTCACAAATAAGGCAAAGCTGGACACTGTTGTTTTGCACAACAGTAATGCTTTTGCTCCTTAAGAAAGAAGTTACTTCATCTTAAAAGTCAAACAAACAGGCCTCACCTTACACCTGAAGGCTTTACCTGTTTGTCATACTTCCATTGCAAGCATCACAGAGAGAGAGAGAGGTAAAAATGGTGCATAAAGTTAATTTTTGCCATCATGAATATTTCAGTTTTCAAAATAAAAAAAAAATATTAAAAAGAGCATTTTAGGTAATTGTTCACAGGCAGAGAGGTTGGAAGCTGTGCACTTGGCTTTATTACCATCATTAGTAAATACAGGTGTGTGCCAGTGTGTCCAGACCCAAACATTCTCATTCAGCAATCATGTGTTGAGTGCATGGGCCAGTCACCTTTGTACCTTTCCAGAGTTCAAGCTGAGGTCTGCTTTGTGTTGACTCTTATTGTGTTTCCTGGGAAACAGGAACAGTGTAAAATAATAGTATTTCCCCAAACAGCTGGTAATACTGTGATTGATGGCAAACTACATTGTATGCCATGATGTTGTTTTTCCTTGGCTTCGTATAAGCACCATTCAAGGATTTTTTATAGATTTAAAATACCAAATAACTGCTGGAATTCAGGAGAAATGTAGCATTTTTTTTCACTAAGCACACACAAAATTCCATTTTGACTTCTCTTCCAAAAATATGCCACCAATCCTTCCTTTGTGGTTGGCAGATGCTGCCTTACCTGTATTCCTTGTGTGATTCTGCCTTATGTTCCCAAAAAGAATATGAAGATGAGTATAAAGGGCAAGGTTAAATAAGAAGCAAATTGTACCTTCCTGCTTTATTCACACCAATAAGCAGAGGTGAAGGGACTTTGAACCTTTTTTTTTTTTTGTTTAGTTTACCAAGGTAGTTAGAAAGAGTGCAGTGTTTTGAATCTTAACAGACCATTTTTCAGGGAATTTGTGGTCATGCTCAAAGAACTTTTGTCATATTAGAAGAGACTAGAAATTAGCTGGTTGTTCACACTGTCAAAACAATGAAATAACAATAGAAAGAAGGATGTGTCCACTGCATAAACTGAAATTTTGGTTATGTATAAATTCCATCTATACTTGGAATCAGTTTGCTTGGAAACAGTTATGTATTTATTCAGGATTTTTAAAACTGGAAAATCACAGTGAAAATCAAAGATTTAAAACAGTGAAGTAGTAATCAACAGCAATGGAATAGATAAGATTTAAAGTCAAATGAGGATGCAGTATGTGAGTGGTTTTTTTGAAGATAATGTCTTTCTGTGAGTCATGCTGGAAGAAAAAGAGGAATTATAAAAGTATGGGGACGAGTAGGAGAAAGCAGTTAGCATTTCTGGGTTAATAATAGAATAACTGGATAATAAATCAAGTTTTGCTTAAATCCCTTCTGGTCCTACAGTCTAGTACCAGAGATTTTTAGATGGAGTTCTCCTGCTTTCTGTGGCTTTTCTTGTGTTGTGTGGTGGCTAGGACCTGCCTGCTCAAGGGGACTCATTCACCTGTGTGAATGGCTGTTAGCACATAGCACATCTGTGTGGGATGTGGGACACAGACATGAATAGCCATTGTGCAGGATAGGCACAGCACTGCTTAGTTATCTCCAGGAGACATTTCTAGGTTAGAAGCAGGGCTCTCTGGAAAAAAAAAAAAAAAGGTAATAATTCTCTTATCAAAATTCTGTGCCCAAAATTTCAGTCAAAGTTTTCAGTGGGTAGGACGTTTTATTTACTTGGCCAGCAAGATTCACCACTTCTCAACTCCCTCTCTGAGATACTTACCTTATGATGTGTGACCGTTCCCTCTGCTGACCCTCAATCCATCAATCAATCAATCAATCCATGCCTACTCTATTTACACCTTGCAAACTCAAAATGCATTATATGAATACATTTTTTGGTAATATTGCTGTGTCAGCCTAGACTTTCTGCAGGGGTGCCCATGGTATTACGGTTAAGATAACTCTAGACAAAAGTTGATCATATGTTTTGGCATAAAAAGTTACATCCAGCTAGGCAACTCTTGAGTTAAATACTATGAAGAAGCTAAGTGAAACCTCCTAGCATGGAAGGCCCTTGATAGCTTCTATTGCTATGGCAGGAAAAGCAGAAGTGAAAGCACCACTACAAAATAGTATGCTAATTTTTATAGGCTGATGTTCCAAATGGTATCAAAAGAACTGTAAATTGTATGCTTCTAGCACAGGGTTTAGCATTACAGAGATATTTTTTTTCCACAGAATCACATTTCTTGTTAAATAACAAACAGTATGAATGTAGCTCAGTGAACTTTAACAAATCAAGAACAACGTTCATAAAGTGACCTTCAAAGGTGACAATTTTTAGTTCTGGTTTTGTAGACCTTTGAAGTTAGTTCGTTTAATTTGGGGCAAGTTTATATACATGAAAGAGTGCTATATTTGGCTACACTGCAGTTTAGCCACTGTTCATAATTATAATAATACTTATTAATCTTTGTAGCATTAAGTCAACAGAGGTCTGAAATACAGATTTGTATGGCTCAAGCATGACAACTTGTCTCTTCATTTCAAGTGACAGATGGCTTTAAAAATAAGCACAGCTACAGCATGTAGTACATTGTGTAATTTTTTAACAGCCCACTACAAAGTGCTTAACAATATTTGAAATCTTTTTGTTGCAGATAGAGACAGTGAGAGGCAGAGAAGCATTCTTTAGCTTCTGTGAGTCTGTACATTAGGATAGGGCAGAACCTGGATAGACTCAAACCTGGGTTCTTTTAGCCTCAGTCCAATGCTCTATTTACTTAACGTGAAAAGAATCACAGTATAAGAATATTCTTAGTTTAAAAAAAAATCTCAGTTTTTGTCTACTAAGTCTTTAATCCCACTTTGAGATAATAATCAAAATTAAGATCTATACTACATTCTGAGTTGCTTTTCCAGAAATTTAGTTCTCTGTCAATTGGGATTTTCTTTGAAAGATCCCACTCTGAGGAGGCATTTCTATCTTAAACTTTAAAAGATTGCTATGGCAAATTCTCTGTTAAATTTTCCATTAAAAAGTAGTTTTACTCTCTGAGACTATCTGCTGGAATTCAAGTCTGTGAAGGTTTACTCGGGGTTGTTATTTAACCTGCAGTATTCTTCTTGCCTGTTTTTAAACCAATGTTATATATTCATTGTTAAGATGTTAATAATTATACAGGGTTCCTTGAATAATAGTAGCCACTTTGAAATTTAATATAGATAAATGGAAATATAGGGAGGTTTTTATGTTTCTCAAAATAGTTCACTTGAAAGTCTTTAAAATTTTGCTTGCCTGCAGAGTTCTTTCTCATTTTCTTGTGTATTTTCCTAGGTTTTTCCAAATTAGATAGGATGCTAAATTCTTACCACAGGGCACTTTGTAATTTTCCATGTGCTACTGAGAAGTTTATTGGAGATTTAGAATTAATCACTTATACAGTTCTGTCTCATAATGTGGTTTAACTGTTACTGATTGACCATGGTAAATAAAGAGTTCTTAAAATATTGATGATGACTTTCTATAAGTTAACAATGCCATTAACCTCCACTCAAGCAATGAATTATTTTCCTGAAAAATACCTCCTTTGAGAAAGAACCATAAAGCCCAAGTTGAAACCATAAAGCCCAAGAGGTTTTACTTATGGTAGCTCTTGCCATGCTAAAAACATGCGGTGGCTAAATATAAATATCTCCTTTTGTTTCTTCATATAAATTTATGGAGACTGAAGTGAGCAGTTGAATACTTTATGGAGCTATAAAAAATTATACTGGAGCCAGAAGCTTCAATCTTTTTTCCTGTGGAAAAAAGACTTTTCCTTTTTCTTAGCAACTGGAACAGAAGCAGGGAAAATAGGTGCCAGTGGTTCCATAGATAGTTTTCCCATTAACCAGAGGAGGTAAAGGGGGCAAAAGGAAGAGGAGGAAATAATTTTTAAGAAACATTAATTTGCGTCCAGAAGCATAATTTTTCAAATAGTCTCCTATCCTTCTCTTATGGTGGAAAATACAAACTACTCCAGTAAATTTATGTATCTTAAGAACTAACCATATTTTCAACTTCAGTAGTGAAGACTGGAGGTAATTCATGAGTGAAACAGCCATAAGTGTCCAGTTTCCAGATAAACTACATGTCAGTAGGAGAAGGTATGAAATTATGAAAATTGTTGTCTCATTACAATGAAAAACATTTATCTCTATGGAGTCTACAAATAATAATTAGAAACTATGAGTGTTTAGTTAATTTTAGATTCAGAAACAGCTCTTCCACTTTTTCCTTCTTGGGGAAAAAAAATACAGTTTACTAGGATAAAGGCACAGATGAGACGGAGTTTTGTTGAATATTTAAGACCTATTTTCAGGTTACATAATGAGGTAGACTGTGCTCACCAAACTACTCTGTTCCTTAGTAAGTGGTGGCCATATCTTACCTGCAGTAGAGAAAACTAGTAGGGAGAAAATGGTGATAAGCAATCTACTGTTTATACCAGCCTGTGCAAAAAGCAGGAGACTTATGGGTTATGTTTTGTAAATTGGTAAGCAAAAGCCATATTTGAAATCACAGTGCAGATATAAACTAATTATACTTTCATGCTAATCTTTTCTGGAATTTGAGAAACTTCACTCATCACTGAATTTTTAGGTGAGATGAACTCTTGTCTGGCACTGACAGCTTTTGCTATTATAATTTCACTTCCTAATTTGATACGTGTACTCAGTGCATATTACTGCAATAATATTTTTCATTTGCTTGGTCTTTCTTTATTTCTTTTGTAAAGCAACATTCATTTCAGTTTTCTCATGGGGAGAAATGGAAGATGGTACAGCAGAACACATACCTTCCCTTCTTCCGTGCTACAGTATACTACACTACATTGCTCAATACCAAAACACACAATACTATGCCATATTGTAGCTTATGTACTTCAGATATTTGTGTTTATACCAATCACTGATAAACTATATTTTTCATCCTTTTTGTGTATTAATAAAGTTCTATCTATTGCTGAGAGCTAGGCTATTCTTTTGTACACAGAGAACCACTAACAAACCAGTGCCCACTTCCTTGGAAAGCGTTGTCGCCTAGCAGTTTACCTTTTCACCTCCACCTTCTGCTTGCAAATGATACCAAAGTCTTTTGTAACTGGTCTTTGTGATTTTTTTCTTTCCTTCAGCTGTAAATAAAAGAATATGAAAATTCTAAGTGAAAGAAGATGAACATTCTTATTAAGGGCATGAAAGATATCTGTATGGTGGCATTAATGACAGATTTATTACAAATATTTTTCATCTCCAAACTGACAAACCAGCCTCCAGCTGTGAAGCAATTCTTTTTAGTGGCACACATTTTTAAATGTGAAAACCATTTAAATTTACTGACTGGATAAAGCTAATAGTATTGCTCCTATACTGGAAGTTTCAAATACATATTGTACCATAGTTGCCTGATTATCTGGCAAAAATATTTAAGACAAATGGAGAATTATTTAACTTGGCTGATAGCTGGTGGTTCTTCCTACAGAGAACACAAAAGATTCTCAAATATAAATAACTTAAAACTCCATGTAAAAAGACTAGCACCTCTCTGATGAGCATAGGTGCCAAGTACAGACTCACAGTATGGCAATGTTTTTATTTTAGCTGTCCTCCAAGAAAAAAATATTGGGATAATTTTATATAATATATATTGGGAATTAAACCTTAACATATCCTGCACCTTATAATTTAGTAATATTTGGTTTTGGATGAAAGTCTGTTGTGTTTTTTAACCAAGATACAACTCAGTTTTGAACTTTCTGTGACATTGCAAAAGGCTTTTTGTCTTAGAGGATAGTCAGCTTGAGAATTAACTCTTTACTAGGTTATTTAAACATGAAAAGTAGCTGTCCCAACTCCAAAATATTAACTTGTTGCATGCAATGATAGTACTTGTGTCCTAATTTTTAAGGGCTATATTACATTTTGTGTATGGTTCCTCAAAACATGAATTATATTCATTTTCAGTGTCATTTGAATCCCTTTCTAGTTTACTTTTTTTTAGCCCTTTCCTGTATTTATGTCTGGTCTTTTTATACTTCCAAGTATTTTGCTTTTATGCCTAATTTTAATAAAATATTTTGATTGTTAAACTGGATATCAGGCAGAAAAGAAATCAAGGACTTTGTCAGGGAAGATGGTGGGGAAAGGGAGAAAAAAGGAGAAGCCGAAGAATATTAATTTTCAAGTCAGCTTCTCTGTAACTAATACTTTAACAGTCTGGCTTAACTCCTTTGCTAAGGTCAGTTCAGGACTAGAGGAAAAAGGGTTTTAGAAGAATAAAAAATATGGAAACCTGCTCGATTGCTCTTGGAGCATAGAGCTTGAAAGGTCACTGCCCAGCCGTGTCCTAATACTAAGTGCATGCTAAAACTGTGCTGTTCTCCAAGTTTTGTGGCTTGCCAACCTTACAGAGGTGCAGCCAGCTCATAAACTGATTTTGTCAATCTTGCACAAAAAACATAAACAAACTCCATTTCAAAATGTCTTGTAACCATGGGACTTGAACCTAGAAACAGACTTCAAAGATTTCCTTCTGAAAGACATAACCTATGACTTTTCCTCTCCTTCTGTATTCTGATTTAGACTTTCTAGAAATACTGCATTGCAAATTCTCCAAGTAACATTCCTCCAATCCTCTGCAACTTTATTTCACCCTTTGATTTTTTATTAATGCCTCTTTCCTCTCCAACCTCTGTACCAACCATTTAGTCTGATCCCAAAATAAATAGCAGTTTTGTTTTTGCTTGGCATGTTCTCTCCTGTTTAAAAGCTTTTACATGAAGGTATATTTTTGCAAAAGTGCTTCCTGAGACTAAGAAGTTGTCTCAGGGAAAACTGAGGGAATGAAAGTAATATAATGAAAGTTTCATAGCACTATATTTCTGGAAGAAGACAGAGATTAGTGTAATAAAGTTACTCTAAACAAAAATCTAAATTGGGAGATAAACACAGGAAAAATAACCGTATAATTAGAAAAATGTGTTAATTTTCATCTCACTTTTATGTCATTGATGTTGAACTGCTTACTTCAACACAAAATAAAATATGTTGTTCTGTCAAATAGTAGAATATGATAATGACCTGCTGTTTGGTTTTTATTTAATTCACAGTAATCTCTTCAGATTTGTCTTTGTTTTCACATACTCACATGACAGTGAGTATGGAGTACTATGGATCACCTTACAGATTGCCTCCTGATTTATTTTATTTTATTATTTTATTTTATTTTATTTTATTTTATTTTATTTTATTTTATTTTATTTTATTTTATTTTATTTTATTTTATTTTATTTTATTTTATTTTATTCCTTAGACTTTTTTGGTAGTATTATTTTTGTGGTTTTGTTTTCATTGTTGTTTTTTATTTTAGTTTTCTAGTCAAAGCAAACATCCTTTAATTTTGTTTGAAAGACATGTAGTGTAAGTTAAGGGTTTTGAGAGTGGAGTACTGGCTACTTACCCATTGTCTTGGTTGGGGCAAATGAGTTAATACTACTGGTAAAATGATCCGTTCATGATGTTTTTTCAAGACCTTTGCTGACATTAATCTTTTCGGGGGGGGGGGGGGAGGGGGGAAGTTATACAATTAGTCAAAGTATATTTGAATATGAAGAAAAGATCACTATACGTGTGTGTAGCTGGAAAAAACAAATCTTTTTTATTTCCAAAAAAGCCTCCTGTAATTTAAGTGTATTAAAGAATACACTTCTTCCAATAAGAAATGGAATGTTAAGAATTCCATTTCTTCTAACTTGAAAGATGAACTAAGACCAAAGGTAGGACGTTCAAAAAGACCAATTTCTGGGTCCTGAACTTTGGCCACAACAACCCCATTCAGAACTACAGGCTTGTAATGGAGTGGCTGGAAAGTGGCTCAGTAAAAAAGTGCCAGTGGGTGCTTGTCAATAGTGAGCTGTGCCCAGGTGAGCTCATTAGTGAGCTGTGCCCAGGTGGCCCAGAAGGCCAACAGCATCCTGGCCCAGTCAGCAAAATGTGGCAGGGCAGTGACTGTCCTGCTGTACTGGGCACTGGTGAGGTCACTGAACTGGGTTCAGTTTTGGACCCCTCAGATTAGGAAGAACATTGAGGTGCTTCAGTGGGTCCAAAGATGTGCAGTGGAGTTGATGAAGGATCTGGAGCACAAGTCCTGTGAAGAGTGGCTGAGGGAGTTGGGGTTATTTACTCTGGAGAAAAGGAGGTGCAGTGGTTCACTCTCTACAACTCCAGGTTTTAGCCAGATGAGGGTCAGTCTCTTCTCCAGCAAAACTAGCAATTGGATGAGAGGAAATAGACTCAAGCTGGACCAGGGGAGGATCAGGTTGGACATTAGGAGGAATTTCTTCACAGAAATGGTGATTAAACATTGAAATGGGCTGCCCGGGGAGGTGGTTGAATCATTTCAGGAAAGACTGGACTTATTGCCATGGTCTCATTGGCATAGTTTTCAGTCAGAGGCTGGTGTCAGAGATGATGTCAGAGTTCAGAGTTTCTTGATTCTGTGATTCTGTGATCCTGTTATGACACGTATAATAGTGCACAAAAGCATAGTAAATCATAGGAATTGCTGAATTTCTTGGGAAATGCTTGATGGAAATCTTGTTCAGGTTTATTTGCTTATCAAACTCACTAGAGTTTGATATGATGATGATTTACAGTTACTTAGGTGACTTTCACTTTGACACAAACAGCTGTGCCCACTGAGAGGCAGTCTCTACCCACACTCCTATCCAAATGCTCACAAGACTGACATTTCCTAAATTTCAGTCATGTGGGATTTTTATACTTATTCCAAGTGGATTTTATTTACAACTAATTTGCCTAAGCAGACAATGAAAGGGAACTTCATATTTTAGTCACTAAAATTAATTAAATGAATTAATGCTCTGTCTTAAGCAGTCATATCAATAGCTCTAACATGGTACAGATACTAGCAAAGAAAGTAAGTAACAGTGTTGAGACTGTGAAAGGGAAAAACTATGAACAGAATTTTGAGATTTTTTTGTTCTGTATCAATACTAATTTTTGTAACCTTAGAGCTTTATATTTCTACTCAATACTCAAAAATGCAGTAAAACATAGAAAAATAATACTTTTTCAATTACATAAATTTATACTTCACAGTGACAAAAGGTTTAAATGACTAACACTGTAGAGAGAAAAGTAGAACTTACGGTTTTTGATTACATTCACATTGCTTCCAAAGAAGACTCTGAGTTTTGCTGCTGTCTGTGTGCAAATCAGAGAAGTGAAGGAAAATCTGCAGTAAGTGATCTGGATCTGTGTAGGAAAGATTTAGACTGGCATATGCTGTATACCAGGTCTTTTAAACATTTGCCTAATTCTGTATTTTCAGAATGTGACTTTTGTATGTTTACATTCAGTCAAAGGCAGAGATATACACGTTCAGAGGCATATGAAAACAATTCTTGCAGTAATACTGCTGTAGCTACACTTTGCTCACAGCACTCTTTGTAGGACAAGATGCTTTTTACACCAGCAGCACAGGTGGACAACCTAGGCAAGGCTTCTAATTTGCCAACATTTTTAGTGATGAAGAACTGAAGAAGCAGATACCATCCCTCAAATTCTTCATTTCTTTACCAGTTAGGCATTTTACACAAATTTGCTACCTCACCAAATGGCCAGTTTTGTCCAAAGGAGCCAATGTGGAAGCCTGCAATTTTAGGGAAATTTTAGGAGATCCCTATATAGTTTTCTTTCCCCCTCCCCCCCCCCAATTCTTCTTGAGCTCTGTAATGCCTTGGTCCACTTGGCAGGTTTAGAGGAAGGTTGTTTGATTTATTCTGGGCTGTGTCCAGGTGAAAACAACAAAATTCTGAGGAATTTTTGGAGAACCAACAAAATTCTCAGGAGGTTCAAAACAAATTTTTACCTGCAAACTTTAGAATATTGAGGTAGAATAAGGTGACTTGGCAAATTTTAAAACAAACCAGAGAAAGTAAGGCGCTTCACAAACTTTAACTTATTGAAACACAACAAGGCACTTAACAAGGCATTGATTGGAATTTTTATAGTCTGGCTTATAGTATATTTGAAGAAGAAGAAGAAGATAAGAAAAGGAGAGAAAGAGATAAAAAGGAGAGAGAAATGCGTTTAGTTGTTGCTGTTATTGGAGACAGGCATTCAACAAGACACACTGAGGATCATGCGCAGCAGCCAACCTTTATTGTTATTCTCCTTACATAGAGTTGAAGGTCCTCACCGTTAATCCTGATTGGCTGAACCAGTTGCCAACCAGCCAATAGCTGCCCACGTCCCCAACATTCTAGGCCTGCTCCCTGACAGGCCAGACTGGTCATGTTATATAATCAAAGTAATTACATCATTAGTTATATAATCAGTTATGTTTCAGTTATAAAATTATAGTTAGGATTACTTATAACTGTGAGGCCTTCAGGCCAGCTGTTAGCCACCACATATAGTCACCACATGAGGATCCAGTGTGGTCTCAGCTGCTTTTAAATCCAGGGCAATGGAGCACCTGAATTTAGCATGAGTCACCGTTCTTTTATTTGCTCCTGTTCACTGGTACTCTCCTCCAGGCATGCACCTGCACCTTAATACTTCCAGCAGGGCCACATGGTCAGCATGCACCATTTTGGCCTGGAGCAGGAGCAGAGACTGATTTAAGGCATCAGGGGACCAGGTCAAGCAGTGGCCATCCCACCAACGAGCTCACCCTTGCCCTGCCCTAATTCCCATATGGTTCTTTTGAACAAATCCATTGGTCTCCTAAAAATTCCCATCCAGGTGGCCATGCAATGGGAAAAATGAAGTATTTGAACCTAATCTTACCCAGGCACATTTGATTCATCAGGCCTTGGAAAGCAAGGATATGCCTGTGAAGTCCTTTCCTAGCAGAAAGTGTATAAATATACACTTGCCCTACTTCAAACTGGACTCAGAGCAGCTCTCTTTGGCTTCAGTTAAGAGTGGCATTGTGTTCAAACTAATGTGGGGCTTGACCTCTCAACAAGACTTATTTTCTGAAGTATTACATAGTGTTAGCAAAACTATGCAGCTTTTGATCTGAAGCTAGCTCATATTCAGCTGCCTTAAAGCATTAGGCAGATGAAGTCACATCTGTGTAAAAACTGACCGTACATAACACGGGCAATGGCCATGCATGGCAGAAATTGTCTCTTTACTGTGCCAAAGGGTGTGTGGACATGCACTTGAACTATTTGCAACCATGGCTTGGAGGTGGGTGGCATAATGGGGAGGTGGAGGGAGGGAGAGTGTTGGAAGGTGCCCGCAGATGAGATTAACTGATGAGCTAAGGAAACTGTTTTCTTCGAAATGACAAAATTCAGTTTTGCTATGGTGTCAAAAAGCAAGTAGCATGTAATCAATGCAAGTTTGGAGCTCAGAAGATATTTCTATGATAGTATTTTACTGCATGAACATATAAAGAAGAAAAAGAAAACCAAAACATGGTGATAAGGTAATTTCAGTTAATAAATAAATAAGCTGCTTTGTGTACATTTGACCTTCTAGTGTTGATTATTTAACAATGAGGGGTCTGAAGAGAGGAGTTGCTATTATTAGTATCGTCAAGCATAGGAATCATTTGAAACACTTGGTCACAGCAAAAACATCCCTGTTTCTGTAGATACAAGAAAAATGTTGAAACTAAGTGCAGGAACAAACTCTATAAGGAGACAGGTTTGAGATGTGTGAGTGTTTAAGAAAAATATTCTCTGTATTTGGTTGGTATTGCAATAAGAGATAAGAAAAAATACCACATTCCTAGAAAAAGAGAGGTTGAAGAAAAAGTGCTTTTGTTCCTGTCTTGAAGGTAAATGTAACCACATTGCTTTAGAACTATCAGTTAAGCAGAGAGGGTGTTTTCTTTCTTACATGGGCTCCCATACACAAAGCTGTTCTGCTCAGCCTGTTTTCATTGTATATGTAATCTATCACTTTGCAAAGCTGGTTTTCAGAACTCTGTGTTCTGTCAACTTCTTTTTGCCTGCAGAATTACCACACATGCATGAGAAATATTTATCATTTTGAGCCTGCTGGACTTTAACAGCTCTAAGTTTTACAGCAACTGACCTGCAGAGGAGCTGCAGTCATCTGAGAGAAGGAATGTAAACTGGGCTAAGCAGCTATCAGCTTACAAATAACTCCTTTTTAAAGAACGTAGATCTGAAGTCCTTTGATTCTGTCATATCAAGAAAAAAGTAATCTTTGTGCAATGAGTGGCAGGAGCAAATCCAGTATAAGACAATCCCAGAAAAAATTCTTAAGACATGGGTGTTTATCCTTCTGATGCTGAATGCTGTATGTGAGTTATGATTTGAGAGAAATTCTCCAGTCTGCAGCAGAATTCAATATACATTTTATGAAGTCACAGAATATGCTCTATTCTTGCAGCATTTTTGGCACTCAACTAGTGGCACTTAGAGTGCTCTGGATACCAGTTTAACTATAATTAACAATACAGTATGATCATTACATATGACAAGCTTTCCTCACTGTTGTAGAATGTACAGTAGAAGATATCATACTTGAACCTAAGAATACCTTAGTGTCTTAATCACCTGGTAAATACTTTATCATCAAAAACCAATTTTTATGCAAGAGGGTTGGTTAGAGAATAATTTGAATTTTTTCCATTTCTTTTTCTAGTTTCAGTTTGGCACAGTAAAACAGAAAGTGGCTTGGAAATTACTGCTGTATTAGGAATAATATTGATAGGAATAGTCATATTCACTGGGTCAATGCACGTCTCTGAGTCTGATGTAATTGGAAAAAATTGGTTTTTTTTTATCATGGGATGATCTATTCAACACCTAATCTCCTGATGAGTGATGGGATACACCTTTATCAGAGGGAAGAAATAGCTCTAGCACAGAAGATAGCAGAGCTCATTGGCAGAGCCTTAAACTAGCTTGGAAAGGGAAAATACCAGGCTCAAGGGTGATGACCAATGGGATCTCTCAATCTGCTCTGGGAGGTGTTGTCTGCAATGTACCACACCTGAAATGTTCAAGGCTCTTGCTGTATCCCAGAGATTTGACATCACTGGCATAAGTGATGGAACGAGTCCTGTGACTGGAGTGCCCTGTTGGATGTCTCCAAG
The DNA here is from genome assembly GCF_022539315.1 of Serinus canaria. NCBI lineage: Eukaryota > Metazoa > Chordata > Aves > Passeriformes > Fringillidae > Serinus > Serinus canaria. Next base: position 1,507,393 of record NC_066343.1, read on the forward strand.
CTCTGCAGGAGGGATAGGTAGGGCAGAAGAGGCTGGGGGTGGGGGGAGGGGGGGTGGCATTGTATGTAATAGAAGGGTTAGAATGTATGGAGCTAAGTTAGTGGTGCAGTTGAGAGCCTCTGGGTTAGAACAAGGGGCAAACAAATGAAGTGAGAGTCTGCTATAGACCTCCTGGCCAGGACCGTGTAACCTTGGATGTATGGACAGACCTGGCAATGAGATGCTGGAAAGCAGTGCCATGAAAAGGGACCTGTGGGTCCTAGCAAATGACAAGCTGAACATGAGTCAGAGCCAAAATGCTGGAAATACCCTTCCCAGGATTGCACCTGACAGGGTGTCCACGTAGCTTGAAGGACAAAGGGACAAGATGGTGTCAGATCCCTCCCAGGAAGGCAGGAGCTTACAGAGCAGTGCCAGCAGCAGATGAAGAAAGCTCATCCAGGGTTAGTGCCCTCCTCAACAGGGAACAGCAGGCTGGGCACAGCAGGTGAAGCAGTGGGCTGGATGCATTTCTTTCCCCTACTGCTTTCGTGCTTTCTTTCCCCTACTGGGCACTGCTGACAAGCCACCAGGAAACCAGACCAGAGCGGGACTAGTGTCTGCAAGCCCGTTTATTTTAAAAAAGAAAATAATGTGTTCTGTATTCTCATTATGTATATGGAAACTATTATAAAAAAATTATATTCTGTAGTGTTCATTAGAAGTTCTGGCCCCTAAATATCAAAACCATGTAACAGGAAGTACAGAGTAATTTTTCAGACCAATTTCATAGGCTTCTGCTCTTATTCCAGAATAAGCACTAGTGTATTTTAAATAACTTATTTTGTTAAGACAATTGGAATAACAATAATTTTGGGAATATCTGATCTTCTCTGCAGCTCATTTTCACATGTTGGCAGAACCATACGGCACAGGTTTTAGCTAGATAAGGAGGGTTCTTTGTTTGTGTTTGAAAAAGTGATTCAGTCTGTACCCCTGAACAAAGTCCGTGGCAGGAGGATTCACCTTCTGAATTCTATAAATACTTGAACTATTTCTGGAATTTATTTTTACAGTAATGTGTGTGTACTAAAAGTTATACTTAATAGTTAAGTGATGCTATTGCTTTGGGGTAGATACAATTCTAGGATCCTTATCTTTTTGGCATATTTAGAGCATTTGTCTTTCTTTGTCTGTTTTTTATCTAAGTTAATACTCAGAGCACTAATGACCCAGTTATTTCCCCCATTTGTTTAGAAATGAGATGAGTCTGTAAAGAACAAATAAACTATGTCTACCAAGACATTATTTAATGCTATTTAATAATCTATATTACCTGGGATGTTCCCAGTGATTTTGTTATACACATCTGAAAACCCTGGTCTTCAAGTGGCATCACCTGAAATCTTTACTGCTTGTTAAAGCCCATGCAATTTCTAAGTGGCATTGATTATTATGGGTTAAAAATTCAATCTTTCCACTAGCACAACAAAATCTAGAGCGTTTTTTTTTTTTTGTTGTTTCTATTAGGTAGGGAAACTTTCTGCTGCTCTGCAGTTTTGAAGCCTTTTGCCGAGTGAAAACAGCAAATAAAGTTTCCTGTATCATTAAAAAAAAAATAAAATTATACAGATCACTGAATTTACAGAATCACAGAATCAGTTAGGTTGGAAAAGAATCCTGAGATCATCAAGTCCAAGCTTTGACTAAACATCACTGTGTCAGCTAGACCATGGCACTAACATTCAATCTTTCAACATTCAATTCTCTAACACCTCTAGAGGTGGTGAGTCATCCACCTGCCTGGGCAGTCCATTCCAACATCTGATCACCCTTTCTGTGGAAAAGTTCCTCCTGCCGTCCTAGCTGAACCTTTCTTGCTGGAGTTCAAGACTGTCTCCTGTTGTCATTAGTTGACTAGATGAACATTTCTTTGATATCATAGGTTAAAAATAATAGTAGAACTAGGTAAATTTCCTGTTAGCCCTTGTTGAAGAATGCTTCGTTTGTAGGTAAATATTAAGTAAATGTGCTTATGCTTTAAAACTTCTGGCAAAACCTGAATTGCATCAATTTAATATTCTTTCCTCTCACACCGACTTAATGTTAGGATAGCTCTTCCAATTAATGGATGAAGACTGATTATATAGTCTTGTAAAGATCTCTTTCTATGTATGTAAACCTCAGGCGGTTTTTTTTTTGAGACTGTAGACAGCATGCATACTACCAGAGAGGTACTGCTGTGAATAATAATCATTTACTATGCCCAGCCTTCTGTTAGGAGTTGCACTTTTGGTATACCTGCATTTTGATCTGTGTATGCCGCCACTGATTCTGTAAATGTCTCAGATTACCTCAAATCAGGAGTTTTAGCTTAACCCATTGTCTTTTAACTGAAAAATAAAAACCCCTCAAGATGATTTCAGAGCTGTATAGAGGAGCTAATATTTAGGCAGGGTTTTGCTTCTGAAGCATTATGAAACAAAAAGACATTCTTTGTTAGGAATTACATCTTGGTTATATCTTTTTTAAGAAGACAAATAAATAGTTATAGTTTCATAGAATGGTTTGAGTTTGAAGAAGCTCAAGGTTTTTTTATTTTCAACCCCACTGTTGTGAGCAGAGACACCCTCCACTAGAGCTGGTTGCATCCCTGTCCTCCAGCATGTGACTACAGCACACAGCTTATCCTGCACAATTGACTAGCCTTGTGGAGGAACATAAAATTCATTTTCTACCATGTTTAAAATACTATCGATGGCTGCATGTTGATTGTATCCTGATCCCAGTTTAAGGTGAGTCTGCCCTATGTCCCCTGTGCTGTGACTCCTACAGGGGGAAATCTGCAGGAAAGCAGGTGGAGAATTGCATGTTACTCCAGCCAACATCTAGGTTCTGTGGAGTAATTTTCTATTTCTCATCTTCAGATGAGAAAAAGAAAATTTGTTAGACTACAAAAAATTTACAATAGTTCTGATTGGAAGGGACCTACAATAATCATTGAGTCCCATGGCCTGATCACTTCAAAGATGAGTAATTGTTCAAACATTTTTTTAAGGGTGTTGTCCAAATGCCTCCAAAACACTGACAGGCTTGGGACATTGACCATGGGACATGGGGCACTGACCATTCCGAACTATTTACACAATGGATCAGAGGTCATCAGGTGTTTTTCCCTTGCTGTAATTTTACTTGCCCAACATTACATTTCGTTGGACCTGGATAGAGTCCTAAATTCAGTTTAGACTTCATAAATGGTAATGTCATCAAATTTGTGTGTATTTTTTGCTGGAAACTTATACCTGAACTTCAAGAAAAATTCCATCCAGAAATGTAGGAAGTGAGAAGCCATGTTATTGAAAGCTTCTTAATAAACAATGTAAGTAAATATAGATCCAACTTGAGAAACCTCTAGAGTAAATTAATATGCCATGGCAGATCTGCTCAGGGTCTCATCTGAGCTTCTAGATAGAAAAAAAGTATCACACAGATCTTACTGTAGAAAATCAAAGTCCATCGGAGGAGGTTGGTTTGGACCTGCCAAATCAGCACATTCAGAGCAGAGCCCTGAGCTCTGTGTGAGTACTTGAACCTGGGAAACTGTAGAGAAATTTTTTATAGCTTTGCAAAGAAGATTTTTCAGCTTCTCTTTGCATCATTACATTAAAATTATTATGTTATTGTGAATCTTGCAGCAGGACAGGATGTCTGGCTCTTGTTCCATAATGAGTAACAAAAACAACATGTATCTTTGTTGCAGATGTAAATGAAGCTGATCACAAAAACTTTTTATAGGGTACTATGCCGGATACATTTTTCTGAATCTGGTTGTAAAACTAAATGGGTTAGAACCTTCTAAGAGCATGTTAGTCTTTATTTTTCATTAACATATTATTTATAAGGTAAGGTATGACTGGAGCAGAAAAACTGTGTTAGAGGACCTCATGCAGTTGGGTGCTTATGTCAGGCTTGGTTTGGGGAGGCTGTGAACTACCCCAGTCTTTCTCCAACAGCTAACTTCAACTGCATAGCCAGCTGTGTGCTGCTGTGCTCTGCATCATGGTGCCTCACACCCTCCTACCTCTATCCTGCACCCTCAGATTGCTATCTCCTGCTTGGAGAAGCAAAACAAATGTCCATGTGCCTAAAAATGGGAAGCAAAGAGGTTAGGGATTGAACCCAACATGAAGCCAACTACCTTTCTGCCCAGCTGGGGGAAAGGAATGAGTAAGATATTGTTACTGATGTCTAATCACTACTGAAAATGATTGCCAGTTCTGCTGCATAATAGAGTGCAAACATCTTTACAAAAGCACCGTGGGCCACTGTTGTAAATATAATTTCAGCATTTCAGGGTATTTTATGTCAGTTAGCTATTTGGGCTTTCTTACAATGTCAGTTGACAGTGATAAGGAATAAACAGTCTAAGCAAATAAATCGTAAACATAAAATAGCTCTAAAATACAAAATGCACCCAAGTTAGAGTAAGGCTATGCTGCTGCTGTTCATAAGGTACATATTTTTTATTATGTATGTTCATTGACTTAACTGAAAACACAAATAAAGCTTAACACACATATATGGGGTTTTTTTTGTGGTGTCAATTACAAAGCACTCCTCTCAAATAAACCACTTAATGATCAGTGAAGTAATTTAGCGTTCACATAAATTCACAAAGGAACTTTACCTCCTTATTTAAAAAATAATAATACAGAATAAATATGAAATGAAAAGCTAGTTATGGAACTTTTCACCCAGTTAAATACTATATTTTGAATCTTCTAACTTATGTAACCTTTTCCTCTGTGCTCTGACATATGCTGTATATTGTATTGTTACTTTTCCAGAAAGAGTGACTTAGAGTATTTGCTGGTGGCCGCAAATCTCTCCAGTTTTTTGTAAATCCCTTGTTGATATTTTTGTCCTGGCATTTAATATCAGAACACAAAACACAAGAATACTTGGCTCACATCACTGCTGTGCAATCCTATGAAGCAACAACAAAAAGTATGATTCATATGTACTATTATTAAGCAGTGTCTCTCTGCTCAAGGGGGAACCCCTTTTTTGGCCATATAAAGTAAAATCAAAGCATAAGAGAGCAGTTCAGTGAGGACATGAGAGTTTAAATATGTTTATTTTCATATATTATTGTTTGTTGTAGTTAAATCCAACAAAAGGAACAGCACTTTAAATTATGATCTTGCTATTGTTCCTTTATAGAGATTGGGTTGATATAATCATAGATAGCATGTGGTTGAACTCTGTTTTCTCTTTTTTTTTAATATAGATCCATAGGAAACATCTCTGTAAGGCAGAAAATTTCCATGTAGACAATTTAATAAAATTGATAAAAGACAAAAAATTGTTTAATGTGAAAAGAAATTAGATGGCCACTGTTAGGATCCATTTCAGTAAGATGTATAAGAATCCATTTCTGTCTAGAAAAAGATAAGGTCTAAAGCTTTGTGGGTTCATACTGTGAAAGAGCATTATACATTTAATTGCAAAAACGTGGCATAAATGATGTGTTCCTCACAGGCACACTCCAAAGTGTTTTAAAAGAGTTGAGCAGTTGCTCTATGGGTTTCTCTAGGTGGGAAGGATCTTTTTCTCAGCTGCAGGAGGCAGAGTGCTTCCTGCTGAAATGGGAAAGTAAAACTGTTGTGAGCAGATTTGTCAGACCTTATGTCTGTACCCTTTTGCAGGGCTAAATGCTTGTTGTTCAGCTGCTTGATGCTTTTATATTTGCTAGGGTTAGCTTCTCCACAGCTCCTTCCCTAAAGTGTTGCAAGACATTCTCTTTCTTTTTTCTTGACCCATCACAGCATACTGCCTTTTCGTCACTTCTTGCAATTGGGAAAGATTATTCTTCTCAGATTTATTCTCCCTTTGTGAAAACATTTTTCAATTCTTAAAAGTATAAATTATGTTTTACTGCTTTATTGGGTTTTTTTACCTTTTATTTTACTTTCTCAGGGTTTTAACACTTGCAGTATCAGTGCTGAAACTTCTAGTTTTCCAATTTTATGGCTAATAATGCATAGACTTAGTTCTTTGTAAAAATATTTTTTTCCGTATTTATTGCATTGTCAGGCTAAAAAATTGGGACAGAACATTAAGACTGGTTTGAGTTGATTGGAATTTGATAAATCAGTTACCTATGGTTTTTAAAAGACAAACCTTACGGTCCTTCTCACTGGGCATTGTTCATTCTCTGAATGGAAATAAATTTTGGATATGGTTTTCCACAAAATGCTAGGAAAAACGTTTTCTTTAGGTTTTTGGTTTGTTTGGGTTTTTTTTAAGGAATATTCTTTCTTTTGTCAAGGTCCTTCAAATTTATCAGCTTCATTGCAGTTCTTTGAAGAGTTCTGAAGTGTTGTCACATAAACCACTTAAAATCAGTACTTTCCAAGCAAGTTCAAACTAGTTGTTAGTTAGCCTCATTGTCTGCATTTCCAGCCTACAAGTCAACAGCTCATCTATGAATATCGTACCAGAGAAAAAGTCAAAGGCCTGGTAGACAAATAGTGAAGATGGACTTTACTAAAGTCCAGGTATACAATATATGCTACTCTCTCTTCATTTACCGTGCCACTGACTTCTTCACAGAAGTTTATCAAGTTGGTCAAGCATGACTTTTCCTCACTGAAACCGTTCTGGCTACTTCTGGCAATTGTCTTATCCTTAATTTGCCTGCCTGATTTTTTTACCTGATTGGTATGGAATTTCTTCAGTCTTCTGGTTTTTCCTTTTTCTCTTTTGTACAATAGTAAAAAGGCAACTTGGACTCATTGTTTTCTCTGTAAATTTCTGTTATAAGGCCAAGTTAAGATCTGCTAATTCTGAACTTAGAGTTTAATAAATTCTATAATTAACTCAGTGAATGGATCACATCATCTATAGCTGGCGTGAGTGAATAAACTTTGTACATTTGGTTTGGTTGACAATAGTGTTGTCTTCTTGTGAGGAATTTTTCTTAAGGTTGGTTGGTTAGTTGGTTGGTAGGTTATCAGTGATGATGAGGGAGATGGGAAGACTCTGAGATGGTCAGAAGAATCCAATCCTATTGTGACTACATATGTTTGTGGACTCTTTTAGGAAGGCTAGTAACGTTTTATTACAACGATTGAGTTAATTATCACATAAACAAACTTATATATTTTACAGCATCTCTTATTTCCAGAAGTTTTGGTGTAATTTGCTTTTCCAGTAAGTCTTGATTTAATCCTCAAAGTTCTGTTTGCTCTTGCCAAGGCATCCAGATTACCAAATCTTTTATGCCAATAACGTCCAAAGTACTCTCTGTCTTGTGTGCCCCAATATTTCCCCCTGTGCGTCAACCAAAAACACTCTTTTAATGGTCTTATTAATTAATCTCTGCACACATTGAAGCAAGCAAGGTATCATGATTAACAAAATTATTAGCAAAACCATCACATTCATACTTATCCCACAAAAATCCTTTTGCCAGGGTGCTAAACCCCAGCAACTAAATAGGTAATCTAGCCAAGATCCAGATTCTACTCTTAGTTTAAACACACTATCCTTTAGCTGCTGTATGCTTTTATGGATAGATTCTAAGTGATTAGAAGAGTTCATGCAACATATTCCGTCAAAATCTTCACAGCCGTGACCTTGTGCTAAAAGCAAAAAATCTATTGCAGCCCTGTTTTGTAAAGTAGTGTGCCTTATACTGTCAACATCTATTAATAAGTTTGATAAAGCAGAGCTGGTGGCATTTATTTGTTTTGCCAGCCAACAAAGCTTATTTAATTGACTCAAAGCCTTTTTTGCAGCCAGGCTTGGCCAAAGCAAAGAGGCCCAATTCATCTGGATCTCAGACCACAAAGACAATTCATCATTGCAGTATTTATCAAATGCATGTAAACTGTGCTTTATTCTGTGGGGATATTTGTGCTGTAAAATTATGGATGCATTAGGTGTTAGCACAGTTAATTCTCCCAAACTACAGGGATCTCCTTTTATGTGCGAAGGGAGAACAGCCTAGGCCTGCTTGCTGAAAACCAAAACCACTCCTGATGGCAGCTACAGGGGGCATTACAGGATTTAGAAGGGCGGCTAGAAGTATAAATGCACCAAAAGGTTTGATTCCTACACACAGGTTGATAGACAGAAATATCCCAAGCTTTAGACTGATTTCCTCATGTGTATTTAAAATTAACACAAAAATCCATTTTCACAGAACCCAGGAGCTCCAATTCTTGGGGCTCCAAGGGTGCTTCAGGCAGGTAAGAGGCCTACTGATCCCATGCATCAACAGGATTTGAGCACTGCACAATGCTTTCATTTTTTTTGGTATTGGCCAGTCATCTAATGGCAAGCTGACTAGACAGGTTGAAAGTGGATTTCCTGGGGATGCAGTGGCCAAGCACAGGATATCCTGTTTTGTTACATTAGCCAGAGTTATCCAAACATTTGTTTTGGGTTGGTCAACAGACCGGGCTGTGCAAATAACAGCAAGCAGTGCTTATAAGCACTGCTTATTAGCATCTGATTTAACCACATGTTTTTTTTCTTAACTGTGTGTTGCAAAAAACCCCTTTTTGGATTTTAGTTTCCAAGCATGTCTTTTAGCACATTCCCTTTTTGTTCTTTCCCAAACTCGTTCAGAGACTGGCCAGATATAAGGCAAATATATTTGCAAGTATGGCTGGTTTTGGATTCTCTCAAAACTTCCCTCCTGAGAATAGGGAGGTGAGGTCTATAGCAGATATTTTTGCCCCCAGTGAAGGAGAGAAATGAGGAGGAGGACTCCATCTTATCAGAGGATAGTTAATTACTTTATTGTACTATATTATTCTATACTATATTACATTATATTACATTACATCTAAACTGAATCTGCCAAGCACTCAACTGCACTCCACTGTACAGCATGTCGTGACTGTCAGCCAACAGTCCTGACACACACATACCTGGATTCCATTGGTCAGTGAATTAAAACACTCACACCTGAATCCAATTATCAATTCCCTTGAGGTAAACAATCTCTCACAATGCATTCCACTTGTGAACAACACAGGAGCAGTAAATGAGATAAGAATTGTTTCTTCTTTCTCTGAACTTCAGAGAATGTGAAACCCAGAAATATTCTTGGAAAGGTGCCTTGCTTTTCTCTGTGAAGAGAAATGTGGCAACAGAGGTCTATCCTTTTCATCCTGGCCTACTACAATTAAGAATTCAATGGTCTTATACCTTATTTGTAACTCCACATCATAAATGCTCTTGACAGAAGGACTCTGCAATACCACCGACTTCCACACTTTTTACACTGACATAAACCCAAGGTTCACAGTTTCCTTTACAGGTGGGACAAAAGATATTAGTCAGGAATTGCAATCTCAGTGTGGTTCCTCCCTCCCTTCTCTTTTGAGGGCTTGATAGCATCCTGACCTCTGTCAGCTTCCGGTAGAGGTTCCCAGAACAATTTCACATTCTTTGTGGGAATCCAGTGTGGTCCTTTCTTTGTAGAGATACAAGCAAAACCTCTCCCCCATGTGATCAATTGGTAAGAGCCCAGGATTTTACCAAATTCTGGGTCACGGATCAGTTCCGATGGTTTATCCTTGCAGGAAAGCTATGTGGATGATGCAAAATGTCTAGTCATAGGGGGATTTAAGACCATCATTGAACAGTTCAAAAAATTAAAAATTTATTGTGCTTTCTGTAGTCTTTCAGTGAGTGTGTCTCCAGCTCTTCCCTTCTGTTGGACCAGGAGACGCTTGAGGGAGTCTTGGGCCCGCTCCATAATGGACTGCGTGGTGGGTGAGGGGGGTATGTTTGTCTTGTGGGTAATTCCCCATAAGGAGAAAAAATTTGCGACTTTATGGGAAATGTATGCAGGACCAGTATCTCTCTTAACCTGTTCCTAATGTGGCAAAGGTGGCAGTGAAATGATGACAAGCATCCTTTGCTGGTTCTCCTATGTGGGCTGAGACAAAAAAAAAAATCACCTGAAAAGGTATAAATAGAAGCATGCACAAATTTAAAATGGCCAAATTCAAGAAAGTGTGTCACATTTGTTTGCCAAATTTGTAGGCTCTGTAGACCTCTCAGATTGACCCCTGTGTTCACATTAGGAAAAGACCAACGCTGACAGTCAGGTCTTGTAGCAATAATACTAGAAGCTTGTACTCAAAAGTCTAAAGCCCCAGTGTTTTGGTGAAAAAATGAGTGACTCACTCTAGCCTGCTCTGTTCTCTTTGGTAAAACATGTTGCACCAGTAGGGTTAACAAGTTTGCCTGGGCTTGCCTTCTGTAAGAAATCCAGGCAGATTGGAATGCTACCTTATATGCATAACAAAGTAAGGAGCAGTCCTTTAATCTAAAATAAAAACTAGTAGTTTGAACCAGTAAAAAAGAATATAATTTTCAACTTGTTTTAAGACATAGGCTTCTGCTTTAGACACAATTCCTGCACAGGAATTGTTTTTGAATTCCTAATGTAGGCAGCAGTTAGGTCGGTAATTAGGTTAAAAGGTGAGCTGAATTTCTGAAACACTGACCACAGCAGCTAATTCTACAACCTGAGGAGACCCTTCAACAACAGCAATATCAGATTGCCAAGCTCCCATTCCAGAATAGCTCCATGCAATCACTGATTTATGGGTTTTCCAAGAACCATCTGTGAATATTGTCATAGCTTGCAAAAGAGTCCCACTTCTCCTTGGCTTTGGGAATAAATTAAAAGAACACCTTAACATTTTGTGCTTAGGTGGATGGATAGATATCTGCCCTGGGTAATCTGCTAAAGCAATTTGCAGTTTCTCTGATTTCTGTAACAACGAATCCAAATAGAACATTGTAAGAGGTAAAAATGTATAGTCAAAATCCCTTCCAGCCAAGGACTTCAGTCTTTGATGAGCTTTGACAATTAACATGGTCATAAATTCATCTTGCATGGAAATAGTCTTAGACATATTATTAGGAAAAAAGACCCATTAGATAATTAACAGAGGGTCTGTTTTTTATGAGTCCCTCTGAAATATCTAAGCATGTGGTTGCCTGTCAGGGTTTAAAAAAATAATTAACCATAGTGGTAACTCTGGAGCCCAGTGAGCTGATTGCCTTTGTGAGATAGCATCAACTACCTTTAGAAGCAGAACTTGTGCCTTTGTGTTTAAATGTCTAGGTGATTAGAGGTCAGGCTCTCCCTTTAAAAGGGCAAATAATGGCTCCAAATTTACATTTGAGATTCCAAGAAAGGGACGAACACAGTTTATGGTTCCTAGCAATTTTTGTGCATCATGCAGAGTTTTGATTTCAGTTATAACTTGCAAAGGTTGTGCCAAATTGAGTGCATTCATATGTGCCAGCCCAGATATTTTCATGTGGATGTCCTTTGAAACTTTTCAGAAGCAATGTTCTGACCTGCTGATGTAACAGCCTGGCTGATAGCCAGCGCTGTTTCTTCCATTCAAATCACAGTCTCTGCAGAGAAAAGAATATCATCCATATAATGATACAATAGAACATCAGTCATATGTACCTGGATTGGACTTAGGGTCCTTGCAACACAGTATTGGCAAATAGTGGGGCTGTTGTGCATGCCTTGGGGTAATACCACCCAATGACATTAAATCATTTTAATGCTCAGTACAGAAAAGCTGACTTTTGGTGCATCATCCGGATTCAGCAGAATATCAAAGAAACAATCTTTTAAATCAATCACTGTCATATGCCAATTTATTGGGATCATGGAAGGGGATGGGAGGCCAGTTGGAGGGCTCCAACTTCTTCTATTACTTCATTTATTTTTCCCAAGTCATGCAACAGCTTCCACCAGATTGTCAGATTGCTTTCTGATCTCAAACACAGGGGAATTCCAAGGACTATTAAATGGGACTATATGTCCTTTCTCCAGCTTTATCTGTACAAGTTCTTGTAATACATACAATTTGTCTAATGACAGGGACCACTGGTACACCCACACAGGGTCAGAAGTTTACCAAGTCAGTTTGGGGGTGCCGCATATCTCAATGACCCCTATATGAAAATTTGAATGCATAAAAATTCCCACTGTGTCAACACATCCCTCCCCCGCTAAACCAGGGAGACTGACAGCACAAATGGTTTATCTGTGGCTATCTGCCCATCAGGCCCTGTTATTTGCACCAAGTGTTGGCTTTGCAACGTTTGACTATTCCCATCCACGCCTGAGAGTACCTGAGGCACAGTCGTTAATGGCCAGTCACTGGGCCATTGGCTTTTTGAGATAAAACAAAAGTCACATAGTCACATCTACACCAGTATCAACCAGTTCTGTTAAAATGATGTCCCTGTCTTGTAGAGTCACTTTGCACTGGTATGTGGGATGCTGAGATGTGATACATTGTGTCCAAAAAATCTGTGGAACCCCTGTGGAATCCAACCCCCCCTTCCCTCTATTCAGCTATCGGGGGGTGCAGATATGGGTGCTGCAGGAAAAAGTATGAGTTGGGCTACATTGCTCCTGGCTGGGACACCACAGCTGGGGGCTCCAAGCCATGATGTTCATTTCCTTGACTCAGAGTCAATAGCCCCAGGCAGAACAACCAACCCTGTTATTGAAGTGAATGATTGGCCAAAAGCAAAGCATGCCTATGCTGTCCTGGTGATCCAAAAAACTCCTGTGGGAAGCAAATGAACAGATTAATCAAGCAACATTACTGTGTTGGAGGTTGCCAGGTCCGTTCCTGCACTGCCTGTGGTGGCTGGTTGTAGCTCAGTGACAGTGGTCTGGCAGGTGGGGGCAGGGCCGGTTGGAAGTTGACAGTTGCTCCTGGTTGCTGCATCGGCTGTGGGATTTGTGTGATTGCATGGTGCTGCTCTGCACTTCAAGATGGGTTTCCCTGTAGAGGTTGGCCATTCTGGTGAAACTATAGCAGCATAGACTAGTGAAGTGAGGACCTTTCTGACAGCAAGGGCATATACCCGGGGCTTGGGGTTTTGTGCTTTTTGGCAGTCTCTTTTAATGTGTCCAGATTCTCCACAGCCAAAACAAACCAGCTGCTTTCCAGAGGTTAATTTCAGGGCAGCAAAAGCGTCCACTATGCCCTGCCCTACTGCTTGATGTGTGATGCCGTGGTGTGTTGTAGTGTCCCCAAGCAGTTGCACATTTGTATCATTCGGAATGTGTTCAGGTTCAGAGGGCAGAGATTTCAAAAATTGTTTATAGTCCTCATTATCATTTTCTATGGCAATTTTGAGAAGTATAATTTCCCTTGCTTGACAATTATCCATTTGTCTCTCCAGTGTTCATTTTAATCTGTCCACAAACTGCGTATAGGACTCTTGTGGACCTTGTTTGATACTTATAAAGGACTATTGTGGGGTTTTGGCATCAAGAACCTTAAGAAATGCCAAACAATATGTGTCTATGACACCCACTAGGGCTTCTCTGGTAAGGCATCTTGGCCATTAGGATTGGTATGCACCCCCTTCCCCATAAGGTGATCAATCGTTAAGGCAGCCTGGGCTTGGTTTGCATGCCCTGCATATGTTGTAAATAAATTATCCAGTCTTTTTTTACATTGCACCATAAATACTGCACATTGTGTTGGTGTGAGCAAAAGATTTGCCAAAAACTTATCCTGAGGAGTCATGAGGTGAGTAGTAAAAGTTGCTCTTCATAAATTACTTAAGTAAGGGGACCCCAGTCCATATTCCGCTGCAGTACAGTGCAGTTCCTTAATTTCTGAGTTACCTAGGGTCTCCCATTGTGGATTTCTCTGCTGCGTGCCGACTCGCACAGGGGCCAAAAAGATTTCTGCCACAGTGTCAAAGTCTCTGTCTTTAAGGGCTTTCTTTTTTATCTTTAACCAATCATTATGTATATCCAAAGGGATTAGGTCCAGATCTTTTTCAGGTCTGGGCTTGAAAGGATCTAGCCCCCCTCCACTGCTAGAGTCAGTGTCTGCCACATAAGTGATAAATGTCTGGTGGCTCTGGGATTGCTGGTGGGGCAGTGGCGCTGGAGGTGGTGACCAGGCGGTATCCCTGGCACTCGTCAGGGAGGGCGTGAGGATGGGGGTTGAGGAGAGGGACCAGATGGGCAGATTTCAATCTGGCACAGGTCCGGGACGATCTCAGCAGTACCCTCACAGGCTTCCTCACTCCCTCCCTCCTTTTTAATCACGTACATGATTGCCCTCCAAGCAGAAAGCATTTGTAGCTCTGGCTCATGGCCACAGTGTAGAGCTTTACACCAACCTCGTGCCAGAAGCAGAGAGCAAATATAGAAGAAGGGGCGGTGTTGGGGAGCATGTGTGACACCCATTGTAAAAATGACTTAAGGTCGTGCTTTGGGAGGGGGGAGCCATGCTTGCCCAGAAGGGCAAGCATGGTTTCATGTCACATCACAGCAGACAAGTGATTGTGGGCCCAAGCATGGTTCTCTAACCATCACAATCAGTTCCAGGGTCTTGCCAACTGCTGCCAGTCAGCAGGCTGGTCATTTTCCAGCAGGCTGGTCATTTTCCTCACATAGAGGTACCAGTTATTGGCAATGATGAGAGAGATGGGGAGACTCTGAGATGGTCAGAAGAATCCAATCCTATTGTGGACTACATATGTTTGTGGACTATTTTAGGAAGGCTAGTAATGCTTTACTACAATGATTGAGTTAATCATCACATAAACAAACTTACGCATTTTACATCTCTTGCTTGCAGAAATCTTGATGTAATTTTCTTTTCCAGTAAGTCTTAATTTAATCTTCAGCTAGTCTTGATTTAATCCTCAAAGTTCTGTTTGCTCTTGCCAAGGCATCCAGATTACCACATTTTTCTATGCCAATAACATCCAAAGTATGTGCCCCAATAGTAGATCAGTAGAGGTTCTTTTATATAAATGAAGAGAGAATAATGTAAAATTTCTGGTAGAAATTTGCAGTGAGGCAAGAAAAGTAAATACATTAGATGTGCCTCCAAACAGAAAAAAGTTCAATCTTCATGCCGTCAATGAATATAGTGATATTAAAAGTCACCATTGAGATAAAGTCAAGATTGTGTAGAGTTAGTAGCATGGAGTGAAGGGTATGGACACCAAGAGAGAAGGAACATGCTAAGGATAGGTGCATTAGTAGTTTGAAACAGAAAAGCTCCCAATCTTAACTTTGACAGGACTTGTAGAATACCTTGCAGGTCTCACAGCAAGTGCTTTTAAAAAATCTTGTGTTTCAGAGTGACAGTATGTGACTGGAAAATAACATATTAAGACTAATATATAGTAAAAAATAATTAATATTGGCAACTGGAGGCCCATTAATACAATATCAGAAGCATCTAAGTGCTTAAAAAAATTCTGTCAATGGTCAGTAGTGATAAATAAAGGAGGGAATGTGCTCACATGTGCTTATACTTAGATCATACCAAACTAGTCTTCTAATTTTCTTTGACAAGAATGTGTCACATAATTAGTAAAATAATAATGGAGGAGGATTCATCTAGGAACTCAGATCTGAGAAGACACAGACTAAGGGGAAAAGACAATGAGAGAGTGATAGAGAGAGGTATTGTACTGGTTCTCAAGCCCTGGTTTGTGGGATGCAAAATAACATGCCCAGGCAAAATGCACCAAAGGTGGGAAGTAGAGAAGCCCACACTAAGGGGTTGTGGGGTAGCATATAGAAAAATCTGAATAGCTTTGAAGACTGAAAAATGAAATAAAGGAATATTTTCTAGAACAAGTTGAACCATCGTAACTTGTAGGGTAGCGGCAAAATTCTGCACCAACAAGAAGGTGATGAAAAATAGGAAGGAAAGCTGTGTGTACCACTGATGATCAACTGGATGATCATCACTGAGTGATGGTCAGAGAGGTATTACATATATCTGCCCAAAAAGACAACTGCATCCTGGGCTGCGTCCAAAGCAATGCATCCAGCAGGTTAAGGGATAGTATTTGGCTGCTCTACTCCACTCTCATGAGACCCCAATCATGTCTGAGGTTTCCAGCCCAGAAGGGGCATGTACCTCTTGGAGCAAGTCCACCAAGGTGATTAAAGGGATAGAACATCTCTCTTATGAGGAAAAGCTAGGAGAGTTGGAACTGCTCAGTCTGGTTTTGGGGAGACCTAGTTGTGACCATCCAGTACCTGAAGGGAGCATACAAGGAGGATGGAGATAAACAGTTTACAAGAGTATGTAATAACAGAGAAAGAGGAAAGGATTAAAACTGACAATAAGTTTAGATACAAGGAAAATATTATTTGCTGTGAGGGTGGTCAGGAACTGGCACCAGAAATTGGGCACCAGATTGCCCAGAAAACTGTACTGCCCCTACCCTGGAAGTGTTCAAGGCTGGGCTGGATGGGGTTTAAAGCAACCTGATGTTATGGAAGATGTCAGTGCCCATGGCAGAGATTTTGGAACTAGATAATATTTAAGGTCCCTTCCAAACTATTTTGTAAATCTATGAGTGTGATCAGAAGTTTTTGCATGGATATAGGTAGATAAGAGAAGTGCTGGATGAGAATCTTGGGAAACCTCTGCAGCTTTTCACCATCAACTCTAAGTGTTTTCATGAAAGATAGAATCAGTATATCACCAGTATAGAGAAGGACAATGAAATTGGAGCATAAGCTGCAAAGACTTTTTGCTCAAGGACGGGTTTTAACGTGTAAGCATACATTTCATTATCCAGGGTTACTGTGAAAAACAAGAAAAATTGATCTAGGAAGATGCTGCATTCATGGAGCTAAACTGCTTTTGCTGTT
The DNA here is from genome assembly GCF_022539315.1 of Serinus canaria. Lineage (NCBI taxonomy): Eukaryota > Metazoa > Chordata > Aves > Passeriformes > Fringillidae > Serinus > Serinus canaria. The sequence continues at coordinate 1,524,095 of NC_066343.1, forward strand.
CAGATCATTTTAGGCATCTCTACAGAGTACTTGTTGTGCAGTGGCTCAATTAACCCTGAAAAATGGAGCCTGAGGGAGAGTACTACTTCTTTCTGTAAATTCACGGTAGTACAAACCCCAAGGAGGAGGAAATCCTGTGTAACCTGAGAAACTTACAACAGAAATAAAAACAGATATAACCTGACCATGAAAAAGTGCAGGCTGGAAACTAGAAGCAGATCTCATTTAGTAGAGGAGTGATGCTCGGATACAGCCTACCACTTGGAAAGAACAGTACAAAAATACCCGTCATAAATGTCTTGGTTTGAAAAGACAGGTGTATGCTAAGGAAGGCAGTAGCCTCTCTTGAAATGGAATATGTCAACCCTCACTCTCTGAATGATTATAAATTTGAAATTAAGGGGCTCTCAGACAAAGATATGGAAGTAGGAATAATAGTTCTTTAATGGGAAAAATAAAAATGCAGTAATACAAAACAGCACTGACAGAGTGAAATTACGACTTGACGCCCTGTGGGTCAGGGTGTTGGTAGCAGTCCCATTAAATGGTGGCTGCAGTCCTCCTGGAGTGACAGATGGGGTTCCATTGAAGCAGTGATCCTGTAGAAGGGTGTAGGTTTCCTCTGAAAGTCCAGTGGTTGAGTAGATTGGCCTGGTCTTCTTCTGGGTATCCAGTGGGAAAAGGCTGCTCTGGGAATACAGGGGGAAAAACCTGTCTGTGGTGTTCTAAATATCAGATTATATCCAGATAGGAATGCTTGGCTCCTCCCCTTGGGCAAAGAATCTCACAATGGCATGTTGTAACTTTATCAGTCATGCAGTGAAACTCTGTGACCCATTAACAGAAGATCTCTCCCCTGAGGGAGGATGGGCTGTGGAAGAGATAAAGAAAACTGCCCCACCTGGTTTTAACAAGTGGCCCAATTAACAGAAGATAACTGCCCCACCTCTAACAGATGGCAATAGAAGATACCACTGGCCACATCCTGCATTTGCAAACTAAGACAATACAGAAATATATAGTTTTGTAAATCATTTCATGATATTCATTTATGGTTTGGTGTTGATGACTTAGGTGGAATTGCCTGGTAATAATAAAAAGAATTGCAGTGTCCTTTGATTAACTGAGTAAATGACTGTCAGATGGGGTCCCTGTCAAAGAGCTTTTTGCAGTTATATGAAAGTGCAATTTTTTCTCTTTTTATTGAATTTTTTTTTCACTTTGTCAAGGGGAATGTTTTGAATTGTATGTTATCACCATCATTTTTAGTTTGGTATGGAACCATCACAGTCAAATTATTAAAAGTATCAGCCTGCTACTTGAGCTATTTAAGGGATTATAATTTAAATAATTTTGGGTCAAGACTGATTTGGAGGTTTTCAGTGCTTGCCAAATGCCAGTGCACTCACTAGAATATGCTTATTTTCTGCTGTGAGATTGAATTAGGAGGAAGGCAAAGCAGGCTTAAAACTTTAAAAGAATATGAAGAAAGCTTTATTAACAGTGACTAAAAGAAAGAATACTAAGAATCAGAATAAGACCTTTAGAACACTTTTCCTCCCCCATACAACTTTTTCTTTCTCACTAACAACGTACAAAACAATTCAGTCAGTTGATCAGTTCTAGAATAGTCTTTCTTCAGTTCATTTAGGGAGAAAAGTCCCTTTTGTTAATTTACAGGGACTGCTTGACAAGAAAATAGTTCTCTTGTGGTTTCTAATGTTCACAAATAGCAGCCGCCCAGAAAATCTGCAATCATGAAGTTCCTCCCATTTTTCATGTTTTTTCCCACAGCTGTGTTTATGGGCCTTGTCAAGTTATGAAGTACTGTTTTAAGGATAAGCTGTTAATAAGCAAAGGTTCTCTTTACTGTCTCTGAGATCATCTTCTCTGTGAACAGAGATCTTCTCATTCTGGGGGTGCAGGGTTTTCATCATTCTTCTATCTTTCTGTTCAAACTTCTCAAATTCACAGCTATTTCAACAATGCCTGCTTCAGCACAGGTTTGAACAATCCATTCCCCCATATTTCTGCAACAAGTAATAGGGCAAAAAGAGTCTGATGTGTCAATTACATTCTTCTCCATAGCTTTACAAGAGGATTTCAGCCCCAAGATGAAGGCATCTCATCATCCCTCCCCTCTAGGACTTGACTTCCTTTTCACTGTCCTCAGCTGTCCTCGGCTGTCAGGCGGAGGGGAGGCTGTGGGGCCCAGGCCAGGCCAGGCTGAGCTGTGGCTCCCAACATCTTGCCACTACTCAGCCTTGCCTCAGCGCCAGCCCAGGCCGAGCTGGGCTCCTCTAGGCCCTTGAGCATCCAGGGCCAGGCCGGATGCTCAACATTCTTGCACTTCAACATCCCTGCACTTCATCCTTTCTCTCACTCGGGGGAGGATTGAAGCACTGGAAGAGTTACTATCTCTCCTGCGGCCTGCAGGTGGTCACCTGACGCCAGCTGGGCTCGGCAGCTGGACTGGGGAGGGCAGCTAGGATCTTAGTAGCCAGGCCTGAACTCAGCAGCAGCACACCAGGGCTGATGGCTTCTCTTCCTCCTGCCCAGTGGCTGTGTCTGCGGGCAAACCCTCACAGCAGCAGAAACTCGGCTGAGCCTGCCTCCCCTGGATGCTCAAGGGCCAAGAGGAGCCCAGCTCGGCCTGGGCTGGCGGTGAGGCAAGTCTCAGTAGTGGCAAGATGTTGGGAGCCACGGCTCGGCCCGGCCTGGCCTCGGCCCCACAGCCTCCCTGACAGCCGATGGCGCACCGTGGGCTCCCCAGGAAGGGACGCTGCCCTGCGGCAGGGAGTGCCTGGCCTGGCTGAGACAGGGGCCAGGCCTGCCTTGTTACCTGCTTCCACACTGGAAGGCAAAGAGACCCTCCTGGGCTTTTTTCATCTTTAACATGCATCTTCACTGAGGCATGTGCAGTTTTCTTAGTGGTTTAACAGATTGTCAATTTGTGGAGCTAATTACTGATTTGTCTTTTTGTCAGACATGGAGGAAACTGCTAGCAGCTGCTGTCATGAAAGTCACTTCCATGAGTGCCTCCAATATAAAACCATCACAACTAATCACCTTGACATGAATGAGGAAGAAGCATTATGTTATCATTTCAGCATAGAACTAAATGTCAGTGTATAAAGATTGAAAAGGGCTATTTAAACTGTAAGTTCTCTGTAGAAAGAGCTCTGGACAGTTGGTATTATATTTAAAGATCCAAGAGTGAACAATTTGTTCCAATAGATGGCACGTATTTTTATTATTAAAGTAATATGTTCCTTGTTATAAAAGGTTGAAGCCTACAGTTAATAACTAAGTGAGGCATGGAATTGCCTCATGGCAATTAGTCTAAGGAACACTCTATTGGGAAGGCATATTATTGGTTTGTAGTTTTTTTTGTGTTATAAACCAGCTTTTATTTGTAGCTTCCAACCAAGATACAAGTCTATGAAAATTTTATATTTTACCTTTTTTTTTTTTTTCTAAAATACTATAAGGTCACTAAGTACAGTGAATTCTTTGCTGTGATTACTCCAGCCATATTGCTGTCTTTTTCCTTTAAGAAGAGTCAGTTTCTGTCAAAGATATGCATTTTTTAGCACATATTGGACTCTTTGTATTGTTTTCATTGGAAAACTGTTGATGTAGTGATACTCCTATTTTTTAATCTGCAAAACATTATTTTTCTTGAAGCACAGGAGAGTGTTAGGAATTATAGTTTCTTGATTATAAATGCAAAATGCTTTCAAGCCAACATTCAGTCTGAAAGGGGTTAAAAATATATTTCCAGAACTCCATCAGGTTGCTTTTGTGTTTGCATCCCCTATTTGACTCTAGCCTGAAAGTCTGTCCTTGATATATACACAAGCCTTCAGAGAGCAAAAAGTTATAAAGCCTTTCCACCCAGATGCTTGTTGTTAGTAGAAGCATTTGCTCAAGTCTTAGACAAATTACTACTGGTAGTGTTTGAGAGAGCTGTGAGGTTGTTTCCACAAACACTTCTTGTTTATCCCTCATGGGTGGTAGCTGTTGCAGACATATTTCAATTGTGTGTAACCCACTCCAGATTTTGGGGTTTCCTTTCAGCAGTGTCAGAATTTGGCAAAGACCAGTCTTTATTAATCTGTGTGTCAACCTCTTAATAACTGGGGCCATGATTATATGCCAGTTCCCAGCAGAAGCTGATAAATACCACATAAAATATTGAATGTGCATTTTTTTCTTTAGATTTTGAAATGCTTTTCATAATTATTTTTAGTCCACTTGTTCCCCAGTTTCTCATTGTTATTCTTCAATTTCATGGTAAGGTAACATTATACTGCCTTTATAAGGGTACTTTTATAATAAAGAGACAGTGTAAGGGTTATGCAGTACCATATGAGTATTTTGTTGCAAATACAGTGTCCACATGTCCACATGTCCACTTAATTAACTTTCTTACCTATACCTAATCTTATTTAACATATCCCGTAAAATCTTACCCTTACCTTATGTATCATACCCTTACCTATCCCATAAAATCTTCTGATTTTATGTGCATGAAATCTGTCTCTGGAACCCATTGCTTTCTATTACTAACAAGTCAATGGGCTGTTGGTCAAAAAAGTAGTACTTTTTTGTCAGGCAAAGAGAAAATGATCAGCACAGTGGATGAGTAGAACCTTTCTTTATGTGAACACTTTAAGTCTTTTATGAATTTTACTTGTAGAGCCATTTCTTCTGTAAAGAAATTTACAGAAGACAGAGCTTAAAGTTTCTGAGTTGTGTTTTAATATAAAATGCTATGTTGAAATTGTCTAGCTCCACTCATTGCTGTCAAAGTTGGAATACCTTTGTTCCTTTCACAGTGCATTGGCTACTTATCCAGCCAACATACAGTCCTTTGACATTTGGCATATTTGTGGAAAAAACCCAAATTGTAACTTCCTTGTGAATGTGAAATCCTGGTATGATATTAGACAAAGGAATAGTTGCTTCCTCCCTTTTGTCCACTATTGCTATGTTAGGGGCTGAGGTATTATATTCCTACAAGTCTGACAGCCAGAAGATGGTAAATGCCTTGAGTTTGTTTGTTTACTTGATTAAATATCTGGATTTATTCAAATCAGAAGATAACATCTCTCTTAGTCTTATACAGAAAAATCTGCACCCCAATTGCAAAACCTGTGTCTAATGTTGCATACGAACAATTTTAAACAGTAAATATTTATTCTCTCTGTAGTCTTGTCATATAAGGGTGCATTGTGTGGAGAGGCCACTGCCTGAACATTCTCACACTGCTTAAGGAGTTTCACATGCGTCACCTGAGACTGTCACTGCTGGGATCGGGGCCCCTTCCCAGCAGGCAGCTCCAGATGGCCCATGGGTGCCTCTCCTGACTCCTTACCCACACATACCCTCTCTCTCAGGTGTGCTTCCTCATTCTTCAAGCTTGACCCTTGGTTTCCCATAGCAGAGTCTCAGGTGTCATTTGTAAAAAAAAAGTAATTTAAGAGTGGTACGGCACCTGCTAGCTGGCAGAGCATGGAAAATTAAAAAGCCCTAGACTTCGGATAAACATTATCAAGCAACAGCAAAAACATCCATGCAGTATCAATATTCTTTTCCATTCCAGCCAAAAATATATCTAGATGTAAGAACACGGGGTGTCAACTAAGGCTTCAGCAAATCCAACTGCTTTAGGGGTTGACAGTATTTAAGCATAACTTCTTTTTGCGTGAATATTAAATGTCCAAGATGTCTTTCCCAAGTCTCTGAAATAGTAATATAGTGTATGTTTTACTTCCAAACTAATTTTTTTCCCAATATTGTTAATATTAAATGATTTCTGTTTAATTCCAATATGCATGTATTCTTTTTTTCCCTGTCAGGTTTCTTTTCTGGCCTCTGCTTACATGAGCCAGCATATCTCAGAGGAAAGCTGCTTTGCCCTCGCTTCTGTTACCCATTACCTTTACCTCTGCCAGTTCAGCTGGATGCTTATGCAGGTTGGTTTCTTAGTCCTTTTTATCTTTTCCCCAAAACACCTCTAAAAGTAACTGATAGTTAGACTGCATTTATATTATATTTTAGTGCATATATATACATTTCTGTATATATTTATATGAGAGATATAGAGCACTGAAATTCAGTGCTATTAGAATGCCAAAACATTAGATGACTTTTATTAAATCTACAGTGACAGAATTCCAAGGGTAAATATACAAACACTATAAAGACTTTTTCCACTAATTTCCATTACAACTATTTATTCTTAGAACAATGAAGAATTGTCTCAGAGCAAGGAAGAATTATTTTTCTTACTCTTAACAGTTTTTCTAAAATCTCTTATTTGGTCTTTTGAAGAAGTCTCTTACAAGTGAAGTATAAATGTAAACTACACTGTAATTTGAGTCAGTGGCATTTCAGTCATTAAACTTGTATAAGATGACAAACATACCTTCATAAGTTTGCATTAAAATACAGAATATATGTATTCATAATTATTGCCAGAATTTTTATAGAACCATAGAATCATTTAGGAGAAGCCCTCTGGGATCAGTAAGTTCAACTGTTAACTCTGTACTGCCAAGTCCACAACTAAACCATGTCCCCACAGCATTTTGTCTAGGCTGAATACCCCTAGCTCCCTCAGCCATTCCTCATCAGTCTACTACTCCAGATTACTCACAGCTCTCATATGATATATTATAGAATAGTAAATGGAGGAAAAAACAATTGAACTAACATGGAATTCCATGAGCAATCAAAATAATTATGGAAAATTACTAGTTGTAATTTAGTCAAAGCAACAAGCTGTGGGATTATTAGAAAAAATACATTATTATGCCCTTCTTTAGAAATGTATATTTAACACTAGTATTTAAGTGATTTATTTTTCTGTTATTTTAAGATTATTTGTCCCAAGCACATTTATTATAGCATACAACTTTATATATGCAGCTCCATATCTTACATACAAATCCTCCAATATTCAGGCTGTCAGGCCAAACCAAGAATTGCAAATTAGGCTGCATCTAAAGGCAACTTCCTTTTCTAGTAATATTCGTGTAATATGTGGTGTTTTCCTGGAATATGTCAGGCTCATATTCATTGAGAACTCTAGTGGCCTCTCCAACAGCTCAGCTGTGCTCATTAGCCTTGGTAAGTCACATGTAGATGGCCTCAACAGAGAAACTTGTTTGCTTGGCAAATGATGTTCTTGTAGGTTAAATTACTCTAAATTATTTTGTAAATTGTAAATTATATTCCTCACAGTTGCTCATTGACATTATTCAAAATTACTTCAGAGCTCTTCACCATTGGCTAATTGGGACAAAGTAACATTTTCCTTTTTTACTGGGATGCCTCAAGCTTTGTCAATTCAGCGTTTGATAGTATTTCATTCTATGTGTTTTACATTGCATTTAGTTGCAAGAATTACCTATAATGGCAGAAAAATTGACTGTTAACAGTTGGTAATTTTTACGTCTGCAGTTGAAATCCAGTATTATTTTTTTCTTAGTAGACTTTGGTCAAATCCTAAGAATTTGCATAATACATTGCATTTAGTGGAGCCTCAGGCTTGTGTTAAATATGAAGGCTCTTCATGGATATAGGACTGTACAAAAGTGCTTAAGAAGGAATCCATCAGCCCCTGCTGAGTGATGAGCTCTCAGCAGTAAGACTCGGAATGAAGATGATTTTCCTTTTTGTAGGTGCAGGTCTTCAACTGAGAATAATTCTAAACTTTGAAAGACTCAAAAGGAAATAAATAATCTGAGATATAGATCAACCCAGTCCTCAGCCACAGTTTGCTCCACTTGTGTAGGAATAGGTCTTGGATTTATATATCTCATTATGGAGTGAGTAATCTATATTAGTGCACAAGAAGGAGGGCTGGGATTATATTTGTGCTTGAATTGGTGACAACTCTGGAAAATCTTGTGGATCCAAGGGGAAATCAGATTGGTTTGGGAAGTCTGGGTGCTACTTCTGTTTGAACAGCAGTCTTAAAAGTCTGGGAAATTAATGTTTGCATTTCTCAGCATATTATACTTTATATACATGATTTGAAAAGCAGAATGAATAATATATTTATACTTAAATGGGACTTAAATACTTATGTCTAAAAAAGAAGAGAAATACAGGAAAAGATTCTGTGTCCTTTGTGCAGTCACTCTGCCCTTTATGAGGCTGCATAGCAATGTGCATATATTTGATCACTATCACACAAATCTGCAAATGGCTGCCTCTATCACAAGATACAAAAATAGGTGAATGTGATAATCAAGTACAAACACCGTGCAGGTATGTGAAACTGAAACATCCTCAAAATCCAAGCAATTTTAAGGTGGTGGAGCAACATTTCCAGGAAACAAAACCCTAAAGAAAACACAGGTTTAACAGTACAGTCGGACTGTACAGACTTATTTCTGGGGTCCAGATCAAAGATCTTCGCTTTATAGACTCCAGGATAAATTCCTTACTTTTTTTTTTTGTTTGTTTTGTAATTTTTCTATCTTCTGCATGGTGTTAGCTATAGTCATTATGCTTAACATTTTGTCTTATGTTAATGCTGTTAACAAAACAATTTATGTATAGCTTCATGTTTTAATTCTTGTTCTCTTTTTAGCTTCTTGTATTTGTAGACATATTCAATATTAGTGTTTCTGCTACAAATGTAACCACTATTCAGATATTGACTGAAATGTAAGAATGGAAAGGATCTCAGAAGTCACCTTCAGCATCAGGACAAAGATTCCATCAAATCATCCTTGCTTTTCTGTTTTTTCCTCTTCCTTTTTTATTGTATGGTCTTGTTCCTTGCTTTTTATATGGAGAAGCTACAGAAAGTTGATAGCATTACCCAATTTTTGAAAGATGAAGCTTTCCTAACTACAGAAGAAAAGGAGTAAGCAAGGTGCAAATGGCTCTTTTATGGGCCTGTAATATTTGCCTTATATTAATGTCAGATATCCAGATGTTTTCATCCTGACAAGTGTCCCTTTGTACAGCTGAAGAGCATAAACCTGTATTTTCAAATGGATTTATCTTAGGAGCATGCACTAAAAGTGTCTTTCATCATGACAAGGAAAATAAGTTTCTTCTCTTAGTATTTTCTAACACGTTGCAAAAAGTAAGTTACAGAAAAAAAATAGAAGTTGTTATTAAAAAAAAATCTGTAATTTTCACTTGCCAATTCTGACACAGAGTAAAATTATGAAAAAATATGATTCTTTGTGCTTTCTTGAGCTATTGCTAGAGTGAATTAAATTACAGTGAAAGTGTCAATTCAACAAGCAAACCAGAATGAAAATCATGAACTTGCTATCACCCATACCTGAATCTTCTGCATCAATTTAATGGCCCTTTAAATTTTCTGTAAATTTCTATAAATTTTTGACAGATTTGTAAGATGTCTACTGATCTTAACGTAAGTTTGATGCTTTATATTTTAAGAATAATTAGTGGACTGCTTAACAGCTTCAAAAAAGAAATTAAATAAAAGAATACAATTATTATAAAATGACACCTCCAACTATTTGCAAAAAGAAGAAAGATAGAAAATAAAAGTATTCCTACTGATTAGGAAATTATTTTATTTAAAGTATTTTGCACCTGCTCTTTGCCAGCTATCTGCGGATTATCACAGGTGGTGGGGCACTGGAACAGGTTGCCCAAGTTGTGGCTCCTTCATCCCTGGAAGTGTTCAAGGGCAGTTTGGAGATGAGACTTTGAGCAACTTTGTCATCCTCCTTTAGGGCTGGTATTCTCCAGTTTAGTGCTCCCACTGAATCCATGTGTTTCTCTCTTGCTCCCAGCCTCTCCCCACCTCTGACCTGCAAAGATCATGAGTTGAGAAAAGAGCAATGTGCTGGAAACAGCAATGAGATAAGGAAACAAACAGTACTACAATACTGACAGAGGGCACAAGAAAGAGGTGAAAGACTCACATAGAAACAGCCCTCCACAGCTGCTCCCTCGACCACACTACACTGACCCAGAACAAACCCCTTCTCCCCAGAAGAGTCCCTTCCCCCAGCCCCCAGCAGTAATGGGAGGTAATATAGGATAACCTCTGGGTCCCAGCCATGGCTACTGCAAAAATTAACCCTATTCTGGTCCAGTGGAAAATCTCCTGTGGTGGGAGATGGGGAACTAGATGGCCCCTTCCAAAACAAAAAATTCTAAAATTCTCTGATTATAACTAAAGATAAGTGAATGAATAATTAAACAAATAAATAAATTGTCCCAGGTTTGAGAATGTAATTTCCATTAATTGCTTCATTTAAAGAGAAAAAAACCTTCACTGAAGTTCACATTATCGTGTTAGAGTGTCATGTGAATAAACAATTATTTTGCATTCTATATCAAAGCAAATCACAACTTGCCCATTTGTTCTTCCACCTGAGCAGCTGGAAAATGGACTGTACATCTTATTTTTCTGTTGAACTGGTAATTGTTGCAGAATAGCAACAGGAAATGATTTGCTAAAATTAGCTCCTGTATTATTTAATTGATTACTTTTTGAAGCATCAAAAGGGGTTGAATACAAGAACTAGTAATTATCAAAATACAAATGTGACTGTGCAGAAAATGTGGATAATCCAACCTCACTTACACCTTTACAGCAGCCATGGTAAATGTGGTGAAATAACTAAATATGTCTAACCAAACACAGAACTAGGACATAAGGTATGACTTCATAGAAAGCAATTTCAGTTGGGTGACTGAGAACAATGTTCACCAGATTGTCAGAATTAGTAAAACCAGCAGTCCCTGAGTGTAATGGCATATATAGTTCAAGGATTTTGCTGTCGGGAAGGGCTTTCAGTGAGGCACAGCCCAGCCAGCACTATAAGGTCTTGTAATTGAAGTATGTTTACTGACATGAAGTGACAAATAGAATTTTGAATGAGTTTTCAGTCCCACATAAAAGTGAAGAGAAAAAGAAATATTTCCAAAAGCTGTGGATTTTTTTGTCCAAATACAATTTTCATCTGTTTAATATTTTCTTCCTATGCATGTTCAACAATGGAATTCATAGTTTTTCTGTGTTCTTTCAAACTGCACAGAATGGTTGCAATTATGTGGTGGGATTTACCTGTGATCTTTTAGGGAAAATAAACTTTGCCTGTGTTCATATAGCACCAATCACCAAAAAAGCCCAAAAAAGACATAGTAGTTATTACATAATTGGTATTATTATATACACTGGATATAGCTATGAAATCTAATTCTCTAAAAAAGACATTTAAAACAGTTACTAACCTTTTTTAAACAAGTTGCTACCATGCAATGTGCTTTATTATCAATGAGAGAAAATATTGTATATTCATACTATATAAATCACAGAAAAAAATCTGAAATGATAGGTAACTAATGAGACCTACAGAATGAATCCAGAAAAAACTAATTAAGCACTTTAATGTGAAAATTAGGTGTTCTTGAACAAAGGGGTAGATAAGCCCTTGACAAAGGCAAATATGCAAAATTCCCCTCAATAAAATAATCATGTTGCATGGTCTTGTCACAGTATATGAATTTTTACTTATCCTTACAATAGATGGCTGAAAATGAAGCATGTAAATCAACAATATTATATTAAACCCTTGTGTAAGCCATAGAGAGAGATGATTATGCTTGTGTTAGGATTAATGAGTGGCTGAAGGTGCCAGTTCTGTCTTCATTGACTGACAAGACATGCTTAAAGGCACGAGATCAGATACCTTATATCTGTAAAAAATAATGCCGTTTGCACCTCATATAAAAGATCAGAAATCATAATATAGCATGCAGACCTGTAGGTATAACATTTTTTAAATGGAGAAAGTGAAGAAAATTTTTTTTTAAAAATAATTTATTATGGACGGCTGAGTTGTTTATTAGACAATAGTGTGTAGATGTGCTTTAAAAAATGCTCCCACATGACAGTGTTTCTACTATGAACAAATTGAAGAAAACTCAAATATCCAAGCTATATGTTTTCTGCTTTACTTGAAGGGTTTCCTTACTCATACTACCAATTCTTTCAAGGGGTTTCAGCTATTCCACTATTTTGATTCATACAAGGTTTTAAACCGCATTATGCTATTTGATGATGAGCTGATGATAAGAAAACACAGACTGTTTTAGCGATGCCTCTGAGTTTACATTCATTTATTTGTAGTTTTTTCTCAAACCGTTATGCATATATTACTCAGAATCATAAAACCGTTGAGGTTTTAGGGGTACCTTGAGTCTGTCTAGTGCAACACCCTACCTCAAACAACTAGCGCAGGTTGCTCAGGACCATGGTCAGTTTGGTTTTGATTATCTAAGGACACATACTCCACAACCCCTCTGGGCATCTTGGCCCAATGTTTGACCACCCTCACAGTAAGAAAGCTTTTTCTTGAATGCAGGCGGAGCATCTTATGTGGAAATTTGGGCCCATTGCCTCTTGCCCCACTACTGGGCATCACTGAGGAGAGTGTCTCCTTTGTCACTAACTCCTATCAGATGTTTATACCTATGGATATGATCCCCCTGAGAATCCTCTTTCCAGGCTGAACAGCCACAGCTCCCTAAGCCTCCCTTCATGGGAGAAGTTTTACATCCCTCTATCATCCACATGAACCATTGCTGGACTTGCTCATGTCTTTATTGTCCTGCTGAGCCCAGAACAGGATCACAGGACCATCAAAGGAGCTTTGTGTGTTTCCTTCAAGATACATACAGCTGAACAATAAAATAAAAATATTAAATACAGATAAGACTTAGAAATACTATATGCCAGTCTTCTATGTGAAGGTATGAATATCTAGAGAAAAAGTGACTTTTGCCCCAAAAAGCTATTTTTACATTGCAAAAGTAGTGTTCTCTACTAAACAGGGTGTCTTTGTTAGTCTAATTTAAAATAATTATATAAATAAGCTTATTGTTTTTATAATGTCTTTTCATTACTTAAGGAGAAAAAGTGAGGACAAAGTTTTTTTGTTGAATAGCATTTATATGTACACCTGCCCTGGGGCAGAAATACGCTGCATTGTGACCTTCTGAGTAATTTGGTTTTTGGCATAGTTTATGACCAGAAAGTCTACTGATTGGTTTTGTGCTTTATTCTTCAGGCGGTTAATTTCTGGTATGTCCTTGTGATGAATGATGAACACACAGAGAGGCGCTATCTGCTTTACTTTCTTCTGAGTTGGGGGCTTCCAGCTTTTGTTGTTATCCTTCTTCTAATTATCCTGAGAGGAATCTACCATCACAGCACAGCACAGATTTATGGCCTTGTCTACAGTGATCTGTAAGTGTTTCCTTAAAAAAGCATGAACTAGTCATTGTACTGTCTGTTTTGGTTTGTACTTAATTTTTCTTCCATGTGGAGAGTCATTTATAAGTATAGAAAACTGTCATAATTAAAACAGTATATCTTTATAGAACCAGATGCATTTAAGTGGAGATACATAAATAATTTTTTTTGCTCTTTCTTACCTTTCTTTTTTCCCTGTGGCTTCTTTTCTGGCAAACTTAATCTGTGATGATAGCTCTTCTAGGATATAAGAATAATATACTTATTGATTTTGTATCACAATTACATGCTTCATGTGCAGAAAATAAACACATCTTTTTAAAATGTACAAATTCTTTTTATGAAAACAACATATGACATTGCTTTCAGGGTAGACCCACAGCAGGAGAATATTCATCTGTCTTTAATAAAAGAGGAAGATACAGTGTGCATCATTCCATTGTAGGAGAAAAAAATTTAGTGTTGTGTTTTTTGTCGCACCAAGAGAATTCCTGTGAGTAGATACTTGAATTTCATACTGGTGTCTAAATATATGCAAGTATACATACACACACACACACACACACACACGTGGCCTTATAAATATTGTGTGTGAATCTGTACTGTGCATGGTAAACAGGAATACCTGATTTTGATGTAAATGAGTTACATTGGGTACCACAAGTTCTGTGACCATGTTGGCTGAAGTTTCGTCCTACATTCATAGACACCAACTCAACTCAGAGATATAACTAGGTCCAGAACAACAAACTGTTACTGATGTTCATGTTATGTCAAGGACTGCTCCATGGGTGCATACCATGCCATACATATCAATATTTCTTCACAGAATGTGTCTTTTTCTTTATGGTAAAATGCTTCTTTGTGCATAGTAGGGACAAGAAATGTATGTAACATAATCAAGTTCTCTGACTGCAGCCAAACTGTGAGCTGATTGTATCATTATGTATGAAAAAGTTTTTCAGTTGTTTCCTTTTGATGTCCCTGTCTCATTCTTTGAAAAACAAGGAAAAACCTTACAATTCTGATAAAATTTTTCAGTAGAGGAAAATTACTCAGTCCAACCCATTGCCCAAATTAAATATAAGACTTTCCCAGCATTCTATTACAGTGGAAAATGCCACAAATCATCCCAAGCTTAGTGAATGTGCAGCTTATTCTGTCTCACTCTGAGCGAGCACTCTAAGAGATTTCTGCAAAAATTTTCATAAATAGCATCAATGCTAATTCCTGATTTGAAGAGCACTGTAAGGCTTGTTCTTGTTTATACAAGATGACTTTGAAAGACAGAATGTAGAAATGGGGAGAGACTGAACTACAGTACTTGGATTGTTTTCTCCAATCCAGAATGCAGTAGTGGAAAAAGTGACAAGGAGATTTCCAAATCCCAACTCATTGCATACTGACTTCCGAATCAGCCTCAGAAATGGTTTGAGAACAGTAGTGTGCTGGCAAGAACTCCTCATATATGAGAGCTGTAAGACTGGTTAAAGTAACAGAAGTAGTGAAGCCTGTTATCCTAACTCTCTCCTAAGTGATCACTCCTTCTGGCAACCCTTTTCTGCATGACTGTGCTGTCTGACCAACTGTTTTGTTCTTAACCAGGATGCCATGGCACTATTAATAGCCAACAGTATAGCTGTGTTTGGAGAAGTTCATTTTATGCTTGCACTGAACAAAAAATGAGTTCAGCCATGTTTTTTTTTTGTGCTTCAGAGGAAGTATGAGAGTAGAATTTCCCTTCAGATATGACAAATTCTAAACAAAAATGCCTGTATTTTATACTGTGACTCCCATGTCCATATCACAGTATAAACCAGCTGTTGATTACTTTCAAAATTAGCAGCGTTTATATATGGTATGAACAGTTCTCTCTTAGGCATTGTGTGATTTATTTTTTTATTACTGGTAAATTTGTCTGTATAAATGCCACCAAGCAGCTTTTTTTTTTTTTAAGGTTGGAGTTCAGTGATGAGTGAAAGACCTAACTGACACAGAAGGGCTCTTTCACTCCTCCCTTTGCTGATTCCCCTATTGCACAGCTGCAAAGGTTGAAGTCTCTTTGAATAAGCCTAGAAAAGATGCTGATTCTGCGCAATTTTAAAGTAGTACAGGGTTCTTTTATAACATCTTTTAGAATTCTGGGCCATCTCTTGAGTACAAGTCCAGTGAGTGTAGCATAATTAACCTTTAAACTCGTGTTTGTGAACAAAAGCTGGTACTTGTCATTAAATAATTTTGGCTTCTGATCTCAGAAACAGATGAGTTAGGGCAAAGCTTGCAAATGGGTGTGGTTCATTCACAAACTTTCAACAGCACTGAATTTTTCAGGGCTACATGAGCAGTTAGAAAGCTATTTTACTGACAAAGATTTCTATTTTAGCTCTTTTACTTGCATCTTTGTTCTGTAAGTGTTAGAGAGTGACAAGTGACCAGGATGAAACTGGAGAGAGCTAGATTTTATGTAATTATTCAGATTTCTCTTTCTTCTTACCCTCCATTGTGCTATACATCTCTTTGTTAATATCTAGAGTTTGCATTTGCCTCTTTATGTTTTCACCATATTAGGAGAACTGTGTCTGTACTTTAGGAGATCTAATAAAAAAACACCACTCTGTTTAAGATAAAAATTTTCAGAACCTTAATGGAATGATTTTCAGAAATGAGGTCCAGCTGTATATACCAAGAATGCAGCCAATGCTTGACTCTCTAGAGTTTGGGAACCACAGTAAGCTTTTGAATTTGATTTTTAAGGTGAATTTTGTCTTTTTGAAAATTCATCTGTTCATAAGTTTTTCTTTATTTAATAAAAAAATTTCTTCTGAAAAGTGAGCTTGATCTTTTCCTGCTTGGATATTTTATATCTATTACCTACTTTTTTTGTATTACCTACCGAGCTTTTATAAGCTCAGGTACTGCTCTTGTTGCTGCTTTAAGCTTTGAGTCTGACTAGACCTTCTTGAAATCAAATTCACATAAGAAGGCCAAAGGACTTTATTTATTAGAGTATAAACTAAAACAGTAACCTTTGAAAATGTGAAAATTAGAAATTATTACGCTTGACAGAATAAAAATTAAAAGTTTATAAGCAAACATCTCCCTGCCCACTGTATCTTTGCAAATGCTGTATTTCAAGCATGATTTTTGTCATGCTGTATCCTTTTTTTTTTTTTTTTTAATTGTAACCAACACTATAATTCCCTCTAGTTCCCAGAAAGTAGGAGGTTTTTTGTTGCTGTTCCTTGGGGATCAGTATTGGCCCAGTCCCATTCACTTATCTTTATTGATGATTTGGATGAGAGGATTGAGTCTATCATTAGCAGGTATGTGAATGATACCAAGTTGCACAGGAGTGTTGATCTGCAGGAGGGTAGGAAAGCTCTGCAGAGGGGCATGGACAGGCTGGGTTGATGGGCCAACCAATGGCTTGAGGTTCAACAAGGCCAAGTGCTGGGTCCTGTACTTTGGCTACAACAACCCCATTCAGAGCTACAGGCTGGAGTGGCTGGACAGTGCCCCTCAAAAAAAGTGCCTGTGGGTGCTTGTCAATAACTGGCTGAACAACAGCTCAGGAGGCCAACGACATCCTGGCCTGGCTCAGAAATGTGTGCACAGTAGGACCAGAATAGTGACTGTCCTCTACTGGGCACAGGTGAGGCCACACCTCGAGTGCTGGGTTCAGTTTTGGACCCCTCAATTTAGGAAGGACATTGAGGTGCTTGAGTGTGTTCAAAGAAGGGCAACAGAGATGGAGAGGGGTCTGGAGCACAAGTCCTGTGAAGAGAGGCTGAGCCTGGAGAAAATGAGTCTCAGCAGAGGCCCTATCACTCTCTACAACTCCCTGAAAGGAGATTGTAGCCAGGAGGGAATCAGCCTAGTCTCCCAGACAGACAGTAACAGGATGAGAGGACATAGTCTCAAGCTGCACCAGAGGAGGTTCTTCACAGAAAGAGTGACTAGATATTGGAATGGGCTGTCCAGGGACATAGTGAAGTCACTTGGAGGTGTTAAAGAAAAGATTGGGTGTGGCACTTAGTGCCATAGTCTAGTTGCTGTGGTGTTTGGTCATAGGTTGGGCTCAATGATCTCAGATCTATTTTCCAACCAAATTAATTCTGTGATTCTGTCTGTGTCTTGGCTATCTTTTATTTGCTCTTTTCCCTCTGTTAATCTCTCCAGTTTCTAGAAGCGTCTCTCTTTTAGCAGAATCTTGTATTTGCCCAAGGGAGGAAATTATCTCCTTTGTCAGGAGGCTCCCTGTCACACATTCATTTTCCTCTTTAAAATACCATGTGGCAAACAAAGTACAGAAGAAGATATGTGCTTTACAATACTTTAAATTTGTACAAATATCCATTCACTTGGATTCAGATTCATATTTTCTCATAGCAAAAAAAGGATTAAGCTAAATATTCTCAAATATCTTCTTTGTATCATTGTCATGAAATATCTATGAGAAATAATGGAGAAGATTTTTCAGTGACATTCCTTTCTAAAAAACCCAGAATACTTCAGTGTCCTCTACAGTCCAGCTCAAAGCAGAGTATTTTTGCAGGAAAATCGTGAGATCTGTGATTATGGAGCCACATCTGTGGGATAGGAAAACTAAGCTAAAGAAGCTGGATCTATGAAATTTTTGATTAAGGGTTACAGTTCTTCTTGTTTCTCACACTGCAGTTTCTCTGAATTTTACACATAGGGAGAGCTCAGGGAACAGATGAGCCTGCCATGGTTTTAAGCCCAGCTGGACGTGAAACACCATGCTTTACCTTTTTCTGTCTTCCTTCTCCATCCCAGTAGAATGGGGAGGACAATCAAAGTGAAACTTGTATATTGAGATAAAAAGTACTTACTGTTTGAAATAAAACAAAATAATAATTAAAAATAATCATAATCTTAATAATTAGAATCATAACAAGTATATTTTTTCTGTAAAGTGATGCAAAGTGCAATTTGTCTCTCCAGTTTTTCTGGCTGATGCCAAACACCCCTTCCTGAACCCAGATTGACTTAACATTTTATATAATGGCCATGAAGTTCTGTGGTGTGGAGACACAGAACTTTTGGTCAGTTCAGGTCACCTGTCCTTCAAATTTATTTTGCCTGTCTTTTCTCTGTCTCATGACAGAGCATGAGACAAGGAAGAAAAAGTCCTTGACTAAGGGTAAATATGACTAGCAAAACCCCAAAACATTAGTGTCTTATCAGTATCATTCTCATTCCAATCCAAAACGCAGCACTTGTACCATCTACCGAAATTAACTGAAACCAGGGCAGAGCCATTGTTAACATTATTGGACAAGAAACTCCATAAAAAATGTGCTTTGGTACCAGGCCTTTTGCAATGAGTCATGGGCACTTTGTGCCATGGTTTCTGTAACTGAATGTCTGTCAGTCTAGTGCACTGACCCTTAACCCAGTCAGAAAAATACAGTGGGTGCTGCTTTGGGTCTCACCCAGTTGAATGACTGTCTCAGTGTTGGCACACATCCCAGGAACAGATCCCTGGCTTACTAGCTGTTCCCTAAAATGGAAATCTGCTTTCTTTAAACCAAGGACCAGTAACAAGAATATTTTAGCTTGAGTGAGCTAATTTCTGTTCAAGCATTTGGATTAAGTCTCATGTCTCCTTTTCTATATAATTTCAAAAGAGCTGAATTCAGGCATGAACACGTTTGAATCACCAGAGTTTTACAGGCAGGAATAGGTAAGAAAATAGGTAAGAAGTGCCACAAAAACATGCAGGGATTTTAATTTAACTCAAAGACATATTAAGAAGAAGGGGTTTGTGTGAGGAATTACCTATTTTCTAGGAGGAATTACCATCCTCTAATGCCTGGTTTTATATTCTTCATGGACTAGAAGTGTCTCCCTGCGTGGCCCTCTCTCTCCAGCTTCTTTTTCTTATTATCTGAATTTTTCCACCTCCTCTCTCCTCAGTTCACTAGCACCTCATCTAGGATTTCAAAGTTATTCCAAACTGCTGTTGCTAGACCTCAGCATAGAATGATGATAGACTGTCTGTATGCAAAGCCAAGTGCTTCACAAACCACTCAGCTGAAATTGGGGGGCAAAAAGTCTGCAGTTTTCACCACTGATTTCTCACCATTTGCACTCTGTCCTTTTCTGCATAGTAAATTAAACCATCCTGAGCTACTGCTACTGTATAAATGTGGATTGTAGTAGTAGTAGTGTGTAGCAGCTACTACTAAATGTTTCTGATGAACCAGAGCTACTTCAATTTTGTTGCCACAGCGCCACACTACAGGCATTCTTATACATGTATATACATACACACATATTTATATAGGGAAAAACCTACAGAATAAGTTAATAAAGTACAAAGTTTGACCTTTTTGTATCCTGTACTTGTGCTTTATTTTCTAAACTTTTCCTGTGTTTCCAAAGAAATGCAGGTAGTCTGATGTGCTACCAACTTCTAAGGATTATTGAAAAATACCTCACTTCTAAATGGGATGGCTTTAATTACTTTTCACTTATACCTCATGACCAAGATAAGTTTTAGTGAGGAGAAATTGTTGGGAACAGTAGCGGGGGGGTGAATGTCTTTCACATATTGACAAATATTTATTGTAGCACATCAGAATCAGGGATAATCATTGTACTGTGCTTTTTAAAACTACAATAAAGAAAGAGAAATTCTGGCTGATTTGACTGATGGAATTTTGAAACATAAGTAGAGAAGAATATTTGTTATAGTAAAATTTAAAATCATTATGAGATGGTTAATTTCTGACAAATCATGGTATCATGCTGTCATGGTAAAGAGTTACAGAGACAGGTTATTATGGGTGAAAGTTGGACTCACTAATGCCTGTGAGGCCTGATCCTTCAAACAGGTTCAGATGAAGGGATTTTTTTGTGGTCAAAAACACTCCAGAAACTTTTCTGAAGCCCCTGCAGTATTATGATGGGGGTATCAAAGAACATCTGCAGGATGAACTCTTGCATCCCTGTCGTTAAAAGCTTTTAAAAGCTTCATATTTTCTTTGAAGTTGTACAAGTAACTAGTAAATTCATCCCTCCTACTTTGTCATCTTTAGTCATTAAAATAAAGCCTACTGCTACTAAACCAAATCATTCCCAGTTTATCTGTCTTCCACCAAATTAGAAAAACCTTCTTCTGATATGCCAGAATAAACTGAGAAATGCTAAGATAAGCAAAAGTGAAATCAGTACCAGCGACTAGTTCTGACTACCCCATTAATACTGACAAATGGAGTCCATATATATATATGGTTTCTTGTATTTGATCTTTCTAAAAAAGAGGTGGAAAAAAAATAGTAGGATTTTTGTTTGGTTGGGTGGGGTGGTTTTTTTTGGTTTTTTTTGTTGTTGTTGTTTTTGGGGTTTTTTTGTTTGGTTGGTTGGTTTTTTTGTTTTTTTTTTTTTAATTTCACCACAGGGCTATTCTACAACCACTCAATTTTGTGCTCAGATTTTAGTTCCATGAAGTAAGTTTTAGTGTATTTAGTGCAATAAGTTGTACTTGGGAAGGCAAACTCTTGTCTGCCCAATGTAAAAGCCACAGTAAACAAAGGCATATCTCACTGACCTGTAGTAAGATTACTAAGATGCATATGATTAAAAGGAATGCAGCTTTAGCAGACTGATTTGTGTTACTAGTATTACATTTAATTGTCAGTATGAAAAAACATGTTTTGCAGATTTTATTATTCTTGCTAAAGGGCAGGACTGTGAACATGAGCTTTATTTCTGTTTAACAGTTTGCACATGGAAGTGTCTTCTTTTTCAGCTAGATTTGTAGTAAATCCTTGGTTTAGAGAATGCATAGGAAAAGTAAGATTAGAGTGTCTGCCTTAAAACATAGTACTAGGGAAACATTTTCTGGCATTGGAGAAACTGTAACAAGTCTTAAATAGTAAAAAACCAAAAACATAGCCACAACAATATATTGTAGTTTCAAAGTCATTGATAATGACTCATACAGATGAAGAGCAAGCCTTAGATTTAAATGGGAGCAAGATACTTAACTGAAATCAAACACATAACTCCTTATGTAATTTTAAAATTGCCATGTTCGCAAGAGCCATGCTCTAAGAGATTTCAAACAGGTTTCTGTCAGCTTAGTTTCCTGGTCAAACGCTGAAGGCTGCAAATCTTCTGGGACTTCTGGAATGAGCTGCCTGGGAACTGCAGAGCTTCCAGTGCCTTAGAAGTCTCAACTGTATTAGTGTAGTGCTTATGCTGGGTCTTTGCTGCTTCTTCTTTGGCAACTGTTTTTCTTTAGTATTAACTTTCACAGTAGGAAGAAAAAAGGAAAAAGACAAAGACAAAAACAAAGAAAAAGGTAAAAAAACTAGGTATAAAATTGTTCAGAGAAATTTTCAGAGGAGCATATAATGAGAAGACTGAAAAACAATAAGCTGTGTTCTAAAACAACAGCTGATGATCTTTCGGGCTCTCATTATAGAAAAGCATTGTTTAGGCATTTTCATTTTCCCGTTTTTCCAATGGTTTAGCTCTACAATAACAGCAGCAGGAGAGAGCAACAAGGAAATTGTTTTTATGCTTTATTATGCAATAGGTCTGGTTTATTGACAAGTTCGTTGTTGCACACACTGACTCAGACTGAATCTTCCGAAGATTCAGTTCTTTGCTGTTCCAAAACAACATCTTGGCATTTCTTCATCCTTTGTTTGTGGAGGACTGGATTTTTCCCAATGTCTTCTATTGTTGATATTTACTCTGTGGGTACATCCATTAATGAGTATGGTGCTACTCATAATTAATTTTGACATGTCAGTAAAGATGATAGGATTAAATTTCTAGCAGTAATTCCTATGGATGTAGATTTGGCTTTCAAAAAACTGCTGGGACGATCTGTCCAAATGTAAACAAGAATGGGCAAGCCTTGACCTAATTTCTGGCAATTCTAATTCTGCTGTTTCTGAGCTTACATTTCTTAACCAAAACAATCTAACTGTATTTTCATTACCTTTTTTCCCTCCTTCTCCTCTTTCCCTCGTTCTTTTTCCTCTTTCTTTTGCTGCGTAGACAAAAGAAATGAAAAGGAAACTAAATAATACAAAGAGTCGATGCCACATTTTCACTCTATAAAATCTGGGAGAACCATTATTAAAAATTTTGCATTTCACTTGAAACATATGTGCAAAATATAAGGAAAATAATTATTTTCTGAGTTAGGAATTATATATGAAATAAAACATATGGACCTATCTCTGAGTTAATCTGTATGAGACATAAACTAATTTAAATTAATCAAATACAAATGCAGCTTTCATTTTTCTTTATACCAAACAACCTCCACAATTTTATGGGCAGTAAGAGATTTCTTGGGTTGTTCATTTTCCCATCATCCTGGTGAGGTGACTGAGGCAGAGTGCAGCACTGAATCAAAACAATCAGTCTAGCTGTGTTCAGCTTGGGGCAGAAGTATTTGAGTTCAGGCATTTCAAAATGTATTTTTACAAGGGTGTGACTTGTTTCACAGCTGCACAAGATTCTTTGGGGCAGCTCTTATGAGTCCTCTGAGATTTGCTTAATTTGACCCAAGAGCAGATGGTGTTCAGTGTTCTGGAGAAAATCCCCATTTCCTTTTGAGGAAAAGTGAATAAACAAAAGCAAGAGTAACATCATGCTGGAATTCTTTAGATGCAGCTGCCGGGAAAGCACTCACCTTTTCATTTTCTATTTCAAAATTATTTCTTAGGTGTATATAGTCTTTCTCAATGAATTGTTTAGCCGAAATTATGGAGTGATTTTTTCCCTCTGATTAGAGTTCTTACACACGCTCTCTCTTAGGTAAATAGGGCAAATTGAACCAGAAATTTTCAACATTTTCACATCAAAATTTCTTGCCATGGAGGAAGATAGATAACATGGAAAACAACTGGTAGAACATTATGGCTATGTGTTTATGAAAAACTTGCATATCATACAGAGATTTCTTCACACAGATTTCTTATGAAGCTACACGGGAGTGAACTTGTAGCTCCAGCTGCACAGGTGTTCTGGGGCAGAGGCTGTGTTTGCACAGGGGATATTTCACATCTCTGCACAGCTGCAAGCAGCAGGTTAGCTCCAAGTCTATTCCTTCAACACAACAATGTGGCTAACAAAGTACAGCTTTGGAAAATTGCCTTAAAAAAGAGCTGGTGGGTCCGGGAGCAATCAAACTGTAACAAGGAGGTACAGACTCTGCACTCTGCAGGGTTACAAATTTAAATATTTGAGGCTGGTTATGAGCAAGCAAACTGGTACTTCCTCCAGAGCAGAAACACCGCAAGTTTCCTCCCTGTGCTGTATCCTGAACACACTGTACTGAGAGATATGTCTGTTTGCAAAGCAGGGAAAAAAAAGGCACTATGAAAACCCTTAACATATGTAACTCTACACATTGAAAAAAACCTCTGGTATTATCCAGAGATGGAGGTTCTGTAGCTGCATTTTTTGATGGTAAGAATTGAGACAAGGTTTTAAAAAACCCTTGCTAGTATCAGGAAGGAGTTGCTGTAGTTCACTAATCATCAAGAACATTTATTTGTATTAGTGTTCTTTGCTTGTCAGTAACAGCACCAACATGAACTTTTGGTAGAAATTCAGTGAACACTGTATTGTTTAGGTTAAAAAGAACAAAACTCTGAGAAATCCTTTAAAATGCTTGGTACATTTTGTTCAAATTCTGATTTCTTTTACCTACTTTTTCATAGCTTTCCTAAATGTCTTGTCTGGCTGATAGAAAATCAACTTATTTTTAGCAAATTCACTGTGTAAAGTGCAAAAAAAAATTTTTTTTTCAGGACTAGAAGCAACAGGAACTGACATTTAAATAGCTTCAGATACATACACTGTTTGCAGCTTTTCTCTTAGTCACCTTATATTTCAGAGTTGCTTTACACACAGTAGGCCATTCCTGGGAATTAATGGAACCCACTAATATTAGAAAACTTTTCTTCTTCATAAAATGTAGCTGAATTACAGTACCAAGTTTTATTTTTTCTAAACTTCTGTAATCACCATGCACCTCCTAATTCCAGTAGAGTCAGATTTTAGAATCCAATTCTATATGTTTTGGATCCACTTCTCATAGCTACCTAGAATTTTATGGAAAGAGATGAAGAAACTATTTCTCAGAAGAGCACATACATATATAAATAGCACTTAAAATTCTTAAATTGTATCATTAGAAATTTCCAGTGTGTAACAAATACATTTCTAAGATTTTTTTTTCTAATTAAGCTGGGATTTGAACTCATTATAATACTGTACTGCAGCTCCAATTAGGAAAATCAGACTGCAGTTTAAAATTTGATGTAGTCCATATAATTTGACAAACATGGAATAAACATTCTGTTTGTTTGCAAATATTTTTTTTAAGAAAAGGAAGTGTCACGGATTTTCCAAGAAATGTGAGAAAGCCTGTGGCAACCAAATCCTGTCTAGGCAGTGTCAGTGTGTCGTGCCTCTTTGAAAGCTCCCACATCATGTTTGATTCAGTCATAAACCAGTGCTGCTTTCACCTCCCTATCAGATCATTTTTTGGAGTTACCTCATGCAAATATAAATCAAATAGCTCACTCCTCTACTGTCTTGTTACTGAGTATACAAAAAAGAAATCTATTTCCTGAGAGGAACCTCTTGCTGAAAGAAGCTCTTACATTTTGGAATATAATCAAAATATAAGCCCAGAACACATTTCAGTCAGCCTCCATTGCTTGAACAACTTCTCTAGCCTGCCAAGTGAAGAGTATTGTGATGCAGCTGTGGTTTTTGCTGACCAATGCAAAATCATTCTTCCCTGCTTAGTCCTGTAGAAAAGTCATCCCATTCAGAAGTTCTAGCTAAGTGCACTCATACTAAACCACTGAGTCGTGAAAGAGGGCATATTGTGTCTTCCTGAGTCACAATACCACTGTGTTTGCCTTACAGTGTTCAATTTACTTAAGATGTCACTTTTTCTTCAAAAATTTGCCAAGGTTATTCATTATATAATATCTTAGGTTGTTATGAATAATGAGACGTGAGAAATGCAGAATGAATCTGACTGTTAGTGTTCAGCTTCAGTTACTTGGCCTTTTAGTCATATTTTGATCAAGGTATCCATAGCCTTCCTTTTAATACATGTCAATACGTAAATGCAGTACATTATATTATTATGACTTTTTCTATTGTACCTGGAGTTTTCTGGCTGGGAGTGACCAAGGTCTTAGGAGGGCACATGGCCAGGACAGCTGACACAAGCTGACCCAAGGGATATTCCATGATATATCCTGTCTGCTCAGATATAAAACCTAAGAGAAAGGAGGAGGAAGGGGACACATTTTTTGTTATGATGTTTTTCTTATGGAGCAAATGCTACACATAGTCAAGTCCTGCTTCCTGGGAAGTGACTGTACATCATCTGCTGATGGGAAGTAGACCACAAGTCTTTTATTTTCCTTTTTCTTCCACATGCAACCTTGTTCTTTGCTTTATTAAGCTGTATTTATCTGACCTGTGAGGATTTTTTGATCTTATTTGCCATCCCACCTTCCTCCCTGCCTTCCTGAGGAGGGGAGCAATAGAGCAGCTCGGAGAGCACCTGACATCCTGCCAAAGGGAATCCACCAGAAAGCTCTAAGGTTTGGAGAAGGGTTTGAGTAGTGTTTACAGTCTGTAGAGGATAGAAGGAGTCAAATCTTACTTAGAATCATCCATAATGACCTCTTAGAGCCTCTGCCTTGTCATTGTTATAGAAGTATCAAAACAATATATTGGAGTGATGCAAAACAGACTTAGGAATTTTGGGTAGGAAGAGGATCCATTCTTGATTAAAGATCCTTAGATCTATTCCAGTGGGTTTTCCCCCCCAAGTCAGATTCTAGTTTTCCTTTCCCCTTCCCTAAGTAGACACATTGCCACGTTGTAGCAACTTGGACCAACATTTGATTGCAAAATGTTGTTTTAAGCTATACTTTTATACAAATGCATCCATAGAAACAGAGAACTGACTTAAGTACTTTCCTCTTAGCTGTAATCCCTTTATTGTACTTTTTGACCTTGCACTAACATTCTCAAAAGCCTTGTAAAAATTATTTTATGTCACAAAGTTTTCTTTCTGTGATGCAAATTGGAAATTTTAATCTCTTTAACCTATGCTTAATATATGATAAATATAAATAACAGAATGATTACTCAATGCTACCATTTGCATGATGTTATTACTCAGAGCACATCTGAAAAAAAAGGTTGCTTTCTGAAGGCTTGGGGCAGGGAAAAGTAATGCTTTGGTTGCCTCTGTGGCTATTGTATTGAAACACAATTTGCCCTTTTCAAAAGAAACTACAAAAAGGAAATCTTTGTTGATGAGTTGTTTTAGAATTCTTCTGTCTTATCCCAGTCTTTAGACAGAGTTTGTCTCTCTGAAGATCTTCAGATCTTCACCTTCATTAGGCCTGGTGTTAATGTCTTCCTGTTTTGCCATCTGTGCTTATGTCAAATTTCATTGTCATGGCTTATTTTGTGGAGATAGTGTCCTGGGCTAGGTGACTGCATTTTTTAAGCCCTCACACCACCCCATGCCTCAAATACCCAGGGACTTTTCCTCAGTTTGTGGGTTTTCCACAGGGGTGGTGCATACGTAGAAAAGACAAAGGAGAAAAGACAGAAGCAACAGAAATAATAATAACAGTAATCACAAAATGTACAACAGCTATTCCAAGAATTAAATATACAAATCCAGTTGCAATCATCAACCCGATTCTCAGCAGACACAGCTCCCAATATCTGAGTCCCAGCTATTAGAATATGGATCTTAGCCAGGTACTGGGGCTAATTTCCTGAAACCAGTCTTAGGGTTAGAGTGATAGAAAAAGTTCTGATGTCTGGTTAGCCATTTCTATGGCTCAGGCTTTTTCAATTGATGGTATTGCGAATGGCAGCAGTGCATTCAGTTTCAGTAAGATTTAACATTCCATATACCCGTTGTTCCTTTAATAGTAACATATCTGAAGCCAACTGACTTTGTAAACCCATTTTTGACACTTGTTAGAATTGCAAGTTAAGATCTCTGACTCATATCTGATCCATTACTGAAGGCATGTATCTGCCACATAACATTCCCTAGGACCCACTGGTGCTGTGTAAAAACCTATCTTTCATCCCACTTTATCTGGGGCATATATGCTACTGATCCATTCTTAGCTTTGTTCAGGAGAATTAAGTTCTTGTCATGTCCTTCCTGCTGATGAATAGTGAAAGACACAATTTGGGCAAATGGATGGGGCTACGATCCTGCACCTTAGACCAGCATGCGGAGTTAGGGTCAGACACTTTTCATCAGAATATCTCCAGACAAATCCAAGTGATGTACTACAGTGGCTTGTCCTGCAGCTTAAGGTGTCTATCAAGTACATTTGGGACTTGAAAATAGCCATAGAATTACATGGCAAGTGTTGATTTTTGAATTCCATACAGGGGTATCCCAAACAAATATACGTGTTACATATTATGACATGTATTTTCTCAGTCAGCCAAGACTCAAGGGGATGACAGGTCTTGCAGCACAATTCATAATTACCTTGGCACACTGAAACAAGTGTCAAGGGTGTGTTGAGGATGTGTCTTCACATACTTTAAAGGCTTCAAAATAGGGTTCTTTCTCAATCACATCAACATATAGTTGGAGAAATTTTGTAGATAATAGCAGAATTACAGAATATTCAGACTTGGAAGGGACCCACATTCCTGTCCCACTGAGTAATTCTGCACACCCTGAGAAATTAAGTTTTAGTACACAAATTTCTCATACAAAATACAAAAAAGTTCTCATTTTAAAAAAAGGTTCTTATATAAAAAGATTTTTAGATGAACACATCTTCAAATTGAGCCTATACTCAGCTCTCCAGAGGATATATTAAAGCTCTGTTGTGATTTAATTTTGACACTAAACAAAAGCTGTGGCTACTGTTTATGGGGTCATAAGTGAAATTAATTCCCTTTCAAATTTGGTTGGTTTTTTCTCTCTTTTTTATTATTTTTTTAAATTTTATTTTCAGTGGGAAAATTGGTCTCATTACCTTCCTTTGCAATAACTGTACAGGAAATTGCACCCACAAGTTGGAAGCATGTGTGATCGACAGTGTACTATAGTTACTGTATTGATTGGAATAGATAAAAGAAGTGAGGTGAGGTGAAAATAATGTCCCAGGACACATGCTAGAAAACCTAACAGTAGATCTGGCATATTGATGTGAGACTACAAGTATTTTCAAAAACAGGTCTTGATAGGTGGTAAAAGGCTTTTCTGAATTTTATCCATGAGCTAATTTTAGTCCACGGCTGTCCAGCATTCTAATTTAGGAAGGGGACTCAATTATTTCCCATGTCATATTTTGTTTTGTTTTGTTAATATCATTTGGGTTACCTATTAATTCTTCTGATGTTTCTGAAAAATTGTGCCAAATCATGATAAATAAAAGGCTTCCGGGGCAGAACTTGGAAGGTTAATACATATTTGCATGATTCCAATATGCATAAATTCTTGAACCAAGTGTCTCATGCTAAATTTGGTAGAATTTTCTGGTTCTCAACTGGTTGAAATAAAAGAACACATGCATGAGATAAAAGTAAAAGCTTTTCCCAGACAATTTTTTTTTTGGAAAAGAAAAAATAAGTAAAGATAAAAGTAACAAAATATTCAGTGTTTTTTCTTATGTAATCTTACTAATATTCGGTCTCCCAACAAGTTCCTGTCAATTAAAACACAAGCAAATCACAAAAATTGTTAAACTGAAAATACAAGCAAATATGGGGGCCAGTTAAATGTTCCATCAGTTTTTGGTATCAGCTTTCTATAAAGAGGTACTTATCTCAAGTTCCTGCTGACGGCTTTTCTCATAAGGACAGTGTTTTGACACATGCAATTGCATTCTTTAAGTCCTCACACAAAGTTAACAGAGACATTTATAGCAATCAAAACAAAATTAGACATCAACAAAGTCAATGATCAAAACAAAGTGGTCAGCACAGAACCAAAGTTAAGCCCTCCAGTCAGATAACAATAGTCAAGAAGGGCAAGAGTTTTGGCAGCTTGGGACAAAAGCTGAATAGCTGTCTTTCCAATGCTAGAAGAGATCTAAACTGGGATCAAAAATTCTCAAAAGGGTGAGGAAAAAAAACCTATGTTTTGATAAAAGGAAGTGTTACTAGGAAGTCATGGTATCTCTATAATAAAATAAGAACTGAAGAAGTTAAAAATGCTGGAGTGCTGGTTTTTTGTTGATCTTTTTTTTTTTTTTGGTTGGTTGGTTTGTTGTTTTTTTGTCTCTCTTGCAGAAGGCAGTATTTCAGTGGATAGATTTTTTTTGGTTGGTTGATTAGCTTGATTGGTTGGTTGATTGGTTGGTTGGTTGGTTTGTTGTTTAGTTGCTCTGTTGTTGCTATCACTCAAACTCAACACAAATAAAATACAGAAATCTAGGGCCTTAAAAAAAAAAGAACTTGCTAGAAAGCTATACTGCAGGAAATAATGCTCATCATCAGAAAAATAATGTTTATGTAGTATTTTCAAGCTTCTACATCAGTCTTTCTAGGCCTTTTAAAGTAGAGCAGTTGTGCTCTGAAACGTCAAATAAGCTGAATTTTAAGGTATTTTTCTCATATATCTACCCAATGCTAGGAATATGCAGTACACAGTAGTTCCATGCAACAAATATGTCACAGTAATGGAATAATAGTTGTGTCCCCAGTATTAATAAATAATTATTTCATATATAACAATAAATAATTGCAGCTGGTCCCTATAATGTTATCCCATATGATTTCTATAATAAAATATATCTGTCAACATATGTAATCACATATATGACTATATATGAATAAATCTTACAGGATTATGTGGTTGTCATTGACTTGCACACCATGGCTTCAAGAAAAAAATTCAAGTAAGCTTTGAAGATTAATATGGCTTTGTGTATTTCTTTACATAACTTTCCAGTATATTTTTTAGAGCAAGTACCAAAGGTTATTTGTAAAAGTGATCCACCTTTGTAGGTTTTCATTTTTATACAGTTTTTTTTTTTTTAACTGAATATAAAGGAGTGTTCACGATAAAGTTTCAAAAATCTCTGATAGATTTTTGGAGTGTATATTATTATTTTCTGAAATACAGAAATTCATCAAGTTGAAAAAAATACAGATTTGAGAACATAAATATGATTTTATAGAGGATTATTCTTGTGCTAAGATTCTTGTCTTCAGTATAATCATTAAAGCAGCATAGGTTGTGGTAATGTGATTTCATTTTTTAGTGCTAATTGTGACAACTCAAGAATGCATTTGGAGCAAAAAAAATACCTTTCATACCTAAGAAATAATAAAAACTAGAAAGATTAAGTGGATGGGATGTTGTGTCCCATATCAACCATGTTGAGAGCAGGTCAAGAGCCTTGCCCTCTACTTAGCACTCATGAAGTCACACTTGGAGTTCTGGGTTCAGTTCTGGACTTCTAAGTACAAAAGGGACATAGACAGACTGTACAAAGTCCAGTGAAGGCCACCAAGATGAGCAAAGGAAGTATCTCTTCTATGAGAAAAGGAACAAACACTTTGAATTGCAATGCAGAGTTCCTACTTTCCCCAATGCGTACTTGTTCAGTTATCAGATGATATCTAAGCTTGGTGTCTGACTGAGCCTCTACATTCTGCAGAGAGCTGTGAAAGGTATCTAGATTGTGCTGGAAATTATTTTTGGAATTCACTGAGTATGCAGGACTGCTGTTCTGAAAGATACAACACAGGATGGAATCTTGACTTTATGGTAGTATATGAAAGTACACCTAAGCAAACCCAGAAGTTTTATCCAACCAGGTATGCCAGAGAAACATGTACCTAGGCCTCTCTCAGACATATATCAGCATCAATGCTAAGGTTACTTAGACTAGCTGATCTGAGAAAGAGAAGGGCTGTAAGTTACACCCTCTTAACAGGGATAGCAGTGATCACATAATCTCTAGACATACTGACTCCTGCGCTGTCCCTTGGGCTGCTCTGTTGTGCGTCATCTGTAGAGTGGGTCAGTGTCTGTAAAGCCCATACTGGTCTCCAGGGAGAGACCACAGAAAACCCTGATCTCTCATACCCCTGAGAGCTCCCTTTAACTGCCATCCCCTTTTTGTTCAAGCCATCATCCTATATGCATAATTTTACTATTTCAGAGATAATTCATATTCTTGACACATCTTTAAAAATAATTATAACTTAAATAAATGAAAAGGGCAAGGAAAGACTGAACAACTGGGGGAAAAGAAAGGGGGAGGGAGTGAGCATTTGGCTTCTGTGTGCAAATGACTTGAGAAGGAATAGTTATGTTGTCTTTAGGACTTGTTATTTTATTTGAAAAATATGTTTTTCAAAACTTAATTTGTGTTTTCAGGAGCTAAATATAGAAAATTGCATAATATCCTTTTAGAAATTAGTGACTAAAAATGAGCACTTTAAATGAATATAGAAGCATTTAGTTTGTTAAAATACAATATTTTTCATTTCAAGTTTAAATTTTTTCAGAATTGGTTAAGCTAAATATAACATGCATACTGGAAGAGCAAAAGCTTTACTTCTTAAGATATAATGATGAGATAAGAACCAGCATTACACAAAGGAACCTATCAGAATTACTCTGGGAACAGAGTTAAAGAATTTGTGGTTTGTAAAGCACATCCTTTTTCAAAAATATTTGTTTCTGTCTTTTATTTATGGCCTTTCAAGGTGTCTCTTATGCTTATCAACAGCATTTTTTTCCACTTTTTTCCATCAGGTGTTTCATTCCAAATGCCTATGCTGCTCTCTTCACTGCTGCTCTGGTGCCATTAATGTGCCTCGTGGTGGTTTTTGTGGTGTTCATCCACGCCTATCAGGTGACTCCTCAATGGAAGGCATATGATGATATTTTCAGAGGAAGAACAAATGCAGCAGGTATGATTTGTCAGCAAACAAGTTGTACTTTTTAATGGTAGGGACTGTTCTTGCCAGTTCAGAGAACCCCACCTGAAACCATTGTTCAGTAGATACCTACGCACTTACTTTAAGATTAAGCTTGCTAATGTCCCTTTGATGTCTATGAAAGTACTTTGATGATCAAAGCTATGCAGACACTTAACTGTCTGAGGGGGTTAAAAATATGTAAAAACCTAGAACAAGAAATTAGTATCACTGGATTTGTGACTAAGTTTAGTCTACCTAAAGAGAAGAACAGAAATAAAATTAAGCACTGGCCTGCTTGGAGCACTGTGTCCCCATGCTAGATTTTGGCTGGAGGTACTGAACATCCTGTCCTAGGGAGGGCTGGGGCTGCTCAGGTGCACTGATTGCCCACTTGCAGAGTATGATCTCCTATGAATGCAGGCTGTCCCTCCTGCTCAACCCCAGGTGATGGGCGCATCTCTGATCATTGTGTTTTGCAGTGTATTTTGTATCTGTGAAGCCAAGCACAGGGAACCCTGTGCCCTGGGCTATTTGGAGTTAATGCCTCTGTTCTGGTATTTCCTATGCTACTTGCGACTGAAATGTGCTTGAAAGGAAAAATCTGTCTTGTACAAAACAGGAAGTTTCAGGCAGCCTCCTCTATCAGAACAATTTCAACTACAATGTTCCCAAAATAAAGTTGTGGCAGTTTAGACCAATACTGTAATAATAAGACACTCTGTGGGAAGCTTAGAATGTTTCTATTCTCTTCACTGTATTTTTTATAAAAAGAAAATGAGCTTTAAAACCTAATGCAAATAATTTTTTGATGTTTGGGGTACAAAGATATATTCCTTTCTTCAGAAAATTATCATTAATATTAAGTATTTATAATCTGGACACTTCTGCAAATATTTGTGTCCTTTTTAATGACACAATGTTAACTTGACTAAGATCTGTATGAATTCAGATAAGGTCTGATGATATCCAAGACCTTAGTTGCACTCTTTCATTTCTCTCTGATATAAATGCACAGAGCTGGCTCTTCTTGTAAGTCTTTCAGTTAATTTATTTATAATTAACTTTGTTTGGGTATCTCTAAGGATATTCCTAATAATATGTTGAGGGTTAAGTCTTGTCTCAGAGCAGTTAAACTAAAGGAAAAAGGAACGGAATATTGAACTAATACCATAAATAAAGTTGTCATGCAAAATGGCAGAAAGTACTAATAGAAATTATAATTGCATGACATGAAGATATGAAATAGTAGGATTGAAACAAATCTTTGATTTAGCATGGAATTCAGGGTATTTTCTTCCTTCAATAGAATCTAGAAAATAGGGTGGAGAATGCCAGAGTCTCAGAAGACAAGAAAAAATATCAGAAAGAGAAAAGTTCAGTAAGATCTCTTCCTTCTTCTTCTTATTTTTTCTTTTAAGTAAATTTTAACTTTTACTACTTGTGCACCTGTAAGGCAAAATGCTGTTTTGCTACCAAAGAGCTTTTGTAAACGCAAATGAAATGCTGCACACGATGACAGTGAGAGCAGGTTGGAGAGGGAATGTTTTAGAGAGGAAAACTTACTGTCTCCTGCAATATATGGTGGCTTGTAATTGTATAAGGAGATTCCATGTAGCTGTGTTTATGATTTAAGCTTCTAGAGAGAAAATATGGTGATCTGTAGTTTGTAACATTGCCTATAACTGTATAACATAATACTAACTGTTGATTAGGATCTCTGCGTTTTTTGACTGAATATTTGTCTTCTGAATTAAAGGTGTTAATAGTATATTTATGCAGTTTTTAATGTCTTCTGGGTATATTGTGCTTGTAAGACATAGTCAAAGGCAGTTTGCAGTGGTAAGGCCTAGTATCATAATCTTGAATCTTGACATTCACTCAGTGTCTATCTTACAAAATTCCTGGGAGCTGCTCCTGCTTCTGTTATTGTAGCCACATAAATGGCTGCTTTGGGAAACAACATTTTTCATGTCAGTAATTTTTTCTATAGTCAGTTTCATGATGATATTTTACTTTTGAAACAGAGACAAGGTCTTGGATTATACCTGCACCAAGTTCTGGCTTACAAGACACTATGTGTTAGGAAATTCTTTGGCAATGTTGCCTCCTTAACTTGCATGGACATACAGTATTTTTTCTGTTTTCTTATGGCAATGAATATGCCATAAAATATGAATATGCCTTCTCTCTGTTTCATCCAAAACCATAGGAAAGGTGGAGCCACCAAGCAACAGTTTATCTTTGTCAAAGGCCTTAGAGATTCAGGACAGAAGACATCTGTTGCTCTTCCCTTTTCTACTAATACGTTCACTCCATTATAGACAGTCATCATGTTATTCTTCTACAGCTATTGGAATAAATTCTGTAAATTCTGTAAAACATCTTGCTGAACTTAGGTAGTAGCATAGTGGTTTACTATTTTTTTCTGTCCTAGGAGTAGAGTTTGTTACTACCCACACTAAAGGAGACTCCTGTGTACCTTTTCTTTCCCGAGAGCAGAATAACTGGCTTTTAGGCATGTATGGTGAAACCCAGCAAAATTCTGGGTTTCACCATACATGCCTAAAAGAAAGCATTTGATGACTTCAAAGATGATTTGTTTCTAGACAGATAAATATTTTATTGGAAAACTATAGGGTATAATTGGAGGGTGATTACTTTTATTTATACAATGCCCTTTTTAAATTTTACCTCCTTTTTGTCGTGCATATATTCTTCCAAGTCCTCTATATTTTTCCTGGGTACGCTTAAGTGGTATTTTCAAGAAAATACCGTGGCCCAGCTATGGTATAGACAGCTAGCCCAGGTGAAATCTATTTTAGTAATTGGTGTCAATTCCTTTGGCAGTGGTCTGTGATCTTCCTAGAAGGTGTTTGTACTCTTTACTTGTGTAAAAGAATATGATTAAATCAAGGTTTTCGTGTAGAAAAAACACAGGTAAATAAGTTAGCCAAATCTTAATTTGAGCAATGTGCTCACTTCTCATTACCCTGTCTGCAGCAGAAAATATGTGAGTTTGCCCTCTCATGCTCTTTTTTACCATTCCAGAATTTCTGTTACATGGGCATGTTGGTTAGCATGGTGACTGATATAGTTTACTTAGCTCAGGGAATTTTCCTCAACAGTAGAGGGCTCAAGAAAGGGCAGTTGGAGAATCATGAATTAGTTATCTCTTACAGCAATCAGCTTTTTCTTCTCAAAAGTGAATATTGGAAAGAAAAGTGTGAAAGGCTGAAAAAACTGGGAAAGATGATTTTCAAGGAATGCTAGCTCTATCCCTGTAGTCATTCAGAGGTACGCATTGTGTTTGCTCAAAAAGAGTCCTCACTTTGTACTCATTCTGTTTGCCAGCCTTTCAGCAAACATGTTCTGTTGGCTGACTGTCCTCCTATATATAGAAACTAACTTCTCAAAAGTTAGCCTTGACAGGACCCAAGTCAGAGCATTCATTGGATAAATAGCCTTTGGGCTAACTAATATTTAAGTTTGCATCACAGGACACAGTTGGCCCTCGTGGCTGCCAGGGCACTGGTGACTGATAATTCAGTTTGTATTTGACCAAGACCCCAGGTCCCTTTCCATGGCATGCTTTCCAACATCTCACTTCCCTGTCTGTCCATCCATCCAGAGTTGCCCCACCCCAGGTGCAGAATATGGCACTTTCCCTTACCGAACTTCATATGGTTGTTGATTGCCCATTCCCGTGCCCATTCCTGTGATTTACTGAGGTCTCTCTGCAGGGGCCTCCCTGCCTTTGAGACTCAACAGATCCTCCCACATTTGTATTATCTGTGACCTTGCTTAGTGTCCCTTGCAGTCCTGTGTCTAAGTCATTTATGAAGATGAAAAGCACAGGGCAGAGGATGGAGCCCTGTGAAAACCACTAATGACAGAGGTCCTAATATGCAAATACAGAAAATGAATAGTAACAGTACAGTAATCCAATATAAATTGTTATGTTTTCTGTTTGCTAACCTTTCCTAATTTCACAAAAAGATTTAAAAATGTAACAGAACAACTTGATTGTTCCCCCCCCCCCGATAATTGTAAATAGATAAGCTTCATTTATTGAATGAATCTTGAACTGGCATAACTTTCATTAGCATGCCCTGCTCATAAATATGCATTACAACTTACCTGAACCAGATATCATAATTGCAAAAGTGCCAGAATTAATATAAAGATTAAAACTTCAAATGTTGTCAAAATAGAACTTCATGAAGAATGTCTTGGAATTTAGTTGTAAAATTCTAACTACCTACTTTCATCTTCCTTCATATAAATTTCTTTAATATGAAATTGTAGAATTGGTTGGGTTGGAAGGGACTTTAAAGATCATCTAGTTCCAGTCTCCGAATATATTTAATGTTTTAGCAGTATGCAATTCCTAGTCACAACAGAACATGCTAAATAGTCTGCCTGCACCTACTAAGACAGTAGGCTTTCACAGCATTCAGGATGCACACTGGATATTTTAGTCTTCAGAATGCTCCAGGAGCTTTTCTTTTTTGTGATTAGGAGAAAAAAAAAAAGAAATCTTTGCCTTCAAGTTTTTTTGCAAATTCTATTAGGACAAAATGCCCAAGTATAATTAGAAGCTGGAATAAAGAACTAAGATTTGAATAAGGTAATAACATAAAAGTATCCTCTTCACTCATGTAATTTAGATTGCTTGCACTATGCATCACATGTCTAAATTAGCTTTTGTCCTTTGAAGAAATCTGCAGAAACAAGGTCACATCAATGAGTTGTGACTGCACAGTTGTAATTTTAGCACTCATTTAATATTTTGCAACTGTGCATTTAAATAGTTTTATATGGAAATAAGTAGGCTCATATTTTTCTTTGTTCTGTTGATTTGCTACTTTTCTGGGATTTGCCATGTTCCCTGCATAACAGTAATAGCATAAGCTATGATAAAATGCCCTTTTTTCCCCTTTTATTGTAACACAAGGTGTCTTAAAGTTGTATACAGAAACTTGCCAAAACCCTGAGATTTAGTGCAAAGGTTAGAGAGGCCAGTCTTTTATGATTTTGAAGCAGTGATGTATTTGTTATACTTAATGGAATATGTGATTTTCTTTTAGAAAGCATACTTTAATTTTGAAATTTTACTTGCCACAAGGGTCAGCAGATGAAAAAATATAAATGAACAAAATATTTTGTACACATTTTTTACTTCCTATTCCTACAAACTATCAATAAACATTTTTTTCCAGTTCAATTTCATGGACATGGATCTACCAGCTTTTTTGTATCTAGCATCTGGTACTGTTAAATTCTGCACATTTATCATTCCCAGTCAGGATTCAGTGGTTTTGTTATGATTCATTGATTGCATTTTCTTGGTGGTGTATTTCCTTCTTTGAACTTTATGAGAGGAATCTGTTTTGTTTGTTTTGTCTTTTATTTTGGCCTCAAAATCCTGTTACCAACCCCCCTTTTTTTTTTACTGCAGCTGTCAAAAACAATTGAAAACTGAGCCAGCAAGATTTGGAACACTGTTTTTCAAGCTTATTTTAAAAAAATGATTTTTGTGACATTTTTATATTTACATTGCTGAGTTTATCTGATAACTTCTTAAGCAATAGCCTGTAAATATTTTACTAATTTAGGTCTCCCACAAATTGTTGAAATTATCTGAAGCAACACACTCTCCCCAGTCTTCTGGGGAAAAAAAGTTTATAAAGATCTTTCAGGTTTTGCAGTAGGTCCTCATGTTTACCTAAAAATGGTTAAAAGCTATTAAGGTTGCATTATCAGTTGCAGTTTAACAGCCTTAGGAGAGGGCACATAGTAAATATTTATATGTAAACTCAGAATACAATTAAAGCTGTATTATTCCATTGCTTCTTTTATTGAATTTCTTACTTATTTAGAAAATAAAGAAAATGGAAAAAAACCCCA